>NC_062998.1:10519204-10884759 GCF_023078275.1 Leguminivora glycinivorella | reverse complement strand
TTTTTTTCAACTTACTCCAACTACTGTTTGGGACGTTAGATGGTGCTATTTAGTAGTTTTGTGTCCATTAGTATTAGTTGCCTGTGGGGGTTTCCAATAAACGACAAAAGCTTGAGTAAAGTAAGTTCAGTAAATGTCAAAAAGTCCTTAAGTAATCGATATCGTTATCAATACGTTTGCAAATTGTTCTAACTTTACTAGGCGTGTACTTGTACCTACATATTTTAAAAGCTACATATAAATTCTAGAAGTCAAATAGATGTTGCACTCTGGAACTTAACGGCGTCTAGGTACCTAGAGTACTAGTACATATCAAACGCATGAGGTCATATCTACCTGTCCCGCTTACGTATGTATAAATATACATATATATTTTTATGATCGCTATTCAAATTCAAGTCACTTTTTGCGACCAAATGCAATCAAGCAGAGTATCTTCGAGGTAATTATGACGCGTACAGTAAAGACAATAAGTATCTGGTTAATACGTTAAGTCATACGTGTTGGGCGTGATCTCTGCCGCCGGGTGTACAAATAATATGAGTACCCCTCATAGATTCCGTAATGTGATTATTACAATGCAGAAACAATATTTAACATCCGACACGTATGTACTCATGATTTTCAGTGTCTCTAAAAGCAACTTCTTCATTATTGGAAGCGTGTACGAGCTTTTTAATTGTTTAACCTATTAGTAAGGAAGTAAAATGAAATTATAATCACTTTATGCCACATGACATATTCATTGCACGGTGTACCTATAAAATTAATGTACATAGTTGCTGGATCAGGTAGTTATTGTAAGATTATTTACACACGGACAAATAAAATTTTAAAATACACGCATTAACTATATATACCATAACATATATACCATAGATCAAGCAAACGTATCTACTTAGCGTGTCAAATGAACTCAGTGAAATCCACTGAGTTGTCCGTCTTTACTCGCAGCTTGCAGCTTTCGGGCGTCAATTTTTGTAAGTTGAAGTCAACCAAAACATAAAAAAATGCCTCGTTACGTGATATTCAATTGCAACAACACAAAAATTATGAACAATCAAGAGCCTGAGACATATTTAAAATTACAGACAAGAATCAACTTCAGTACAAAATTTGACACGCTCGGCCCCTATACAAATATATGAATTTGTTTCTTCTATCTAAATTAAGTTCTGTGCTTGGCACTGAAAGTGTCAATGCGCAAAACGTTATATTATAACATTTATAACATAAAATATAACTGGATACACTAGTGCTTGTTTAGCTAATGTTCATGCATCATCCAACGCGTCAGTGATCTCCGAAAAGGAATAATATAAAAGGAGAGAAGCAAGGTAGCGGGCAATTAGCATGCGCCCATGATGGATGGCCTGACTCGTGTGACAGACAAAACGAACAGCGCGGCTATATTGTTATACGCCGATGATAACGCGGGCATTACAAATTACTGGTAATTACTAGCAGCAGTCGCGTTTTTACACACTTCAGAGGGCCTATAACTCAAAGATAAAACTAGCAGTTTTTTGACCAAACCGAAGACCAAATCACAAATATTAAAAAAAAAAATTTATTCCCTAGTTGTATAGATGGCAGCAACATCTCTCTCGCTATATCGTAATCCTGCAAAGGATTCATATAGGAGGTGCAATCTCTAATTGTTCGCCCTTAGAGTTGGTCAAAAGGCGCCTAGCCTTATCAGAGATAACATACACTAGAGAAATTTCGTCGGGCACCACGGCGGGCTTGTGGTCTAGTGGTAAAGATGATGGCCGCGTAAGCTGAAGACCCGGGTTCGATTCCCGGCTCGGCCACCAGTGGGCCTTGCCGTTTTTTCTTTCATGTATGATATCTATTTCAATTTATAATTTATATATAGTAGTGTGACTACTTGAAAAAAGAACAAATCTAAAAATAATTTGATTTGTAAATTAGGGATAGTTGCAAACCGAAGACCCTTCGAAAGTTTCAAAGTTGATTCGGTCGAAAAGAAAATCATAATTTAATTTAAATGTAAGTTGCAATTGCATATAATATTCGTATTCAGGCCTATTCTAATTTTATTATTGCGAACGGTGCGAACTGTGCAAAATTGCAGTCTCAATAGGACATGTACATAGATTGGAACTGTTAGTGTCAAAAACGACGTTTTTGGTTGAACAAACATTCCTTTTGTCACTGATATAACTGATGTATCGTGTAATTCCTATCCCTACAGGTTCTGCATTTTGACGTTTGTTGCGCAGCTTCTAATTTTCTGGAATTAGCTACGCTCCTTCTTACGCACTTCTTAGGCCTTTAACGTTACTTAAGATAATCAAATCTTCTTCAGATATTTATAAAATGCTAATCACAATGACGTATACCTACACCACACCGTGTTTAGTGTATTGTCCGTACCAGCAAGCCACTGGTACTCGCCTACAATCATTACACAACGACAGGGCATGTACATAACCATAATATACGACCTCTCACCACGTAGGTATCATCTTTTTGAGCGCGGCCGCCACATAGTTACTTCGCTTCCTGCCTACGCAGGGCTTTAAGCGCGTAACCGGTCCTATTAGAACAAGTCAATGTTAGATGCGGGCATACGAACAATAGAAAAATCCTACTCCCCTTATTCGTAAATGTACACTAAAGTTATCAAGTCGATAAAGTTCGTTTGTCCCTTTCCGACGTATTGGTGTGATAGAAAGGGACAAAGGAACTTTTTCGGCCTGATAACTTTAGTGTACGTTTATGAATAAGGGGTACATATACAACAAATACTATACCGGAATGTATGAATAGAAACTATTCACCTGCCTGTACATAACATAATAAACATAGTACATACATGCATACATACATACATATAATCACGCTTGGATCCTGTAAAGGGGTAGGCAGAGCACATACTTAAGTTTCAGTGACACTCTTGGCAAAAAGGGGTTTAAAGAAATCGAAATTGTGACATTGCAGTGACAGGTTGCCAGCCTACGCCACTTTTTAACCCATATCCCACAGTCGACTTCTACGACACCCACGAGAAGAAAGGGGGTGGTGAAATTCTTAACCCGTCACCACACGGGGCAACAAAACTTAGTGCGTCTGATATTTGATCGTGATTAATAACCGATTACTTAATAATAGTAATGCCAGTAGTGCCAGTACCTATTGTCCTAGGTGATATGAACTTTATTGTTAGTAAAGAGTGACGGTGGTACCGGTACCAATGATTTGAGTAAACTTTATTACACATACATACAAAACAGAGTCATATATGAAATTGGTGGAGGATTGTTATCACTGCTAAATACCTATACATATATGTATTTGTACATGTGAGAGTAACGTAGGTAGAACTCCGTATTGCTCTTCTGTAGAGGCGCGACAGAGCCATACTGCGTTTCGATTGCCGCGTAGCGTCAATGATTGTCAATTCGGCTAGGCTGGTGATCCGTAGTAGAGCACTACAATATAATATCACATCTACTCGTATAATATTTCTATGTGTTGCCTGATTTGTCGCTTCGTATCGCATCGGTTATCCACGCGTCATTTTCACGAAGAAATGTTAACGCGCCGCGCCTAACAACTGTTGCTACCGCGGTAGCCCCACACTTTATTACCTCTTACGCACTATAATGGTCGACGCTAATTTATCCTTTATTGTCTGTTATGCTCTTACTATTTATCTTTAGGAATCTGTTTTGTAATGGGGATGACATTCAAAGGCGAGGCTTTTAATTCAAATTACCCAAAGAAATCAATATGTACAATAATACCAAATTTATCATAAATACCTCTACATGATTTGTATTGACTTCTGTAGGGATACTACTCTTTTAAAATTAATTGTCTTATTTACTGTATTGATTTATCTGTAAAATGAATAGGTATGGATCATACTCTGTTAAAATTAATGGTCCATTCAACTCTTTATGAGGTGATTTTTTTGAAAGTAAGTAAAGTTAGAGTGACGTTTACGTTTTGAACTTTCAACTTTTCCGTACCCAGGTAGGATTTTTATTAATCTATTCCGTTAGTGTTACTGGCAATTTTCTTATTAGAAGAAAGATACTTATAGGATTCAGCATTATAGGATGCTGTGTAAATATTGAAAAACATTTTTATTAGACTAACACGATGCTTATTTATTGTGGCATGATTTTATACACAAAAAGATATGTAGACACAACCTCCTTTATAATTATTATGCCCCATTGTGTCCCTGCTGGGCAAAGGCCTCCCCCTTCTTCTTCCATTTTCTTGATCTTGAACTACGACTAACCAGTCTGCCAAAAAGGAGTCCAAGTTATCCCGCCATCGCCGGCGAGGTCTTGGATCGACTCGATGGGGCTCCCACTCCGTTAAGTAGATGGAAAGTCATATAAACATTTATCTATTTTGATTTTATCACGAATCAGCTGATGTCCATTCATTGTAATTTTTTTAAATCTTTTAAGTAGTTGTTAAACTGAGTAATTATGGTTTATTTTTGTGTTTATGTTTAAGAACGGTCAACCAAACCGGCGCAAGCTCACAGTAAGTGTAAAGTAACCGCCGTGTCACAGAAGCGTAGCTAACGCTGCACCTGCCGCTGCCGCCCTAATGGCTCGTAATGGCGGCCATAGAGGCTCTGTCCTTTGCCGTGTATCTGTACTCGAAAGTAATCAGCACCTTTCACTGTTCACAGTTTTCTTTACTTTTTAACCGTCGACGCAAAAACTGTCTGTCTGGTCTGTGTGTGTGTCTGTCTGTGGCATCGTAGCTTTTAAACGGATGAACCGATTCAGATTTCGTTTTTTTTATTGAAAGCTGAATTAGTTCGGACTGCTCTTAGCCATGTTTCATGAAATTCGGTCCACTATGTCGGTTTTTTTTTCACAATTTTAATTTTGTTTAATTATTGACTTCATGCTACTACAAGGCTTTGAAGTAGCCCGTTTCTCACTAAAACATAGAAACAACAGTATTCCCTAAACATTAGTAGCACGGACATGGGCAAATTATCAAGAAAATACTTCCCAATTATCTAGTTCATCCATTTTCTATTCGGAGTAAATACAATACATTAGACTGTACGCTGTTTCTCTTTTAACGATTAAACAAAAAAGCTCATTACGGGGTACGGTTTTAAGCTTGTAGCCAGTACAAACAACAGACAGTAAAGAGCAGGTAATTTATATGGAAACTACAAGATTTATTTATTTATTTATTTAAACTTTATTGCACGACATAAAATTGTACAAATGGCGGATTGTGTGTTCGCCGCTTTAGGACAATATACATTGTCGATCGGTATTCAATGTTGACACATGATATGTAGCTGGAGAATATTATAGGGACGTTATTGGATATCAAGCAACGTTGGGTCGCAACTGAATTTAGTTTAGCTCGCTTGAAAATTGATAATCGCGGCGATAGGCGTGCGCAATCAGAGGCGGGCAATTTGCGAGCGATTGTGCGTGATGAGGCCCACGCAAATTGGACGATACGTGTGTTGTTCCCGTCGCCTTTGGAGTGGAGGTTACAGTTCGCAAGAATATGAGTGTTATGAGGTGTATACCTCATTATGCGACATGCTTGATTTGGTTATTCATCAATCATGCACAAAAGGCCTCTAGTCCGATTATTGCTAAGCACCATCTGTAGGTACTCCATAACAACATTCAGGGTTGGTTGATATAACCAATAGGCTTTTCAGTGCCTGCAGATGATGTGTGATGCAACTGATACATATAGGTATCTCTGCATGCATGTGGTTTGGTCTACGAGGAAATATTTTATGCTTTGGACTTCGAAGACGTGTTCCATGATGAAGGTACTTACACATAGCACACAAAAGGGAACACTGATAATTTTGTTATCGTTTGCCACTGAAAAGTCAACACTGAAACAGAAAGACACTTACAACACCAGAGCTGAGAGTGTTAATCAGCCTTTGAAATGAGAGTACGCTCTTTCCTTGAAGGTTTGTTGTCGTATCGGCACAGAAACACTGCATGCGGCAATTCATCCCAAAGTTTAGCTATGTGAGACATGATTTCTGGAGAAACTCACAGTTGAAGACTGCCAATCATGCACTGCCTCGACTGTCATCTAATTATTAGTATCTAAGTGTCTGACCAAAATCTTTTGCCTAAACCGACATTTAGGCTAGACACTAAAATATAACTGTCAAGAACGAAATGTTCGGCAGTTTCTGGTCTGCAACCGAACCTTCGGTCGACACTTAAAAAAATCATTTATTGCAGACTAATGATCCATAGGATATTAGTAACAATTTAAACTTACAAACTATGTATAATATATATAACTATCACTCACATGAAAACAAACACACATTACACACACAGTCCTACTTGGCCTTGCCGATGGCAACTTCGACCCAGTATTTAATTATAGGGCAGTCATAGCTCTCCGACAATACTCTGAGGAGGCCATTGCCGCTGCCACGCACTCGCCTGAGCAGCGATCCAACACGCTTGCGTCTGATTGCGAAAAAAGTCGTCAGTTCGCACTTTGGCAAACATGCCGGACGTACTGCAATGCTTCGGCAGTCGCAAGAGCATCCTCAGAATATTGTTATACTGTACTCTCAGTGCGTTGCTGGCAGGCTGCAGGTGTAAAACGTTTGACAGTAGGCTTTGAAAAGCGTCAATTTGACCTGCAGCCTTACCACGATCTTTTTAAAAACGATTCAAACGCAGAGCAGTTCAGTTTAGGTGCCTAAACTGAGCGTCTCAATTTGCTACCATGACCTCCAATGTTCAGAGTCGAAACTGAACCGCGTACAAGTGAATGAAAGACCGATATTGTCTCTGGTTCGCAACTGAATCGTTTTGACAAGAAAAGGATGACGCTATAGGAATCGTATAAATCTATCTCGTTTTCCCCTTGTGACGTTTGATCGTTCGAAAACCAGGAACGATTACTAATTTTTAATTTTATTTTATTCTTAAAACTGGAAAAAGAAACATTTAAATGTAAAATTCACAATAATTACAATGATTTTGTGTAAAATATCGTGTCTTTTTGAACAAAACTATAAATAAATGATAAAAATATATATAATGACATTAATGACAGTTCGTTAAAGCTTATGTTTAGAACATCGCGCCCTTGACTATAAGGCACCTATAAGGTAATTAATAATAAAGTTTTTATTTATGTATTTGAAGTGCTGTGCTCGGCTATAGAACTCACAGTGTTTGGATGATATTTTAACAAATACGTAAGTCATTAGTATTTATAAGTAGCTCACTCGTGTCTAAATTTAATGTATATCGCTAAGTTATGCTAGACCTAGTTGATTCCTTAGCCATCCTAGTTCTAGGCATAGTTTGTCGCAAGTGTTAACATGACTCCTTGCATATCGACTAAAAAAGGATCAGACTTTTTCGCGCTCTTTTTGATTTGCGTTTTTGCGAAAGTTGCGAGATCATAGGGCACTCTAAAAATGTAAAAACGTGTAGTTAGTTGGAATAGTTGGTCCGTAAATATTACTAAACAAAATCATAAAACTTTATATTTTATTATCGAATCGGTAAGGATCGAAAAACCAAAATAATAAATTAATCAGGTGATGAAACTAGCTTTAGTTATATTTTCCATCTCCTACTCCTTATAAAAAACACAAAACTATTTAGTATCGCTAGTGTTACAACAAAGCGATTCAGAATAATGCGGTAAGTGAGTAACTTTTTATGAATCGCTAAATTTGACATTCCTGCGATTCAGTTTAGGCTCAAGTGGCATGTCATGGTACGAAATACACTTGAGATGAGTGAATGAAACGGCTGGGACGCTTATTGCTCGCTCGGTCGAAATTTGATCGCAATAACAATGTCGTGGTAGGAAATAGCGACGCAGTTCAGTTTAGGTCCTAAACTGAATCGCGTTAAGAGATCATGGTAAGGCCCCTGCTCATTACACCTTGCAAACCTGCGGGCAAGCATATTGCCACGCACCGCCTTCGCCCTTCTCTCCCTCTCCAGATCCAAGTCATCCTTAAGGTCCTCTGTAATGACATGTCCCAGGTATTTAAACCTCTCAACTCTCTTTAAGGGCACGCCGCACAACATGATTTTATAGCCTCTCATTTATACACGTTAAACTTTCGTGAGACATATTCAAATAATTAATTTAAATACGGTTGTACTCACGTTATTATATCGCTATTGCTGCGACATGTTTCGGGCCAATTCGGAGGCCCCTCTTCAGGCATATAGTCTGCGGAGTTTAGCCGTCGCGTGAACTCCTATATGCCTGAAGAGGGGCCTCCGAATTGGCCCGAAACATGTCGCAGCAATAGCGATATAATAACGTGAGTACAACCGTATTTAAATTAATTAGCCTCTCATTTATTCCACAAAAGTCAAATTCGAAATAAAATTCTTATACAACCATAATACTACTGGAGCACTGCTAAGTGGTCTAGGTCACGATGCCCTGGTTACCCCAAGAACTGCCCGTATATGGGAATATACGGAGTGCACGCTTCGCGCCATCTCTTTATGGTTTCAGTCGGCCAGTAGGAGCTTTTTCTGGTAGGCACTTTATAACTTATCGCTACAGGAAACCATATTTTAATTACTTTAATAATTATGAGAACACTACGGGGCCTATCTATCTACTTGTAAGTTCTGAGCCCAAAAAGGTGCCAATAGCACTTGGTCGTCATATACATGGTAGCCACTTGTTACCCCTAGATATTACTTGACTGTTCTTATTAACTCATGTCAGTCTAATTGGAGGTACTTTATATTCTGTAAATTCTCATCAGAGCACCGATCTCTTTATAAGTCGGCCTAGTCTTATGTTTTCTATGTTAATCGTCCATACTTCACTATCTAAATACATTTGTTTGATTTCTTGTTTACCAATCGTAAGTTTAAAAGTTTGGTAACATTAACTGTATCAAATTTTAGTTAGTTTGGTGTGATGGCTTTAAAAAAGTAATTATTGTCAGCTTAACATTAGTCATGATTCTGAAAGTGTTAACTTTTCAGGATTTTCGTTAGGGTCCATAGATAGGTTAGGTTTGTATAATGGCAAATCTCAAAATTAACACGTCTGTGGTAAAAATAAATTATGTCTATAAGTAAATCGGGACAGACAATACATTATGTTTTAAACATTATGGGAAACAATATATACTTTTCTAATAATTATGCTGTCAATTAAGTCGATTAATTAAAGCGCATATCAGAGCCAGTCACGCTATGAAGGTATCTCACAAATTGAAACTGCTTTTCAACACGTTTTCCTCAGCTGATGACGCAATGCAACTAGATGATAAGTCCTGGCTTATAGTAAAGTTATATTAGGTTCAAGCATACACTTCGATTTGGTAGTAAGCGAGGATGCGGTCGTGATAAAGCATTCGAATGGGTTCTCACGAGGTCACACCAATGAAGTTATGATTGCGTAGGAAAATGGGACCAATATCAATTCGATATACGTTCTAAAGCAATCAGGAAAACAAATTTGCCTTCATTTCCTCTCGGAACAAACGTGTACCGAATCCGGCTCGGCAATATCTCTTTTGAGGCGGTGGATCGTAATGGAAACCATTTCTCATCAATTTTCTAAATAAAGGCGCACAGAAGCCAGCGGATAAAACAAAGCGAGAGCGCGCACGACATAGATTGAGCTGAATTATCGCTTTACCGCAGAACACAATCTGCGAGCCCTGCCCGCGCGGGCACCTATCGCGAGAGTAGGTTCACTCCGGGAACCATCCTGACATGTTTGCACTTAGCTCCATGTGTTCTCAAAAATGCTAATTTATCTTATGAATATTTCTAGTAAACATAATATATGAGATAAACGCTCTAGATTACACGGCACAGTTCGAACTTTAAGATATGTAAAATTTTAGCTCTAGATACGATATGGGTCGGATGCGAGTGACAGTAAATTAATTTAATAAATCTATTCGTTGCCAAAAATGACGAACTCAAAGATGACATACCTATGTTTTCCAAGATTTTAATTGGTTAGGTTTTTTACATGGATATTTGTCAATGTTTTAAAATGTTGTGTCTAAGCTGATGGTAACCCTACATGCAAGTTGAGCGTGGACCAAGGGCCGATAGCGCGTAACTATGTTAAATGTGCCCGCCGAGCCTTTATCAATTGAGGTGATAGCTGGATGTATGCTATAAAATTTTAGTAAAAATAGAATTATCGACGTAGAAATGAAATAGAATTAATAGATTACCTACATATACCTATTGTTATTGTGAAGTTATTAAAAACTGTTTCACTCATTTTCTACTATGTAGGTATTTTAAGATCTTTGATGTCAACGAGGGACCGAAGCTTTCGTAGATCGAATCCTACGCCATCTCGTACAATTATAAAGCTACGATACCACAGCCTGTAAACCAAAAGGCTAAACTTTCTATAGCTAATTTTCTTTCGCATTTGAGGTGGATAACTGTAAATAAAAAGACCTTAATTCGGCGTCGCGACCAGGCAATCAAACTGTCGCGTTCAAACCACCAGCAAATTGGGGAAAAGACGTGTGACGCTAATATTCTTACGCATGACAAATGACCGCCATCTTGGGCCTAATATCTGCCGCAAATAATGAGCCCAAATCAAAATGGTGAACATTCGTAATTCGCATGTCACAAGTTGTATTACGCCGTGCGTGCTGGGCGGCATTACAGCCATACCAACTTATCCGCGGGAAAATGCAAGCGGCTATAGACTCTCCGTTATGGGGATTATGGACTGTTAATTTGTCACATGAACTTGTGGCCGCATTGCCACGCCCGTCCGTCAACTAGCCTCGTAAACAACAAAAATTATACATTCCCAAAGTTGTGTTATGAAATCTGAGGAGAAAACGGATCTGCGTCGTCATACGGAAAATTAATTGATACGCAACAATGAACGCGCTTCCTAAATTTGCGCGTGTGTGACGCAATGCGTGCGCAGGGCAGTGCGTGCGCGCTGCATTATGCGTTGCCAGTCGTACAAGTATTAATATCGCACTTACATGCTGAGCTTGCGTGCTATTGTTAACAAGTACCTTTTACCACCAGACAAACTTCTTGGAGGCTTTTCTTCTACCCGCGTAACTTTTTACTGATTAATTTACTATATTTTAGATCACACCTTGCAAATTGTGAAATCTAGCCTGAGTATATCGATCATAGTGTAGCCGTCGTAGGTCATTAATAAATTGTGAGCACACAATTTCGGCTTATCGATTGTTTATTAGTAGATTTCACTCTAGGATTCTTATTAGGTACATAGCTCAGTCTAAACGTCGAGCGTAGGAAGTGGTAGGCTTGGCTATTGCAATTCACGAAATTGTAGTATCAGTTTGGGTATCTTGTGTTTCTTTTATTATATTAGATGTTTTGATAAATATACAATTATAATAATCCATGTATAATAACTTTCCAATGTTCCTGTGCAACAATGAAAAATGGTCTTCGACATCATAAGAGTGGAACCCTGCGGACAGCAAATAACTTCGATTGGACGCAGTTACTTGTCGCTTTAGTTATTAGATGATAATTAAAGTAATCATATCGACACAAAGCGCGATCATTAATTAACTCTGTCTGTTTTAAAACGACATTCACCAACCATGACCTGCTATAATCAATAATTACAAAATAATATTATGTAGAAGCGGAACTAACCGGGTCGCTCCACTAGAGAGTGCTCGGGACGCAGCGGGCGACTAACTACAAAGCTGGGGTCATCCCGCACAATGCCGTGACGACGTGTCGAAAACGACCATTCAAAGTCGACACCGAAAAAAATATCGATTTCCGTAAATAAGTGAGTGTGGCACATTTATAATAATGATGAATGGAGCCATCGGTTGTGTCGATATTGCGTGGCTAATCGTAACCGCTCGACTCGATTCTAGTATGTTAAATGTAACACAATTACTTGCGACGACTGTAACTGAGCGCACTGAGAGCTATATTCGCTCGACTCGACTTTTGAAGTAGTTTAACACGGTGTGTGTTCATTGGGCGCTAATTGAAAAGGAATAATCCCAGGCCGGCTATAAATCTAATATAAACTAGGGCGTTTGCTCGCTGACCGAGCTTTACAAAGATTTATTTATTGTTAACATCTTTAGACTGGCTGCAGTTGACATGTGTGTCTTCAGTAACGGTTCCTTAAAAATCTGTAAGAAGAATCTGTTAAAGATTATGTTTTATTTAAATTATATTACAATCGCACCTTAATACAATCGTGGAGACGTATGCTATAGCATACGCGTAGTCATTTGTTTTCTTTGGCCTAAGACAGATGACGTCACTAGCCGTCCGTGAACGTATTAATATAGGTACATTACATACCTATAAAAATGTTGTACATTATTTTAAGATCATTTTCACGCTCATAAGTCCATATTTTTTCCAATATGGATAATATTTAAATATGTACACAATTTAATCATATATCAATTATTCAGTGTTCAGTGCATGCATGGGCACTATTATACTTAGGATTGCTATTAAACCTTTCACGATTTGACATTCCTTTTTTTTAATTATAAATGGGCTTACTCTTCGCCACATACTAGTCAAAGGCAAAGACGTGGCCTACGATGGAGTCAGCTCGCCCAGAAGATGCCAGGCCACTCTTGATTTGAAGTCTCCTTTCAAGTCATTCAATTTTGAATCGCTTAGGTAATTATTCTTAAAGCGATGCTTTTTTTATTTTAACAGCACTTTCAGAATCTGGGACCCCCCAATTAGCGTAAGTTGTTAACAAAAATTAACTCGCTGTCAGTTTCGTGACGATAATTAAGCATGAAATTTCTATAAAAATATTGTTTTTGTGTTAATTACATAAACTTTAAGCGATAATCTACATTCAGAATGTGAAAAATGTACATTTTTAGACAAATTTTATGCTTAATTGTCGTCACAAAACTGACAGCGAGTTAATTTTTGTTAAAAATTCTGAAAATGCCCTTAATCATGATGGCAAGTACTTATGTTGCCGCTACGAAATAAAGGATTGACTATAGCTATCTATTTCTCCACATATAAACATGTACAAATGATGTAACGATTATTGTATGAGCAAATTGCGCCTGACCGCAGCACAAGCGCCAAATGTCGGCTCCCTATCGAGACTTGCTTAGTAGTATTACGTGTTTCCACTTACTTTTAATTTCCACTTTAAATCGACGGTGTTAAGTTCAAATTTTATATCCATCCTTCAACGTCAAGTTACTTTGTGAAAATTAAGGCTCTAACTAACCCTTCTGGGCGAGAGTGTATCCAATCAGCCCATTGAAACTATTGCGCACGGTTCACTCACTTCCCAAACATACTCCCTTAAAACAAAAACGTAGTAAGGCTAAAAACAAAAACCCATCAACGTTTCAATATGATACCTGTCCTTAGAGTCTAAATTAAATTGGCTTTATAACGTATTCGGTTTTTGAGTCGAAAGAGGGTTATTCTAATGAAAAATTGATTATTGTTACACGTAACACGAATGAGCTCGATAATCGACACCGTTACATAGTTTTACCCCTTTGATCTCGGGTCACTCGACAATTATTTTTCGATAGGTAGAAATAATGAATAATTTGGGGTAGGATACTTAGTTGACAGGCGGTTTATTTGTTAAACAATCATCTATTTGTCACGGTGCTAACATATGACGTTTAACGGAACGTTTTTAAAGTGCCGTGACTTGCAATTTTTGACTTAATTTAAACTTCTAGGCAAAAGTGACCTACGTTCGAATTGATACAACTTTTGCTCATCAAATATACAATAGGGTTTTTTAATAACTTGTGAGGTGTACCAATCTTCTCGATTAAAATAGTATCTGTTCTGTTGTTGAAAAATTCGTATAGGTCGTCCTGTGATGTTCTCTTGGGCTGTCCTTTAGGGCTTTTGCCTTGTTGCTGTGTTTGCATACCGGGCCCAGTGCCTGGCGATTTCGACCCTAACGCGACAAAGTTTCAGAGTTTCGGTCCCAGTCAATCATTTTCACCCCAAGCATGTTGCGCTCCATGGCTCTTTGGCAAACCTTCAATTTGGTTCTTGGTATCTCGGTAAGTGACCATGTCTGAGCATTGTAAGTAAGGATTGGCAATATACACATGTCGACCAAGCTCCGTTTAAGAAATGACGGAACGATTCTTTTCAGTAGCTTCTTTAGAGATCAATAACTCCTCCAAGGGTCCGACTTTTGATCTATTTATCTTGTATTTGGTTGAGTTGAACATTAAAGGATATTTTTATATTATCCCTCGTCAAGACAATGCAGATTCAGCTTAAGACGGAATCTTATCAGTAGGTAGGCAGTGGAAGAAACCTGGGTTAAGATGGGAGGATGAACTCAAACTCACAGCAAGCCCGAAGTGGAGAAGAGTGGCCCAAGACAGTCTCCAATGGAAAGAGTTACAGGAGGCATTTGCCAAGTGGCATACTAAATTCAGAGATGTACTCATTCAGAAAAAAGGAGCTAAATAGATAGATAGGTAGTCTACTGGACAATATTCGTCATCATCATCTGTTCCGGGGCATGGGCACGGAAGTGAACCATTATTCGAGTACTACGTGTTTAACCATGACTTCAGCGAAAGTTGCTCAGGCAACAGCTGTTGCGGAATTAAACGAAAGCAGGCGAGGACAAAGGCCCTCGAACGCCAATTCATTCCCTAATTACGTAATTAGGGGGAGCGGGACGCGCATAACCGACCGCAGTGGTGCGCTTAGTAAGGCGCCAATTTCTAATTGAATAACTTTAGTGAGACAGACCTAAATATAATATGTATATTAAAACGGGTCAGTAGGCACGTTTGAGTCGCAAATTTGCTTATATATTTTTTCCCGTCGTATAACGTGCGCCCCAGATGGACTCCTCGATCTCCTTACTAAATTTTGGACTTAAAAACGTGTGTAACCCGTAAAATCTGAAATATCTTTAAAAAACCAACATTACATAAGCTTGGTTTCAATATTCAGACGAGGACATTCAGAAGATTATATAGGTAGACCATCGGCAAAATTAGAAACTTTAAGATAATGTTGACATACGTCATTTTTAACCGTCGCCTCATATCTCTCAAGAAGGACGGTTATCAAGTCGTCTGTATGTTTTTTTTTTATATTTGTTCCTCGATATCTCCGTCGTTACTGGACCGATTTTGATAAATTTTTTTTGATTGAATGTATATGCATACAGATTGGTCCCATTTTTCTCAGAACCCAGTTCTGATGATGGGATCCTGGAGAAATCGAGAGAACTCCTCGAATCTGAAAGGCATACATATGGTGATTTTTGTGTTTTTAAAGGAACAGCATGCATTTAGGTACGGAACAGTGACATTTGGTGCAGTGAAACTGCTGATGATGGCCAGAACGGAACTCTTCAAATCTGAACGGCACGCTTATAGTGACTTTGGTATTTTTATAAGAACAGCATGCACTTTCGTCCAGAACAGTGACATTTGGTGCAGTGGAATTGCTGATGATGGTCAGAACCGAACTCCTCAAATCTGAACGGCACGCTTATAGTGACTTTGGTATTTTTATAAGAACAGCATGCACTTACGTCCAGAACAGTGACATTTGGTGCAGTACACGTGGAACTGCTGATGATAGTCAGAACCGTACTCCTCAAATCTGAACGGCACACTCATAAGTGACTTTGGTATTTTTGTAAGAAAAGCATACATTTAAGTTCAGAACAGTGACATTTATTTAGTTATGTTTGTTAAGCATATTGAGTTTTCAAGTCAAACTTTGTCAAGCTTCGATTTCTTATAATATAATCGGATTCATGAGGAATTGAGGAAACTCCTCAAACCTTAACGTTATACGTATATTCATTTGTGTTACCATCTAATTAAAGCATTGAAAGCAGTTTTAAAAAATACCTACACATTTCTACATAATCCAACATTCGCAAGTAACTTTCACCAGAACCCGAAAGGCGACGGTTTTTAGGGTTCCGTAGTCAACTAGGAACCCTTATAGTTTCGCCATGTCTGTCTGTCCGTCCGTCCGTCCGTCCGTCAGCGGATAATCTCAGTAACCGTTAGCACTAGAAAGCTGAAATTTGGTACCAATATGTATATCAACCACGCCAACAAAGTGCAAAAATAAAAAATGGAAAAATAGTTATTTGTTATACAAGGGGGCAAAGTTGTATTTTAACGCCGAGTGTGGAATTGAAAAACGAGCAAGTGAAAGGATTCTATAGTTGAACGAGCGAAGCGAGTGGTTCGAGAATAGAATCCTGAACTTGCGAGTTTTTTAACACACGAGAAGTAAAATACATTTGCACCCGAGTGTAACACAAAACTTTTCCCCTCACTATAGCGAGGAAACTACAACGCAAAAAATGCGTTTATCACTGCTTCCAGTAGTTCCACAGGTGGTAAATCATCTTTATTACTAGATTCACCTACTTTTATCAATTTTAAAGCAATTAATTTGACTTTATTCAAGGTCAAATTACTTTACCCACTAGTGGATAAAATACGTTTTTACCCGCTGGTATTAAAGGACAAAACACGTGTTTCCGAGCTAGTGAGGGGAAAAATGTTTTATTAGGGTACCCCCCGTACACGTAAAGTGGGGGCTGATATTTATTTTCATTCTAACCCCAACGTCTGATATTTATTTATTTAAACTTTATTGCACAAATTATCAATAAAAAGTACAAATGGCGGACTTAACGCCTTAAGGCATTCTCTACCAGTCAACCATTGGGAAAAACAGAGATAGTTAGTTTGGTGCACAATATTATAGAGCCAGTATGAGATTGTAATGATTAAATACAAGTCGATACCTACTATTATAAAATAAACATACACAAATACAATAAATAAACCTATATATATATTAGTATAATACAAATATATAAATAAAATACACATACATAAATAATTAATGTACCTAGTGCGAGACATCAAGTAGACTTTAATTTCGAATGTTTGCAAATAAGTGCTTACGCAACTTGCTTTTAAAAGAGAGTTTACTCTGAGCTTGCCTGATATACAGTTGGATAGGTATTTAAAAATGAATAAGGGTTTACAAAGATCGTTTTTTGATAATATTAATATTTTCGGAAATAATCGCTCCTAAAGGAAAAAAAAGTGCGTCCCCCCCTCTAACTTTTGAACCATATGTTTAAAAAATATGAAAAAAAATCACAAAAGTAGAACTTTATAAAGACTTTCTAGGAAAATTGTTTTGAACTTGATAGGTTTAGTAGTTTTTGAGAAAAATACGGAAAACTACGGAACCCTACACTGAGCGTGGCCCGACACGCTCTTGGCCGGTTTTTTTTTCTTAAAAATGATTGACACTGACATATCTGTTGAAAATCGTATCAACTAATATTTTACGTAGGTAAGTACCTATTTTATAATAAAACATGGATTAGGTACTCATAATCATTACAAGTATACACAATACTGCCTAATAATAATCATGGTGCACATGCAGTTAAAAAAAAATCTCACATCAAGTTATCAAATAAAAAACTAGTTGATAGCAGCATTAGCAGCCATATAAACGTGTATTGTATGCTTAACCAATTGAGCAATTTACTAACGGGCTACAGATTTTCTATTAGAATAATTCATATGAGCTAATTATTGTTCTTATCTCGGATCACACGTCGGATAATTACACACACAGTCACACATATACACACGCGCGACTTGCTAATTACACAAAGCGCGGCACTATTCTGACAACAACTGCAAAAGATATATGTAAGTACAAGGTTTCAAATAAGAACGTAAGAAGGCCGGTGGAGTTTGGCAAATATTCAAGCGTTATGCGGTATTCTTATAGTGTTATGTAAACTGTCCTTACTGTACTTATTTGTTGGTATATATTTTTATAGGTAAGTATAGTCACGATAAGAATCAAACCAGATTCAAGAGTAGGTACAGAATGCACCATATTGACGTTTTTCTAACCTACTTCAGCACATTGGTTAATAATGTTCATTTATTTTGAACATCCGTTGTATGTTATGATTGTTACGTCATAGCTATTCAAAAGTTCATTACATTCCATATTTTTCGCCTAGCCCTCTAGAGATATGTTGCGAAATTTCATAAGACCTATTTTCTTCATACTATACTGAACAGCACCCTCTTGACAATAGTCATATATTTATGGTCGTGCTTTAATTATACATTCTTATATAGTTAATAAATAGATATAACCGTCCGCAACTGGTGAACATCACTGCAGTATCGTTAGACAGTGTTCAGAATCAGACCGCGTTGCGTCAGTGTGCGTGCGTCCCACACAGGTGGGCAGCGTCACCTGACACCAGCCTCGGAACCGGCCACTTCCGGCGGACGTGGCAATTAGTGACACACAACACAACACAACACACACAAGGGTGGCTTTGTGACCGCGCAACCACTGCCCGAGGTCGACCGTCAAATCTGTCACAATTTGCAAACGCCTTAATGCAAATCAAATGAATATCACTCTAAATGCATTTCACATGATAACGTTCTGATCTAGAGGCCTGTTTGTTAAGTGTAACTGGTTTTGATATTGATTTAGTATCACTTGCAATATTTTCAGAAAATAAGCGAAATGTGATAATTGTATGGTTTATTTTTAAAGGAACAATAAATCTCTTTAATGTGAAATGGTGATAGACTTTCCAAAAATGTAATGGAGTTACAAATTTCCCGATTTCAATCATTATATTTTGTTACACTTTGTAAGTTCCATTAAACCCAATTGATGACGGAATAATTGCGACTAAGTATAAGAAACAAATATTTTGTATTATTCCAATAACCCACAACTTGAAACTAGGGATGTACCGAACAGTGGTTTTCGAATCCAAATGATATAATAAAATACCCAATATTCGGTATTTCGAACAAATACGAACGAGATATATTTCCCGGATCAATTTTTTTCTTCTTTTATTTTATAAAAAATATTTTTGAAATAATATGGTGCCGAATTACTTCACCATTTTATTGTAAACCCTTCTCGTCATCCAGGATTAAATAAAAATATATTTACGGAGAAACATATAATTTATCTACCTTCAGTCTTCACACAATCTCATGTTACCTACATATTCGACACTAAAACTTGGTAATATCATTAAAATGAAAACAAATAAATCGCGATTTACGCCCGCTTGATTGAATTCTCGCATAACCATATTTTATTTAGCATTTATTCAATAATGAATAATTATTAATTACGAGCATGCTTACACACGCCCGGCCATTGTGGGAGCCGACGTAAAGACACCGCCACTTTACGCGGTACGTTATAAAGCTTTCAGACCACCCATAAACTATATTTTCTTTCGTTTTATCGCATAATTACCAAGCACAATACGAATTTTTTTATGAAGCGGAAACTTCTGCGACCGATGCTGCAACATTTTTCAATTAAAATGAAAAATTGAGAAATGCACAACGCGCGCAGGGGACCGATTTTTGTAATTTCAAACTCACGATTTCGTCGTTTTGGAGCCTGTCTATCTGTGAAAGTCTCTGGAAAACGAAGGAATACTATGTTTTGAAAAAGGAGGGTTAGTAATTTGAAATCTACCGGTAATGACCACTCGTTTTCAATTCTGTTAGTAGAATTTAAAAAATCGCTAGTAGTGAAGATTCATTCAACGAAATTCACGAAATCTAATGGCTGACATTCAAAAATCGGCCCCCAGGACTCTACTCTAGCTCTCCTAGACTAGGCCTGCGTGGTCAGAGCGATATATCGTTATCCTTGCTTACGTATACTTAATAAATAAACTCCAGATTTTAATTATACTTTTTAAATTTTCCGTTGAACTGAAAGCAATCAAAAATCGACTTAATGTAGCGATTTTTCTACATCAACCGATATGGTATCAATGTAAAATATAACTGCATAGAATCCGCCTCATTTCCCTGGCAAATTTATAGTCCCAGCCAGAAGAAAACATGACTTTATTAATTTGTTTGTAGTTACTTATAATGTATATACTCTAACTTTTTAATTCCTTTATACTTACCCACTTTTATTCAATACCCACGTGGTCACGTCTTTCCTCGTCTTTTTTTTTACATTATCTACATGTATTCCAGGTTTTTCATGTTCTTTCAGGTGGGACTGTACTTTAAGCTAACGGACTAGCTACCAGCTACCATCATTATGTATACACGGTGCTCGTGAGCATAGCGAGAGATTTTAATAGCATATTCCTAATCCTATTTTAAGACTTAAAAGTCATATGTAAGGTGCATTAGGTAATTCCGAATGACAGAAATGCTCTGGTAATTCTGAAGGGGGAATTTTGATATGATGGAAATAATGGTGATTTTTATGCGACTTTCGTAATTAGACGACTTTCGGAATTACCCTAATGCACCTTACTATACTTTTCTGGATTTCGCCTAGTTTCAGAGTTACCAATTGAAAAAAAAATAACGTTGATGTATGGAGAATAGTAAAAAAAACCTACAATAAAGATTTTTTTTGACAGTATTTCCTCTTTCTTTGGCCTCAGAAATGCGTGGTTAAAATCTCTAGCAACTCGCAATTTAGGAAACTTGACTGTAGTTAAAATAAAATGTTTTATACAATGCACGAAATAAAGCATCAGATAATTATAAAAAAAACATGGACAGAAGTCAATTTTAAATCCAATGTCTATTTATTAAGTCAGATAGAAATAAACAGAGTTGACCGTGACGTCACTCAATTCGATTTCATATTATTCCATATTATCAAGTCGTTAAAATTCGTTTTGACAGTTCTTAAAAGGAAGCTGATTTGACTAGGAGGCAAGTAGCCTATGCTCACGAGCACCGTATAAAGTCGAAGTTATCACATACAAAATAAATACACAAGGGTTCTCAATTCTCATATGAATGTCAACGGGACAAGTTACGATATGCTAAAGAAGAAAACCCAATCCGAATCGAATTCAATATACGTTAAATATTAGATATGTGTACTTGAATGAATGAATGAATGAATGAATGAATGATTTATTTGCATGTGAATATTGGGTTTACATTATTAGGTGTTAGGTACAATATTTTATATTCGAATCTCCAAGATTCTACCTATACAGGTGTACATGCACTGTATATTGGCTTGGCTCGCTACTAATAGTAATAGAGTTTCACCATACTACAGAAAACTTACATATAACGAGACTTATTATAAAATGTTACAATATGAGGCTATAATACAATTATACATCAAAATTATTAACAAATTAGGGATAAACATGTCATAGAAATTACAAAACAATAAAAAAAGAATATATATGGACTAATAATTAAAAATGCGAAAATAATGTCATACACATAAAAATTTAAGTTAAAATTTAGATTGAAATTTATAATTTAAAAAGTCATTAATACTAGACTTGTGTAGATGCGATATGGTTCGGATTTCAGTTTGAAAAGTGACTGTTATGATATAGTAAATAACTTTGACTTTAGACAATGATCTATTAGTAAGTATTATCAGAAAAAACATTTGAAACATTTTACCTTTAGCATTTATGTATGTATTTATAGCTAATAGGTAGGCTTATAGGATATGTAATGGGTACCTACTCGTACAATAAAGAATTCGCATTAGGTACCTACAGTTTAATCAGATCCATGGATATTTTTTTATCAATTATGATTTACTCCATTTTATAATTAAATAATCTGTCTTTATATCAATTTGATTGTGTCTCCTGGCGTAACGTAACACCGTGATCTTCTATTATTCTCCGTAGATCGTAATTGCGATCACTTTTAACAAACGTTTTTAGTCATAAAAGCTGACTTAACTGACAAGATGTAACGAAGCTTAAAACCCACCTTCATTATTCATAATTTAGAATTTTGATGCGTTCAAAGCTAAAAAACAGTTTGTATGATAATTAAGCCGTCTATGATTCGTGGGGAATCCATTGTTCTGACGAACCGCTGCTCGCCGTGTGCGCTCGCTAATAAACGGGCTAAACGCTCAAGCGACAGTTGAACACTATCGCTGGGAAATGGAATTCTGTATATATTGCTCTAAATGACGAACATCGACTCTTAGGCATATATCTCGCAAGTCGCAGCCACATAACATGTGCTGGTCAGTAATGCTTACGTAGGATTGACTAAGGTGACATAAGCTTGGACAGCGGTGTAAAATGAATGAGCGGTTGAGCGTCGGTCCGAGTGTCCGGAGGGGGCTACGCTCGGGTGCGCGCCGGGGTCCGCGGCTGAGCGACGGGGTACCGCGATAACATCGCGATTACGCGCTACAAAACGCCTGATATCGCGGGCTCATTACGACCCGTGCCCGCGTAATGGCCATTTACGGGGAAAACCATTTTCAAAAATCAACATCACCTAAAAATTATAGCAGCAACCGCTTCCAGCGACTCACAGTGACGCACGTCTAATTCAATGTCAGAACAATAAAATTACACAATAGTGCAACACAATTCGTGTAAATCTGGGCTCAGCTAACCGCGAAACGTCCATTTCATTTCCATAATTTCACAAAATGGCAGATTAAAATCCAAAAGCGCTGACAATCGAGTGTCGTGCGAACAATGCGCGCACTGCGCTATTATCCAATTTAACTGTCAAAAAAGTCGCGATCGCGTCGCTCGCTTACCGGGCTAATAAGTAAAACCTTGCTGTAAATGCTGTTTTGAATAAAGCATGTTTACTAGTAATTTGACACGACAAAACATGTGCTATAGTTGGAATAGAATCAATATACCTATAGTATTTAGTGCAGGAGGAATAATAGCGAATATGCACGTAACTCCAAAACGGCCAAAATATTTTTATTTCTAATCTTTATTGCTAAAAAACATAGGTACGTTTACAAATTAGTTTTGATATTTATCGTAATTAAATAGTGAAATATAATTTTCTAAAAGTGTCTTTTTTTAAATTCCCGCGCAAATTCTCAAATCGCAACGTCATGTTACGCTTGACGTCTGTAAGTGGGAGCGAGAAAGAGTTATTCTTTTCTCGCTTCCACTCGTGTGTATGTCCAGACGTATGAGTATGACGTCAGATTTCACTCGATTTAGCACGCCAAAATGGCCGTGTTTTTAATTGGCCCGTAAATTATACATAGAGGTTTTCATTATTATTTTTTGTTTCTTATTTTATATTTTGGATGTGTTACATTTAATCATATTAATTTAATAACAAGTAGAATCGTATAAAAAATCATGCATATTCCGTATTCGGTACACATAACAATGACAACAGTCATACACGTCAGACCTCTATGGAAACCAATTCTATCACGCTGACAAATGTATTAAGTAAAACCGGCCAAGAGCGTGTCGGGCCACGCTCAGTGTAGGGTTCCGTAGTTTTTCGTATTTTTCTCAAAAACTACTGAACCTATCAAGTTCAAAATAATTTTCCTAGAAAGTTTTTATAAAGTTCTACTATTGTGATTTTTTTCATATTTTTTGAACATAGGGTTCAAAAGTTAGAGGGGGGGGGACGCACTTTTTTTTCCTTTAGAAGCGATTATTTCCGAAACTATTAATATTATCAAAAAACGATCTTAGTAAACCCTTTTTCATTTTTAAATACTTATCCAACAATATATCACACGTTGGGGTTGGAATGAAAAAAAATATCAGCCCCCACTTTACATGTAGGGGGGGTACCCTAATAAAACATTTTTTTCCATTTTTTATTTTTGCACTTTATTGGCGTGATTGATATACATACTGGTACCAAATTTCAGCTTTCTAGTGCTTACGGTTACTGAGATTATCAGCGGACGGACGGACGGACGGACGGACGGACGGACAGACAGACATGGCGAAACTATAAGGGTTCCTAGTTGACTACGGAACCCTAAAAACGCACTTTTTTAACCTGTAACATTTATACTAAACGTAAACATACTTATACACGTAGGTAGAATAGAAATAATCGCCAACGCCAACAGAACGGAATTGATTCGTAAAAAACCGGTCAAGAGCGTGTCGGGCCACGCTCAGTGTAGGGTTCCGTAGTTTTCAGTATTTTTCTCAAAAACTACTGAACCTATCAAGTTCAAAACAATTTTCCTAGAAAGTCTTTATAAAGTTCTACTTTTGTGATTTTTTTCATATTTTTTAAACATATGGGTGGTTCAAAAGTTAGAGGGGGGGGGGGGACGCACTTTTTTTTCCTTTAGGAGCGATTATTTCTGAAAATATTAATATTATCAAAAAACGATCTTAGTAAACCCTTATTCATTTTTAAATACCTATCCAACAATATATCACATGTTGGGGTTGGAATGAAAAAAAATATCAGCCCCCACTTTACATGTAGGGGGGGTACCCTAATAAAACATTTTTTTCCATTTTTTATTTTTGCACTTTGTTGGCGTGATTGATATACATATTGGTACCAAATTTCAGCTTTCTAGTGCTAACGGTTACTGAGATTATCCGCGGACGGACGGACGGACGGACAGACAGACATGGCGAAACTATAAGGGTTCCTAGTTGACTACGGAACCCTAAAAAGCGTTAGAGTTGTGCAGGTATCGCTCTGTCGCGATAAACGTAACGACTAATTACCGCGCGATACGATCTGTTTGGCCGTCCTTACACACATCGCGCTTACTTTATCATTGCGACGCGAACCCATAAAAACATTATAATACACTCTCATTTCGTTTTTTTTTATTTATAGGTACAATCAACTAATCTGAATCCTAGCACACTGTAGAACCCTTTCACAGGAAAAGTCAAACTATAATTGACTTCTATAGCAAATTAAAAACAACAGGGTTCTAGAGTGGCCTAGGATTCTAATTGGTTCACTGTACCTATATTTGAACTGTATAATTTAAATTAGCATTAATTTGACCGAAGCGTTAGCCTAGATCTACGGTCTGAATCTTGCAATTCCATTGTGTCTGAATGGATGTTCTGCATACTTAAGGTGCACATATCAACCGATTCTCGTGACCTTACCACATTTTATATTTTTGTTGATCATAAAAGACTCACACGCCAATATCACCTATGGTGCTTAAGACCAACGTAAGTTCATTGATTATTACAAAGCGTTTGTAAATTTTTCGTTTTCTATTAGATTATCACGAAGACTCATGGAGCCACAGCAGCCACATGTGTCAAACAGTTTATGTATATTCAAATATTATGTAGGATAGGATTAGGATAACAAACTGACCAAGTTATTTAATTAAAAAACCGGCCAAGTGCGAGTCGGACTCGCCCACCGAGGGTTCCGTACCTACAAAACTATTAGGTACTTTTACGTTACTCACATAAGTCTAAAGACTGGGCTAGGCTAGAAGTATAAGTTCTCTAATGAGCATAATTGTGTTTAGCGCCACCTCTCGACGAATTCGCGAACTAATTAGCACAGCTTGCGTGAGGTCTCTTATAATGTTAACCAAATTCAACATTTTTTATTTTATTTTAAAGTAGGTGTTTTATGTAAAATTTCGTAGCTATAAATTTTAACACCTTTATTCATAAACGTACACTAAAGTTATCCAGCCGATAAAGTTCGTTTGTCCCTTTCTATCACACCAATACGTCGGAAAGGGACAACCGAACTTTATCGGCTTGATAACTTAGTGTACGTTTATGAATAACGGGGTGAGTACTACCGTACTGTAAAAATGTAATGTATACGGATTAATGAATTTAATATAGTTAGGTAATTATTGATATGTGGCAAAACGAAGGAAATTGTTTACACAATAAGTATCTAATGATTTTAGGTACTTATTTTAAAAACTTTAAAAATGTCTATTGAGTTTCTGTCGCAGACCACCATGTGGCTTCTGCATATTCTGCGCTGTGATAGAGTTGCCATAGTAGGTATGTATATATTGTATAATAGGCAATAAGAGGCAAAAAACATATTGTGCTAAAATATTTAAAATACCTACAGTCATTTCCGAAACGTGTGAATTCACGTCAATACTTTCTTTTATCAGTATTACACGGAGTAGGTAAACGTTTCGTGGCAGCGGCAGCGCACACTGCAGAGAGCGCACGTGGACACCGGCGCGGCGCCACAGAATATATAATAGCACAAGTAAAGAAGGCCCACTGCTTTGATGTTTCCGAAATGCCGCCTTTTTAAATACCTACAACATTCTTACAAAGAAACGAGCCGCACGTGCGCGGCGTCCGGTGATAGGGTTACCAATGGATCCAAACGAATTAATACTCACATTAAATGTTATATTATTATATTCAAGTCTTGAGTACTTTCTAGGTATATACGCTGTATTTATATATTTTTGTTCAAGGTTCCAACATCACAAGCCTTATTGAACTTTTCCGTGGGACTTAATCAGTAGATCTGTATAAGAATATCTTTTGGTATTTATTTTATTCAATATGTCTATTTAATTAAGTATTATTAGCCATTCCACCCGCGGACAACGCTTAAAAAACCTCGCGACGTAAAGTAACAATAGAAAGTGCAAACGTGCATTCCGTGAGAATGTGCGCCACCCCTGAGTAGGCCGCGAACTCGCGGCCACAGCTCGCGGCCGCCAGGATATACTTGTAGCGCGGCGCGGCCCGTCACACGCGCCCGGCGGCGTTTGGATGTGAGCCGCATGGCATGTGCCGCTGTGCCACACGCTGTCGGTCGCGGGTGCGTGGGTTTTCTGACCCTTGGTCACCCGTCGTCGGCGACGGAACTCAGAAGCTCTGGTAGACTGATTTTTGAACTGTTGTGTTGTGCTCTGATCAAAATGAATGCAAAAATACTTACATTGTAATTCTTAGAGGAAGAAGATTATACGCGACTTAATCCGTCCATATAAATATTGATATTACTCCAAAAAAAGAGACAGTCAAACGATATTTTTGTATGAAACCGGCAAAAAGAAAGTGAAATTTTTAACTTGGTACTCAAACACTTGCATTGTAGTAAAGAAAAATTACATCATATATTCGATTAAGTATATCGAAAATAGTTCACAGAAGTACAATTCATCCATTGAATTACTATGTACTAACATACTAGAAATTACACCCCAAACAAAGTCTGTGCTCCGGCCGGCAGCGCGCGGCGCATGCGTGGGGAGGTACCGTGTCATAGAGTAAGACTTGACCAATGACCACCTAGACGCGACACTCTTAGTGTAGACCTTTTTTTATACTTTTTGTAAAATACTAACCCCCTTATTCATAAACGCACACTAAAGTTATCAAGCCGATAAAGTTCGTTTGTCCCTTTTCGGCGTATTGGTGTGATAGAAAGGGACAAACGAACTTTATCGGCTTGATAACTTTAGTGAACGTTTATGAATAAGGGGGTAAGTAGTTTAATTTTAGCACTATCATACATTGTGCTATGTTTAAGTTGTACTAAGTGAAACAAAAATACATTATTGATTTTTTTCATATACCTACTAAATAATTGCCCTTGAAGAAAATCATAGGTTATTATTGTATGAAAATATCGATTACAACTCGTGTTAGAACTGTGTAGTATTCATAAGTATAACGTGAAATAAATTTAACATTTCTCTTTTATATATTACAAACAGAATATAATCACAATTACTATACTTCATTACCTACATGTCAAGTCTGTGCGATTATGATGCGATTAATCTATGATTTCGTTCAACAAAATGGCAGCGATAGCTTCGCGTTTGAGGAGCGCGTCCCTTCATTGAAATAATTACTTAAATAAAGCTCGATTAACATAGCGTGTATACTAACCGATGAAATGTGACACGTCAGTTTTATTCAATTTTCTCGTATGGCTTAAACAGCATCTTGTTGCGCAGGAAGGCATTTTTACATTTTATTTGTGTGCAGGCAGAAACATAAGTCCAATGGACTTATGTTTGTAGCGCAAAAGTTTTGCTCGCAGTGTCCTCTCTAGTATTACCTCAATGAGTTCATCATTATCTTTAGTGAAGTCAGTCATTTTCCATATCAAGACGCCACCCGCCGTCCGTTGCTATTGTACAAAACGAATACAGACCGTCGCGTGCGGCGTGTGACCTTCGCCCGTCGAACCACCCGCCGCCGGCGACGTTTCAAAGAAACCACCCTCAAACATTTCCGAACAAAACATTCGAACGTCGTCAGTCGCGGACCCGCGTAATTAAAACCACAACACGTTCTATGAACAGTATGAACATTGGTCAAGTGCGAGTCGGTTTTCGACTTTTCCATACAAAGAACTCATGAGCGCCTGAACGACTGTGATGGCAAAGTTAACTTTTCGCACTTTCAAGACTTTACGTATATATCTCGGAAACGATAAGAGATAGAGCAAAATGGACTTCAGATTTGGGCTGTCGTTGGCACAAATTCTATGTTTTCGACAACAGAGACCTTTTTTTGGACCGATTTGAACAAAATTTTGCTCAGTCCACTTACAAACGGTCTTAAGCGCCTCCTTTTTAGTAGAAACTTAAGTCATTTTGGCAAATGAAAAAAAAATTAAACAATTTCTAAAAAGAAAAAGACAGAAATGAATTTCTTTCTACCTGTCCATCACGCTTACAAAATTTTAAGACGTTTAGTACTGCTTGCAGCGTCAGTGAGTGAAAATCTTAATTTGAGTTTTTTTTCTCGTAAGTCCGACTTACGCTTGACTGTAGATTTCTAATAGGTTTTCCTGTAATCTACAGGTAGAGGGCTATCTCGTGTATTTTTTGAAAATTTTACGCTAAGTAGTTTCGGAGATAAGGGGGGGGAATGGTGATTTTTTGTCTATTTTCTTAAATTACTTCTAAAGTACCAAAATTAAAAATTAAAAAAAAAATATATTTCAAATGCTCATAAAATGCTCTTTCATTTGATATATAACACAATATAGTTTTAATAACTTTGATTTTTAATTTTCAAGTTTACCCCCAAAAGTGACCCCTATGATTAAATTCCATTTAATTAAATTACATGTAAAAAGAGCGATCTTAGCATGACCACAGATAATATAATATAATAATGCATGACTTGGTTTTCTTCAGTCGCTCGGTCTAAAGTTCTGTGCGAGTGGTTCCTGCGACCAAAGAGAATGCATATAGAGGCTCAAAGTAGGCTGCCATCTTTCGACACAAGGTTAAACATTTACAACCTCGGTTGTGATAATTTGACCCATGCCTTTACCTGATATGTAGGTAATTATGAGTACCTTTAATGCCAGTTTCAACCGAATCTGTGCCGCCACATTCTAAACGAGTAATTATAAATTTTTCGTTGAAGGTTCTATTTTCGAGGTAGGTACGTTTTTAACCCAATATAACAATATTGCATCGGCAATACGTTTTACGTGTCTGTCTGTCTGAGAAATGCTGTATTTTTTGTTTGAAAGCTGAATTAGTCGGGAGTGTTCTTAGACTATGTCGGGGTTTCAAAATAAAAATTTTGTATAGTGGTTATTTCTTACACCCTATTTGTCTTTTACGCAGTTATATTGTCTTTGATGCTACCAAAGAAGATCGAGTATTAGAGAGAGTTACTGTCGAAGTAAAATGTGTAATCACAGTGCATAGACTGCCATCTCTTGACACAGGCCTGAAACTTTTGAACCTCAGTTTTGACAATTTGGCCCATATTCTTAGCTTGATATGTTTTAAAGTGTCAAATATGAATATTAGCGACATCTAGCTCAGCGTACCCAAAGGTATAATGCCATCTAGGCCAACGTACCTTTTTCTGTATGGTACTGAAGTACGTTTTTTTCTTAGACTTTATCTGTCTATACGGAGTTATATATGTCTTTGGTGCTACTAAACGATGTGGTAATTAAGTGCGATACCATCATGCTCGTGGCTAATAAAAATTGCGGCGCTTTGCTATTCAAATTGTACGGTTAACAATCTTAACTACAATGCTTATCATATAACGGGCTAGTTCGGCTGTACATAATTTCCCCAACTCACGTTTCAAACTGTAATTTACTACTAATTTTAACCTTGTTTGGGTTGGTAATAAGAATCATATTTATACTAACACAATTACACCTGAGATACGAGGTTGATGAAGCTGGTAAATTTTCGCGGTGCAAAGGTTTTCTGACCTGTGAAACCTATACCAACTACCTTATTCTGGATAATGTGAAGTGCAGAACAGTTACTGTGTAATTCTATCACAATATATGTTATAACCAATAATAATATATTTTTTTAATTCTACCTGACGACCATCAGTCTGGCATATTTAGTTGACAGTGACCTGTCTGTTAAACTGATGTTCATCATTCATTTTTTCCTGGTTATGGTTATTTTCTGTAAATACAGAAATAACTACTCGTATATATCTTGTGTATCATTGATTAATATCCATAATATAAGCTACATACCTATGCTTAGTTTGAGGCTAGATCGTTTTGTGTGAGAAGCCCTCCAATATTTCTTTATTTATTTACCTATACATAAATAACTTCAAAAATCTATCAGAATGATGTTAAAAGTCGTAAAATAAACTTTCTGACTCTAACGATTAAAGTACAGAAGTACTACAGTCAAGTGTAAAATGGGGTAGTTGCACCATTAAATGACCGACACCCAGAAGACGACCGATGGGTCTGAAAATCTAAATAATTTATTCACGAATTATTTTACGCACCGGGAGTATTTTTCTTAAAGGCAGCAACTCATCGCCGAAGCTAAAATTTGAATTCCCAGACAATTGAGCCACGCACACGTCCGTGAGCTGTCGTCAAGTTTGCGCTTTACGTCAGAACCGCATTTTATATGGATTTCTTATTAAGGAAAGGCCTTCAAAATCTAAGCTAAATTCGTAAAAAATCTAATATTACATTTATTGACCCGGTTTACTTCCGTATATATTCTTGACTAATGTCTTCTATTGTTTACATTATTAATAATTGCGTTATTTTACTTATTTTATGAGATATTTGCTGGTCAAGTTATGGTTCCAATATTGTACGTTCGCGCCAAAAGATGAACGATGGTCAACTTATGGGCAAAGGCTCATTTTTTAAAATGTTATTATAAAATCGAATAAAATAGATAGATGTACTATTTTTATATCAAATTGATTGTTAGTTTGATGTTGATTAACCAAAGTTGTTTGTTTGACCAAAAGTTGAACGGAGCTTTTTTCATCTAATAAAGATTTATTGAAGTTTATATTTGTATTGAAACGGGATTGTTCAACTAAATAACCTGTACCTAAAACGTGAACTAGGAAAATTTACTGGTTCATCTTTTAGGTTGGATTCCAATAAATGAATTTTGTATCAAATTAGTTCGTTCAATTCATTAATGTTGTGTCTAAAACATGAACCAACTAAATTGATTCGTTCAAGTTTAAGGTAGCGGTTTCAAAAAAGAACGCTTTAATTTTCATATATACATATGTACATACATACATACAATCACGCCTGTTTCCCAGAGGGGTAGGCAGAGATCACGGATTTCCATTTACTACGATCCTGACAAACCACTTTCGCTGGTTCATAATTTTATTTTTATTTTTTATTTAACGATTGCTGTTTTAAATATTGTAAAACCATTTTATATTGATACCTATGCATTGACAATAAGGGCAAAGTTGAACTGTTTCCTACTGATGCTACTTTTGTCCCCGCCTGTTCATTTATTGGACTTACATCGTTCATAAATCGTTCAGGGATAGGGCACTCTGTTCAACTACTGGGAATTTTGACCCCTTTTGAGATATAATTAATAATAATTATTATAAAATTACTGAATCAAAATACGAAGCTCAAAAATAGCTCATTCTAAACTCAATTAAATGCAGTATCACATTAAAAAAAAAAATTCTTGAAAATGAGTTACATCATATAGCAAAAAAAAATCCAAAGTTAGGAAATTCGCTTAACTGTTCATCTTTTGGTGATTTTACCCTACACATCTTACTCAAAAATATGTCCCATAGAGCGTACCATATTTATGAGGCGATGTTTTCGATAAATACATACTTGCCTGTATTTTTATACTTGACTGTACATTGTACAAGTAGGTAAAGAAATAAATAGGCATTGATTAGTTTGGCTTGCTAAATTGACAGCTAAATTAACCTCTTTAATCACAAATTGGCTTTAATTATATCATGCGCTATCGAAACCACTTTGCGATGCGTATGATTCGGTCAAACTGTGTTGTTTGAAAAAAAAAATTAAATCCAAATAAAAATAAATGCGGTTTTATACCTTTAGCATAAGGTGCTTTGCGCACACTAGCGTCCCCTCCCCCCACCTGACGCAACCCCCCTTTTTACCCTAAAATATGTCCCAAAATTCAGTTTATTTTTATTTTTGGGGAAAGTATACATTTTAGAAAAAAGTTGTCAATGAAAGAGATAATGCTCATAAAATTCCCAAGAAGAAAGGTCATATAATATTTTTTGATATCTTGCACTATTTTCATGTTATCTACATATATATAAAAGGAAAAGTGCTGAGTGACTGACTGACTTAAATCAAGGTAAAGCCCAAACCGCTGATGCTAATAAAGAATCCAAATTTGACACGTAGGTTACTTATAAGGTCTACGAACCCGCTGAGGAAGGAATTTTCAAAATTCATCCCCTAAGGGGGTGAAATGGGTGTCCAAAATTCGTGGATCTACCTTTATTTTGAGAAATTGAGCTTGAAACTTCGTATAAAGGCTATAAAGGTAAAATTAAAATAGAAAGAAACTAATTTCAGCGTTTTTGTATTTTTATCCTTTAAGAGAGTTAAAATGAGGCTGGCTGATTTTTGTATGGGGAATAAGTTTTATTTCAAGCTACAGGCTTGAAACTTGGTAAAAAGGTACTTCAGAAGGGCAAAAACTAGTAGCTTGATAAACTTTGTCAAAATTCTGAAATTAAACCACTACTACACATTACTACTATTTCAGTAAGTGCTGAGTTATATCGAACTTCAACAAGCTAACGCTCGAATATGGTAAGTGCTACAAAAAAAAATATAACCTTTTTTGTCTAAAATGTAATAAGAATTAATTCTTTCATAGAAACTTTTGTCCTAACTCTGATACTTTTCTCAAAAATGAAGAAAAACCATAAAACGTGACCTATTTCGTGCTAAAAGGGGGTGTTGCGTTGCGTCAGGGGGACGGTAGGAGACGCTAGTGTGCGCAAAGCACCTTACCCCAAGATACCATACTACATTAAAATTTTGCTGGATTTTTTATTTTTTATTTCCCATACATTCGAACACAACTTGACCGAATCAGTAATGCACATAATAAGTACACGACATTTTATAAATATGAAATTAATTTTAAAAGCAAATAATTAAACCTCGTAAAGATTCGCAGACGGGGCAGTTGACATTTTTTTATTGGTTTTATTATGCAGCATAAGAAATCGTCATGTGTTGCGTAATTACTTATAGTATTGTAATTTATATTTTAGTTAGCGCAATTTAGTAAGTTTTTATGCAGGTGTTAAGATTTTTAACCGCCGCCCCAAATGTTAAGGAAGGTGGTTCTCAATTCGTCTGTATGTCTTTTTAGGGTTCCGTAGTCAACTAGGAACCCTTATAGTTTCGCCATGTCTGTCTGTCCGTCCGTCCGTCCGTCCGTCCGTCCGTCCGTCCGTCCGCGGATAATCTCAGTAACCGTTAGCACTAGAAAGCTGAAATTTGGTACCAATATGTATATCAATCATGCCAACAAAGTGCAAAAATAAAAAATGGAAAAAAATGTTTTATTAGGGTACTCCCCCTACATGTAAAGTGGGGGCTGATTTTTTTTTTTCATTCCAACCCCAACGTGTGATATATTGTTGGATAGGTATTTAAAAATGAATAAGGGTTTACTAAGATTATTTTTTGATAATATTAATATTTTCGGAAATAATCGCTCCTAAAGGAAAAAAAAGTGCGTCCCCCCCCTCTAACTTTTGAACCATATGTTTAAAAAATATGAAAAAAATCACAAAAGTAGAAGTTTATAAAGACTTTCTAGGAAAATTGTTTTGAACTTGATAGGTTCAGTAGTTTTTGAGAAAAATACGGAAAACTACGGAACCCTACACTGAGCGTGGCCCGACACGCTCTTGGCCGGTTTTTTTTATGTTTGTTCCACGATATCTCCGTCGTTACGATACCAATATTGATTTTTTTTTGATTGAATGTATACCTATGCTTACAGATTGGTCCCATTTTTATCAGAACCCAGTTCTGATGATGGGATCCTAGAGAAATCGAGGGAACTCCTCAAATCTGAAAGGCATATATGGCGATTTTTGTGTTTTTATAAGAACAGCATTCATTTACGTACGGAACAGTGACATTTGGTGCAGTGGAACTGCTGATGATGGTCAGAACGGAACTCCTCAAATTATAACAGCACACTTATAGTGACTTTGGTATTTTTATAAGAACAGCATGCGCTTACGTCCAAAACAGTGACATTTGGTGCAGTGGAACAGCTGATGAAGATTAGAACGGAACTCCTTAAATCTGAACGGCACGTTTATAATGACTTTGGTATTTTTATAAGAACATCATGCATTTAAGTTCAGAACAGTGACATTTATTTGTTAGGAGATTTGTTCTATTTGTTATGTTTGTTAAGCATATTGAGTTTTCAAGTCAAATTTTGACAAGGTTGATTAAACTCGATTTCTTATAATCGGATATCGGATTCATGAGGAATTGAGGAAACTCCTCAAACCTTAACGGTATAGATTTACATTAAAAGCAGTTTTAAAAAATACCTAAGGTAAAATACCCCATAATGGACGGTGATGCCATTATGGACAAAAAAACACAAATCCTTAAAAATAAGTATCTAAAATACGTTTCTAAAAACTGACGGCTATGTACCATAAACTAGAGTTGTAGAGCTGTTTAATTTTGAAGTTTCAATTAATTCGGTTATTTCTGAAGGATTTGGAGACAAGATAAAATTCACCAGTTTACTGAAAAAAATATCAAGACGAATTCTTAGTAATGTTGCTAAGAGAGATGAGTTCATGTATAAAATAATAAAAAAATAACGCACGGTGTAATCTTGAATGCGTTTTACTTACTGCATTAAGCATGAGATAAGGTATAAAACATACTAGTTTGTTGCTCCAAAGATATAAAGAAATGATGTTATTTTGCAAGTGTCCATTACTGGACCCGAAAAACTGCCTACCTCCTATGATGGACAAGGAACAATTTACAAAACCAAAATTTACAAGAAACAATCCTATGTTAAAATAACCCAAACTAATTGTATTTATGGTGTATAAAATTGACTCATTGCGTATCAGTTGGCTTTAAAAGTAAAATTTTAAACTTGTTTCACTGTCCATAATGGGGGATCCATTACTGGAGAACTGCCGTCCATAATTGGAGAAAAAACACCTAGTTTTAATTTGTTAACTATGAAGAAACCAATAGGAATATCTATTCTGCAATACGTTGAAATGTAGAAGAAGGACAGGACATTCAAGATATAACACGCTTGGCGGTAGAATTTTTACATTTATCAGTGAAATATCAAAAACTGGCGAATTTTTTCCTTAAACTGTCCATGATTGGGTTCGTCACCTTACACATTTCTATATAATCCAACATTCGCAAGTACCTTTCACCAGAACCCCAAAGGCGGCGGTTTTTTGTCTTAAGAATTATTCTATAAACAGTAAATAGGTGATAATGATAATATAAAACTATTGGTTATGATAACTAATAACTATGCGTCACAAGTTAAAATATCTGAGTAATTTCTTTCAATTTGACACCAACTTCAGTGAAATTCTATAATTTTCGAAATTCGTTGTTTTTTACTTATCTCATTTTACAGGGTCTACAATAACGTCGTGTAGTTTACTTTCCTGAAAAAAACCTTCATTTAACTCAGATCCAACAGTCGATTTCTGCTACACCCACGGGTTACGGAGTAAGTACACAAAAATCTTAACTCGTCCCCTCAATGAAGATTGATTTTTATTTGATATAATATTTAGTAGCTAGTAGCTACCTATCTTATAAGTTATAAGTGTTATAACGAGTTAACCTGTAGATATAACTACTGGTGTTTCCATCCTGATACCACCCATATCTAATATTATTACAACTTCACATTCGGCTCCCAGCGGCAGTTCAAACAATTAAGTATTTTAATTGGGCCATTAGCGCGTTTACGTGCCCACCTAATTAATATGCTAATACATATTTTCTCTGTAAAGGGCGATCGTACCGTGTCCATTTTTAACGATGCCTTTGGATAAGCGAATTATTTGTATTGTTTTGAAATTGTATAACTTTGGTTTTAAAGATAATTGTTTATTTCATAATTAATCGAACTTAGTAGGTAGCTAGGTAGTCAAACGTTTTGAATCGTAGGCCACTGCAAAACTTTTTTACAGTAAAGCACAAAGTGAATTATAATGGCAAATAATTTCAAATAAAGTAACAGTGTCAATGAGACAGGGTTCTAGAGTGGCCTATTTATAAGGATTCAAATTGGTCTGCAAAACATTTTAATACCTTTGTATGGTTTTAAATTACGAGTAATGTAATCCGAGCATATATATCACAATTCACATGAGTTCTGGTAACTTTTGGGAGTTCTAAGTTACATTTTGCCATATATTGCCGAATCACTAGATGTAACATAAACCTATCATCAATTTCCATGGTCAAATAAGAATACATGTACAAAAATTACACTCCCAACCTTAAAATAAAACAGTACTTAACACTACTCCCATGTGAAAATTCATCCGCAACGCAGGCTTCGTCAGGTGGCCACAAATCCAAATCAACAATATGCTTCGTCAAACACACCAATGATGATATCCGCAACAGGCTTAGTCATATATAAAATAATAACTTTAACCTAAATGAAACCGTCCCGAATCCCAATCCCCCACACCGGTCCCCATCACACCAGCAGCGTTACCACGCTGAATAGCCAATGAGATCTGTTGGACCAGGTACGATCCGGACCGAGGGTCACATCCCTTGTCCTATTTCCATGGTACAATATATCTACAATCCAACACTTCTGGTGTTTCAGGTGTCCATGGGCGGCAGTGATCTCTTACCATCAGGCGACCTGTCTGCTCGTTTGCCTCCTATCCCATAAAAAGACAGACAGACAGAGTCGCACCATAAGGGTTCTTTTTGTACCTTTTTGGTAAAGAACCTTAAAAGATAACTTAAAGAAATGACTATGACGACTAAATTACATGGACAATGCAAAGTACGCGTAGAATAATTTTTAAGAAAAAAAAACCGCCTTCCTTTGGGGCTCTGGTGATAAATACTTTCAAATGTTTGATTATGTTATCAATTCGTCTGTATATTTTTTAATGTTTGTTATTCGATATCTCCGTCCTTTCTGAACCAATTTTGAAATTTATTTTTTATTTTTTTTATTTTATTTATTGGTATTTAGGACAACAACAGCCGTAAATATATAACTTACATAGGTATTTTTACATAGTCTTAGGCCAATAACAGTTATCCGTTGAGTGAAAAGTATTATACACAATATGTTACTAAAAAGTAATAATTGTGTTACATATTTAAAAAATTACAGTGAAAATGTGCAAGCCACACAGAAAACAGTGAACTGATGCAAACAATACATACAACGAAAAGTGAAGTTAGAGGTCGACACGCAGGTTAAATATTACCCTACCTTAATAATATTTTATTTAATCTATGATAATATTTATAGGTACTTGAATTTAGCGATTATAAATAATTCTTATACTCACGCTTATACCCAAGGATCACTATATTACGCAGATTAAGCTCTTGTAAGAAATGACTATTGTTCTACTTTTTTTTATATACCCTTCCATATTATAAGTGATAAGATACCAAGATATATCGTCTTTCCAAGCCCAAACACAAAATACCTTTTACCTTTTACTTTATAATGAATTACATTTTTTTTTTATCTGTTATTTTTCAATAATAATATATTTAATACGTCATTTTTAAATTTATTTTTAGTGCCATTAAAAGGATCTGTTGAGTCGAATTCCTGGTTATAAAGATGCGGAATTTGGATGAATCTGAAGTACTTACAGATTAGAATGATTATCAGAACGGAACTCTAACCAGGGGCGGCTCACTCTTCATCAGCAGTTCCACTGCACCAAATGTCACTATTCTGGACGTAAGTGCATGCTGTTCTTATAAAAATACCAAAGTCACTATAAGTGTGCCGTTCAGATTTGAGGAGTTCCATTCTGACCATCATCAGGAGTTCCACTGCACCAAATGTCGCTGTTCCGTACGTAAATGCATGCTGTTCCTTTAAAAACACAAAAATCACCATTATGTATGCCTTTCAGATTTGAAAAGTTCCCTCGATTTCTCCAGGATCCCATCATCAGAACTGGGTTCTGAGAAAAATGGGACCAATCTGTATGCATGTACATTCAATCAAAAAAAAATTTTCAAAATCGGTCCAGTAACGACGGAGATATCGAGCAACAAACATTAAAAAAAAAACAGACGAATTGAGAACCCCTTCCCTTGAGATTTGGAAGGCGGTTAAAAAGTAGATAGTTTAGCGGGCGCTTAGTAAATCAATGGCCAACAGGCTCGCGTTGTGCCAGTAGATCCTATCTGCTTCCGTTCGCGGCGCTGTTGATTATTCATTACAAAGGATTTAGTCACAGCCGGCGGCTGTCGATCGAAATGGTCATGCCATGCGTTGCTTAGGCCCCATTTAGACGGTACGAGAACTCGCATACGAGTTTTATCATATTGCGGTATTTGATGGCTGTGCAAAATTAATCTAACCTCAACAGCCCGCAATGTAACTGAACTCGCATGCGAGTTCGCACGCCGTCTAAATCAGGTCTTAGTATAGGATATAATATGTCTAAGTGTGTGTGTAATGGGGGTGGGGAAAATGGCTGAACGAGTTGCTCTTATGGAATGGTAGGAGTAGCAGAGACAACGCTTTAAATGTTTGTCCTCATCATTATTTTACTTTTCCTTACTGCTTTCTTCAGAAACTTCCAAAGTGACGTTTTTAATTTGCCTAGGTTTTTAATTTGGTGCTGGGCAACAGTGAACTCGACCAAATTACGTCGGTTGTTTTTGGAATGCTGTCAGAAATGTTCCAAACTGTTTTTAATTTCGGCGCATTGCGTGTGTTTGATCCCTCACGGATAGACTCTCTGTTTGTTAAATCTATGGGACTAATATAGAATAGCCCCGATACGGTGTTGTGACTAACAATAATAAAACACTAATAAGCGACCACTTATAAACCAGGATGAAAGAGGTTTTTAATTAACGCCCATTGAAACAATTAGTTGATTGTTTCGCAGGGACGTTGACAATCGATTCTTATTGTTTATCTTAGTGTTAGTAAAACAAAATTAAAGTATTCGGACAGTATAAAAATTGCGCCACCAATTTGCATCAAGAAATATGAAAGAAATATTTTATTACTAGCTTTTGCAAGCTCCATACAAACTTCAACCTCCCATTTTAGGAAAATGGGGGTTAGAAAGATACAAAAAGTAGCCTATGTCACTCTCCATCCCTTCAATTATCTCCACTTAATTACTAATTTGCAATTTGTACTTTATGTAGCGTTGGGTAGGTTATTACATACTAAAACAATTAGGTAGAGAATGAAGTCTATTAATGGTGAAAAAGTATAATTAGTGTGAGAAGATATTGTTGTTACAGAGTGAAGTTTGCCCACATTCGCGACGCTGACTGATGCGGCGGTGTCGGTTGCAGTTTAACAGAGAGCTTGCCGCGCTAACGTCCCGCTGTCACGCACCGCGCCTGCCCGCTTAATGGCTCCCTGTTTAATTGTCTGCACTATCTTCATTTTACACGTTATATCGGCAGACCTAGAGAGATCTTTACTTTTTAGTTACTCGCAATTTACGTCTAATGCTTTAGCTCCAAACGGTCACGACGGATGTCATCAGTCACAATCGCGACATCGACGTAAAAGTTAATCACGCTCCCCATCGTTGTTCGCTAACATTCAGTACAAACAAACCTCAACAAAAGCCACGCAAGTAAAAGCCTACAAAGTTGAATAATTCATCCCCGACTCCGAGCGACAACGTTCGTTGAAAAGTCACGGTCGTCAGCTCGCGTTTTACGAAACAACTTGTCCTCGCTTGCTTTTACACGAACCTCACGAAATCTGAAGCTTTTCTTTTGAACATTTTTAGAGGGTATAAAACCTATTTAAAAGGCAATCAGTCAGCGGTCGCTGATTGCCCGGCGCGCACGCCACTGGCCGTGTTCACAAAACGGCGCAATTAGCAGCCCCTCTTCCCTGCCACCAGGGGGCGCGCCTGTGCACCGCTGATCCTTATCACAAACGACCGTTTTCTAGAATCGCTTCTACTAACTATTGCGTGTTCCATTCACCTCGCTATCGACGCACGATGCAAACTACACCGTCTTTTGTTCTGCTATTCTGGTTACTTTTACATTTTTAGGCATATTTGCACATTTCGCGTCACCAATGCTCATAAACTGATTCATGCCAATAGAACAGAAGTAAAACATTAACCGAACACGCCAGCTAGATCCAAATGCCAAATGAATATTTATACCGTTTAAACGTTCTCTAATCACGGACGGCACGAACGCTTTGTTACCGCAGAACTCACTTGTCGACTGTGTTCAATAAATGTGCAGTGCTTCCGACCAATAGATTCTGAGCTGGCTCAGTTGTATGTGGCAGTTTGCTGAAAGTTACCTACACTTGTGTGACCAATGCGGGAGTAAATATACCCAGGTCGATTTGTGATATAATCGATTTAATTGACAGGCAAAATAACTAGTTAAAAATTGCAGCTTTTTTTAACAATATATTTTATCTGTTTGCGAGAGTACCTAACTAAGACATTTTGGTTAATAGGCTGTAAACGTTTTGTTTTGTATAGGTATTAAACCTATCTTGCTTTATTAAACACCGGAAACTATGGAAGCGGCATCCTGTTTTTGAAAAGTATAAATATTTCTTAATTCTTAGTATTGGTTATCCTCTATTGGAACTCTAAAATAAGTTTAATTATCGTGTAGGTGCATTAAAATCTACCAAATTTTAGAAAACAAAGAGTATGTATGTATTACAGGTAAAAAAAATTATTACAAATATTAATTACTAATTAGTGTCGACTTAAATTAGAATTTTCAACATTCGGGATTGTAAATTGACGAGGATAAATCAAAAGGCGTCATCTTAATTGACAACATTTTAATTACAAAACACCACAAGTTCTATCGGACATAGCATGTCACGGTCGGAATGCTTAAGTACATCGCCATAGCTGTACCCGAAAGCACAAGGTACTTCTCAACATACATTTAATACTTTAGCTGTGTATTTAATACTAACAATACATACATAATATAATTAGTTATATTTATATATAGATAATATAATATACAGTTTCTGCAATTTTGCAAATGGTTTCCAATTTTTTGGAATGTTGCATCACTACACACAATTCTTTACTTAACACTATTTCGAATATTGCGTGTTTCGAAAACATTTATTATTATATATCTAACTTATTCAATATTTCCCATCACTAGGATGGGATATTAAGTACATCTGGACTGTGTTCGTGAAAGATTGGAGTACTCGTAACAACCAAATTTACCACATTATTTATTATGTAAGTAAATCCAAACTAAACAGTGAAATAGTGTTCGATGTTGTCACATTTTGCTGCAAGAAGATGAACTTCTACGCGCTATCTTATTATATCTATTCTGCACAATAGTCATTTTTTGCAATATATAGGAAACATTAATTAGGTACTCTTGTATCATTGATCGTATATGTATGTATAAGCACAGTCAAAAGCTTTACCTTTGCAGAGCTTAACGACATCTTGTAATTGATCAAAAACTAATTTGAAATAGGAAAGTTTGTAATCTGGTCATGAACCCAGTCCAGAGTACTCGGTTATTGCAATAACCAGAGTGTTCGATACAGGTAGCTTATTGTTAGGATGGCGAGGAAGCACGTCCGCAGAGCAGTGTCCACTGTTCTGTCCGCCTGAACGCGATTTGCGCAATTGTTCATGCTACGTTAACGGCGAATTATCCGGCAAACGCCTAGCGTGCGAATGCGAACGTGCTTTTAGGCAGTTAGCTTACCCACGTGGAACTTACTTATCTATACGCTTAGCAGGTCTACTGAGCAATTATTTTCCAACGAGCTTTCTGAGATGATAAAGCCACTTTTCTGTATATATATATAACTTTACTCATAATCTTTCACGTGTAGCGTGTTAAAGACCCGCCGCCTAGGACCTATGGTCTCCCAGTCCGACCGACACATTGTCCTCTTCAAGCATGTGTACTCTATAATACTAATCAATAGTTATACCTACGACATCAATTAATATTGTACACGTTAAGTTAAAAGTTCTTATATCAAATCTGGGTTTAAGATATCACATGTTTTGGACTGCCGCCGTCCACACTTCACGATCACTCCCCGATATTAAGAACGGTAGAAAAGCTAATGCGTAACAGACTTGTCAAATCAACGTCATCATATTTAAATGGAGCAATAATTTAATACTATCGAAATTGGGATTTAGGTAACAAAATAGAATACCAAAACACGATACCGCACGTAAAGTCTTCTCTTTCGCAGTCTCACAAGTTTCGCAATTGTCTTTTGCCGACGCGCAAGTTTTGTTTAATTTAACTGGTCCTTAGATCACAATCACTGGAATTACACGTGTATAGGTTCATCGTCGTCGTCGTCGTCGGTACGGCGGTCGAGCGAGGGCTCCCGGGAGGAGCGCGGTGGCGGCGCGGGGCTGCCGGGGTCGACGTCGGGCGAGGGCGTGCGGCGCGCCTGCGCGTAGTAGCCGAGCGCGCCCAGCGCGGGCGCCCCCAGCGCGCCCAGGTGCGCCGACGGGCCCGGCAGCCCCAGCCCCAGCGGCGGCACCGACCCGAGCGGCGTTCCCGGGTATAACCTGACACAAAACGCACACATTATACAATATACACCCTGACTTACTAAACACAAGATACCAACAGGTCCTGTATATCTCTTTTTCCACTAACATCACACGTTCTAAACACGTTAGTAAGCAATTTGTTGTATTCTGATCAGCGTGCGTAGCCGAATGCACAAACGCTCACGAAACGAAACGCTCGTAGATATCTATCTCTATCGCTCTTGCGTATTGGTGCGACAGAGCCAGACTATCTTTCGCGGCGTTTCGTTTTCGTTTCGCGACGTAGAAATGCCATTCGGCTACGGGGCCTGAATCACATCACAACAACATAGTGTAGGCGGTATGTATTAGCTTATCCCAAGTCATGGTTTCATGGTCGGAAGTTTCCTGTCTGCTGTAAGTCTAAACCTCAATAGTCCACTTTGTATCAAACCTCACATCTGATAGAAGTATTTAAAGAAGTAAACCATTTGCGACGCCCGGATGCCTCTTCGATTGAAGGGTAAGATCTATAAATCCATCGTCAGACCTGTCGTCATGTATGTATCAGAGTGTCGGGCCCTAATGGGGATAGATGAAAAGAGATTGCATGTAGCGGAGATGAGAATGTTAAAATTTAAAATGGATGCGTGGAGTAACTAGAATGGATAAGATAAGATTACCTATAGTAAAAAAAGTAACAGCAAATCGACTAGCACGGTATGGGCATGTGATGCGGAGGGATGAAAGTCATGTGAGGAAAACCGAGGAAAAGGTGGATGGACTGTGTGAAAGATGATATGAAACGGAAACAAGTGAATGATGAGATGACGAGTGATATAGAGAGGTATGGAAAAGAAGAACATGCTGCGCCGACCCCAAATGACTGGGATAAGGGCAGGCGAATGATGATTAGAAAGAAGTAAAGAGTGTTTACCGGTAAGGCAGCGGTTTCTGCAGCGTGTTGGCCGAGGCGGCGGCGGCGGCGGTGGCGGCGGCCTGCCGGTAGTACAGGTCGGCGGCCGGCGCCGGCTGCGCGGGGTACGCGGGCACGCCGCCCCAGTACCCGCCGTACAGACGCTGGAACGCCGCGTAGTTGCCCGCCTCTGCTAGCAGCTCGAGTCCCACCGCCGTTTGACGCTTCCATTTCGTTCTGAGGACAATAGAGAACAGTTGTTAGATTTCATCTTATCTGTCTGTCTGTGGCATCGCAGCTCCCGAACGGATGAACTGATTTAGATTTAGTTTTTTTTTGTTTGAAGGCTGAGTCGGAAGTGTTCTTAGCCATGTTTCATGAAAATCAGTCTACTATGTCGGGGGATTTTTCAAAATTTTAATTTTGTGGTTAGTTTAGTTTATAGACCTCGTTCAGATTGAATATACTAAGCCCTTATGAGCCAGTATCGGAGCTGAAGATAAAAGGTTCAAATTAGTTCTCGGCCAATGAAATGTTTGAAACCTTTCTTGTAGTTCGTCAGTTAACTATTATAATTTATTTATCAGATCGGATATTATAGTTTTTTAAGAAGTTAAAGAATTATGTCCCGATATTTGAACATTTCAATCTACAACAATACAGTCACGGTCCATTAACATTTCAAATAAATCGATTCGGAACGCCGTGCGAATCCCACAAGAAATTACATAAAAACGATTTATGCCACATTACGAACTTAAATTGACTCTAAAATTCAGTAAACTGTCGTATACGAACCCCTAAAGCGATAGATCACTAACCCTAGCTGTGACCCCAATCGTCATCAAATTTGTCACAGGCCACTCGAGAGCACAATGAAGATGCCGCAATGGAATGAGTAATAAAAATATAAATAAAATAATAAATTTGACAAAACGTCTTGGGCACTCATGCGCTCGCCGGAGCGTGGTCGAGTTTAATTTGATTTATTTGATTCGGTAGGAAAGGGTGCGCTCCTATATTATACATTAACGCGTTATTGCGCCGGGGACAAATGGCATTTTTTAAACTTCTTTATGTGAACATCCTAAAAAGCAATTCTAAGGAAACTTTCTAAAGATAAACCGCCAATTGCTAGAAGATGGAAAGGTATACAAAGGGCAAAAGTACGTTGTCTTCATAAGTATTTGTTTTGTTTGTTTTTATCTTATTCAAGGCTATTAAATTATTTGGAGAGAAAACGGTATACAATTAGATGCCAATATACGATACATAGGTACTAATGGAAACAATGTAGCTCTAAGTAGAAAATATTTTGGTGCTACAATAAACCTAACCTTAAAAAAAACAGTTTTGAAATAAACTTCAAACAGAATAGACAAGCCATAGATATTATAGACACTACGGATTAATGTTATACCAACTAGTAAACAAAATTTACTTCCCATTACAAACTCCCAAACAATAGGCTAATAGGAACTGTATTCGGCAGAGGAGAACTAACAACGCCCCATCCCAAACAAAATTAATTTCGCTCTCAAAACCGCGATTAGTTCCGAAGTGTTCCGTTATTGTCATCAAGTGAGGTTTTTATTAATCCGAAGGGAGTAATTTATTATTGCTATTCGCATTATCATCGGTGCTATTATTATGTCCCATTGTGTACGGGCCGCGGTTAGCCGCCGCTTCACTGGCTACCTCGTTAATTAATTTCTCTAAATGGATCATTTAATTTCATTAAATGTAAATGAGGGGGAGTTCAGATGCTCGTTGCCGATCTTTTCATAATTTTTTATCATTTAATTTATTGCCTCGCTATCTATCATGTTGTTTTTCGTTTTGTTAGTGGAACTATAATATATTACCCGCAAGTCCGAGGTTTAATAATAAGTTGACATCATTCGTCAAATTCTTTTTGGTTTTAATGCGCAAGTTTAAATATATAGCTAATTAGCATTCAGCTACCCATCACTGTAGTAATGCGCATTAATCATTATATTATGACACGATGTTCTCGGGCAGCGCCATTCGAGAACACTTATTTAATTGTCAAGTGCTGAATACGAGGCAATCTGCTCGGTGACACTATTATCTTTTATTGCCGCCTCGGGCTATGAACAAAAAGCTTCACGGGCGCACCCAAGTTCGGCTGTCATCTCGGAGCCTCTCACCAGACGCATACGCTGCTCTCGCTCTGGCGCGAGAGAGCGCCGCGGCCGCGGCTTCCTCCGTCTTTGTCCCGCAGCCCCCAGCGGAGCCCGAGCACGGCTCCGCCCAGCGGTTTAGTGATTTGATGCTGCGTGAACTGATTCAATTGTTGTTCGAGAAGGAGCACCCAAAAACGCGCCTTAACCGTTCAAGCTAAAGACTAAAATCGTCCGGTAAAACGATTCCGCTTACGACCTCTCAGCGGGAGGGAGTCGTTTCTCTCGATTTGGGTTTAGGGCGACGTGATGCGAATTCAGCTTGTATATCCGGCGGACAAAGAGCATTTCATCGATCCGCGAGCTCGCGCGGCTCGCGCCGCACTCAGCGCGCTGGCTCACCAGGAACAATTTGACTTTACTTCGAACGTTATTTATATGCTGCTTAGAAACTTTACCGACATTACTGAACGAATATCCGGAAGGACTAATAAATGTTGTTTAAAGTTTTCAACTTTTTTAATGTTACAAATAATCCAGAAACGTGCTGAACCTACTTAACACTCCTAAGAATTTACAAAACCTAATAATAAGTATTTAATTCAAGTTCTGTTATGGATTTCCGGCCGGTATAGTTTAAAGGTAGAACGTTATTTGGCATTCACAAACTCTTGGCGTTATTATGACCTCTCTGCATATCATGAATTAAGCGACCAACCTATTCTGTGCCAGAGCCCGATCCTATCAGGTGCCCGCGACTCAGATAATTTACCCACAAACACTGAGATAACTTTATTAGTCAAGTCGCGGAACACAAAGATTTAATACCTACATAATTGGTACTACCTGCTTGTGTCCCTTAACGTTTCACAAAGCAAACACGGCGGCGGAGCAGTGCCCCTGACCTCCGCAGCCGTCCTCAAACCTTGCATTTACTTAGAACTGCTCACTCATGCACTCAATTAATATTTTAAAATAAAATCCGCATCACGAAATGACGATTCAGCCGTGGCCCGTCTAAATTGCAGGCTACCTACGAAATCAGGCCTCTGTCCGCTTATTAAAACCCGAGCAGAGCTCAAATGGCATTTCCAGTATTATGATTAGTGGTTAAATGATAAGCTCGGCGACCTGAGCGACCTTGGTTCGATTCCCGTGTCTCTGGAGGTGTAATTTGGAGGGTTCGCAATAACCGATTAGGCCGTTCTTGGTAGCTGTGAGGGGGTATTATGTCATTAGAGATGTGTGCGCACACGTCCCGAGTTTTGTCTTAGGCCTTTGTGTGCGATTTTAAGAGAATTTATGAAGTAGGCTAGGACTTACACAGAGGTACCTATCACCTGACTGGTCCTGAATGCTCCACTGAGGTTTACGAAGTCGATATACCTATTTGTATAATATGCCTACTAGGATCGAGTTGTTATTTCTTATTTAGGCTCTCGATTTGCTTTTTTTCATATTATCTACTTCATAACATAATATTATTAATTACTTATTCTCTTTTAGATGAACCATTATTATTGTCTGTTACCCTGGAATTGAGTGGAAATCGCAATTTTTTTACAATAAGTAAAAGTACAGTACAGTCTACACGGATACTGGAAGTTAAGGGCTTTCCCTGCCCCAATGACCTTCGGTATGAATCCATTGATATTATGGTAGTTTGTAAAGCCTATCATATTAACAGGATCGTCTTTAAGCAAAATATTATCGCTAAATACTTTACATCTCATTGTTACTGTGATATTTGGCATCAGAGTTGAACAATTTTATGGTCAAAAACTGGTTTTTTGTTCATAACTTTTGTTTTAATTACTTTAAAATTAAAATTTCTCTTGAATTTTTAGAAAAGTCTAACGTAACCAAACATGTCGATTTCATGTATAGACCCTTCAGTAAAATCAAATTTCAGTAAAAGTGTTTTTTAGGCCATGTTTATAAAATTCATAAAAAAATAAGTACAATTTTTTACAAAATATTTCTCTTACGAATAGAGATAAAAGATGGAAGAACCGATGGCCGTTGGTGACCCAAACCTTGTCAAAAATCAATGAAAACCGTGTGGAGCCCCTTAAGCTGCGCATTCAATTTGTGCCTACTAGAGTTACCTACGTCACATCATTAACAACCATACGATTAGATAAATTAATTAACAAATGTAGGTATCTATTACAGTTTACTAGGTATTAATCTTTACTATTTTAAGGAATTAGGTATTCTGTAAAAAATGTGGGAAATAACCATTGCGTATATGACGTATATCCCATATCCATTGGAAATTACCAGATATCTCGTACTTTAAGGGAAATTTAAGGAAACACGAGTCTACGGTATTACCGTAATTCGTTCGAACAATTTCCTCGGCTCTGAATCCGTGTGGTGTGCACCGCGCGCTGTTATATCGTTGGGTTGATTCCCCGCTTATCCAAATGATACAAATTTACGCACCAATGCATCTACATCCCCCTAGGTTCGCAGTGCTAACATGCTTTTTTAATTTCGTTTTCATTATTACTGTAGGGTTTGGTCCAAATGTATTTAGGAATTTTAAAGAACTTCAACTATTTTGTGGTCTAGCCGCTTTATTACATGGGTCATTTTCAGTACCTCTTGAGAGAGATCTATAATTGTTTAATGCAGAAATAACTAAAAACCCGAAAGAAAGCTAATAGTAGGAGTCGCAAACTAATTGTAGTATACGACTGCTACATAATGAAACTAATTATAGACACTAAAATAAGTGGGTCAAATTTAACTGCAATTGATTGTACAAACCTACAGTCTATTAATGTTTATAATATGCCATTTAAAACAGCACAAAATGTTGTGCAAAACGTTATTACAACCATGTTCTTCTTCAGAGATTTTCTTAATATACCTTAATTAAAATTAAAGCAGAATTCTGAATTTTCATATTTGTTCTGTTAAGATTTTCAATGCTACCTATCTTGTATAAAGGTAATACGAAAGTGACTATGTTGTAGCTTTATTTTTATTTTCTGTTTGAAAACATTCCACGCAATATTCGATGATCACAGGAGTGACATAACAATGTTGAATCCAGTTTTTTAGCGCCTTAAATGAGTCAGAACAACAAAGTAAGCGAGACGCGTCACGCGGACGCAGGCGGTCTCCCAGCATATAATCTTCGATGTTGCCAATCTAAGAGTTAGAGAACTTTCGTAGATAGAAATACCTATTGGATATGTATATGCAGTGAGACAATATTTTGCAGTATTGGGATACTTATGGGTAATGTAATCTAACATTGTTTAGACTTATTAGACTAATTGTAATTTAGTGATCTATTATTTCAAGCGATTGACTGCAAAATGTTAAAATTTATTTATCTATATTCTGCTCGAATTATTTCCATTTACATACCAAATGACATAAGGTACAGCGGGGCAAATCTCGACTGGGGGGCAAATGTAACTGGTCCATTTTTTCCATGTTTTACAATGTTTGCATTATTAAACAGCGTGTCCACCGGTTATATAATGGTAAGCGTGTTCAGTGGATACATGTGATACAGTGAACTCAAAATCATAGTGTAATCATGGAAAGTCGAGATTTGGCCCGCTGTACCTTAGATTATTTTATTGATTTAATGAGTTTGATTCGTAAATTGAATAAACCTCTAAAATATTCCAAGTCTCTATAAGTATGTCCGTGCTTGAACTCGCGAAAGGGTAAGCGTATAGGTAGTTTCAACTCAGTTGAGGCCACGCACACTATAACACTGTCATGTAAAGACAACGAGATTTTGAAATTAGTGTTCTTACCGTGTACCGACTGCAGATTCAACAGTGAATTGCAAGAAAGACCAAAAAGTTTCTATTACTTAACTATTTTGTTAAGAATTACGTCTATAGAACAATTTTCAAACAAAACAGAAAATAAAATATCTCGTATGTGATTAATTAATTGTCAGATTATGATTGTAACATTAATCGTAGAAATCAAAGATAATATGTAATAGATTGCCTTATTTTATCATCGTAGCTGTTAAAATGGTGTTTACCTATTTTTTCATTACTTATTAGCAGACATAGAAGTCGCGGTAGCAATAACGTCAATTAACATAGGGACATCCTTCCGATATAAAATATATCGATAGCTGAATACTTATTTGGAAGTGAAATTTCATAATGAGCTATAAAGTTCACCGGATAATACCATTACTGCTTTTAATACCATTAATGATAAGTATATCAATAAATAATAATGTTTTTCAAATATATTAATTGGTTTTTTTTACATTCACTAACTCATTTCATTCATTCATTTTTTTGCAATCAGTACTAATCTTCATTTAGCTGTGTGTGTTATCATTCACTTCAACCTCCGTGGAATTACCTATACTTTGAAAAACGAATATTAACACTTTCGAAACCGGGCTCTACGCGGCGCTACGACATTTTCGCTACATACGGGGAAACCCATGTAATCGGCTACGCTTCTACGAGCGGTGTGCCCGACAGTCGGGTTCTTGGTAGCGAAAGTGTTAAAAGGCTCGTAGAAAACTTAAAGCATTATTCCGTTAAATATCAGTTAGATGCGTTATTCCAGTGCCGACTGGCAACACCGGCTCGCACGTATGTCATTACAGTTCGTCATTAGGCACGTAATCGTTGCAAATCGCCGTCGCCAGCTAAACGCCGATAAACGCGCCCATTACAAATTTACGAGGCACAGACAGTCGCTGACGCACCATGTTTTTATATTTTTAACGATTTCGACCATACACATAGCAGAAACTATAGACCGAGACGCGGGATCTAAATAACCTTTAAGTCCTCCCCTCCTGTACATTCTCATGAAGTATACTGTATACTGAAAGAGACAGATATACCACTATACCTCATCTTCAATCAGTACCGTTGTACCGGTTGTTCTCTCCAACTTTATAAAAATATATGAATATTTGGTTAGCGACTGGCTATCAGTCATATACATATTGTCGTAATGCAAAAGTGGTGCCATGATGAAGTCACATACCCGTCATCTAGGGGTTTCTGCAATCTATAATATTCGACGGACTGTCGGTGGCCGGCTTGTAATTAAGCACATTTGTGGGACTATAGGGAATTTCCAGAGCTGTCTCTAGCCAGTGTGCAATTAATACTTAACGATTTTGTCAGATCCCGCCGTCGTTGCGGTCCATTAAAACATGACTAATTTGCAATAATAGTGGCCCACGGTAAGAATCTTTGTAATTGCTTCATTTCCTTTTGGAGGCAGAAAGTTGTGCCCTTTGTTTAACATGTTCTTATTTTTCTTATAATATCCTCGATTCGGATACGTGGAAAAACAGAAATAGTCGTTTAATACTGAAATTGGTTTCCATGTTTATAGCCTGCTAAATTTAGTAGGTATTGTTTTATACATTTTTATCGTGATGATTTATGTACCTCTCTCTGAATATTTATCGCGTAATTCAAAATGAATGTGACTCAATACCTGTGCATAAACGAATATTGAACAGTCATTGAATTTCACGAGACCGCTGCCCCTAACCCTTATCATTATAGTTATGACTAATTCACTCGTCTTGAGAACTATAATAGTGTCAAAAGTGGCGGCGGAAGAGTAGTAATGAGTAGCCAGTGGTGGCGCCGCGCCGCCCGTGACTTGCATCCTCCGTTCTCACTCAATCCATACTAATAATATAAATGGGAAAGTGTGTGTCTGTTTGTTTGTTCGTCCTTCACGACAAAACGGAGCGACGGATTATCGCGATGTCGGACTTTTTGTCTCTTTCTAACGCGAGCGAAGCCGCGGGCAAAATTAGTAATAATATAAAGGCTGACATGAAAAACTTAATAATGGCTATTACTCTACTATAGCCTTCGGTTATCCAGTTGTTTTGTTTTTGAATTTAGAAACCGTATATAACACAGAAACGTTCAAAAAAGATTTATTTTAGATTGTACGAAAATGTATCATCATTCTCCTTGCGTTATCCCGGCATTTGCCACGGCTCATGAAAGCGTTGGGTCCGCTTTGAGAACTAATCCCTAGATCGGTAAAGGCACTAGTTTTCAAGCGACTGCCTCTGACCTTCCAACCTGAAGGGTAACTAGTCCTTATTGGGAATTAGCCCGATTTCCTCACAATGTGTTTTCGTTTACCGAAATTGTACGAAAATGTATATTATAGGAATAGGCGAGACGACTAAAAAAAACTAATTAGTCCGTCAGTTAGATTATCAAAGAATTTTAGACACGTATTTTTTCTTTTTTCTCGTAACAGAAAAATGATGACGGTACAGTGCGTTGAAGTTTCGCGTGACGTCACGCCTAGGTACAATTTTTACTTAGAAGTGACGTCACAAGCCCCCACTCCGGAATTTTGATGCTCTAAATCTTTGTATAAGCTAATAATATGTGTTTTGTATTTTTGGACGATCTAACTGTCGGACTAAACAGAATGCCATTTTTTTATGTAGTCGTCATCCCCATTAAGTGCGAAAGTGCACCACCGCGGTGCATCTTTCTTAATATCTATGAAATCTGTATTTGGTACATATTTTACATATTTTGTCGTTGGAGTCTGAACTACATACGAGACATGCTGAGCATGGTGTAGGAATCAGAGCAACCGGATTTGTGATTTTCATACCCGAAGTACCTACATAGGTATTGTTAAATGTTCCTACTTAGGATAACCTGAAAAACCTACGTGCCTATGTCATTGTGCGAATGTACGCACCTATGATAAAGTGAATTTTAAAGTTTAAGATATTATGAGCTGATAAGTTGATGACTAATTACAAACATCCCTCAAACTATGTAGTATTCATCTCATTAACATTTAAAAGATAATTAAATATTATCAAGATTCTGCACAACCATTTCCTTAACAACGCTCAAATATGAGAAACCTGACAAAAGAGAAATTTGACTCTAATTATCATCGGACCGTGAAAATACCATAAGGTGGTGAATAATTCACAAAAAATCTACTTACCTACAGATATTTTGATACAAGTATTACAGAATGTAATTCAAATTATCTACATAATAATAACAGATTACTATAGATTTGCTATAGGTTTGCTAGTCATACAGTTTATTTTATTTTGTATATTGCTAGTAGTTATGCTGCTTTGAGTAAAAAAACGTTATTAATTACTGTACTGTTTTAGTTAGATTTGGAGAAATTGAGTTCACTGAAATTACAAATCCCTCCACTGAAAATGGTACTCATGGTCCCCCACATAATATAAATAATAAATTATTGTCTTTTAATTTTCATTTGGTACCTAGTTACCTACACACCAGTAATTTGCTCTTGATATTTAATTTAACTAGTTAATATTCAACATGTGTAGGTACATTATGTACCGCGTCATTGTAAAAAATTGACCGCACACAAAAGCCATTAAATTCTTCAATTAAGCCCGATTTCACACCCTTTCACGAACCGAAAAATCGAAGACCAAACATTAGCTTTACCGAAATTATAGAAACCAACAAAAAGTGTGGCAAAAAGTGCTGAGACCGGGTTGCGACGGACCGCCGTGCGCGGCGCCACCGGCGGGAGGGGCCGGCCATTGTCTGTTAAATCTTCCACTTCAAATCAATTTCACTCACACAAATTAGTTCTGAAAATGGATGACGAGGTGATATCCTGGAAAACTTGTTTGCGTTTACGAGCTTACGAACCCCATCGCTTTCTCGTCGCTCATTCCTCTTGAACAAAACTTTGCTAATTTTACGTAGGTATTAGTCGAAAACGTAAAATTTTGTACATATTAGATACATTTTATAAACCTTGTTGTAGTTTAAACCTTGCGCTTTGACCGTATCAAATTCAAACCAGTTCATAAAACATTATCTACATAGACTTCAGGTAACAGGGCTCACAGAACCGATTAATAAACAATATATCTCTCATCTATCGATCGAGATTGGTATAAAGCAATAGAAAATTAGTGTAGTTATTTTTTAGCTACCGAAGCTTTTGTCCGGAAGGTGGCGTCGGCGCCGCAAAGGCCTAATTATAAACGTTTGTTTTTGAAACGGCCGCCAGGTACAGTCGCCGCCGAAACGCCTGCTCCCACTTTTTTTTCGTTAGGAGCATAATTACGAATGTAAATATAGACCGTCCTAAATAGTTACCGTTACGTGTGTTTCATAGTTTTTAATTAGTTTTATAATAACAAGAGAGTTCATTTTGGAAATTTGGAATAAATAAATACTAATGATTTTTCTGCGAAAAGAGTACGGAGACCGCTAATTAACCGAATATATTATTAAACGAAATTGTATTAAAATAATGAGTGTATTGTTTTACTTCAAAATAATACTCGTAATATGTATCCAAATTATCAGTAAGTATCAATTAAAATTCGCAAAGCAGAGTGAGGTTAAGTAAGATTGACACAGTAAATAGTTCGCCAGTAGCGATAGTCCGTCGATAGTGCTGAGTCAGCGCCGCTTTGTGGTGCCGACTCTCTCACGGGGGCTCCGCGGCCGGCGGACGGCGGCGCTGGAGAAGCTAATAAACGGCTCTGACCCTTGATTGCCACTGTCGGGAAACACAGGATTTCAATGCCTTGCTCACGAAATTCGCCTAAAACGGCAACGTACACACCGTTGCGCTGTGTGGCACGACAGTGGCAACCAAAGTAGTGCTAGAAAAAAAGTTTTATTTACACGAAATGTTTTGATGCTGTCCTGTATATCGATGTAATATACCTATGCTACAATCGTCCGTTGCGTATGCCTATAATTGTCATCAATGTTCATATGTATTTAATTATTTATTACCTAGTTAATTTGGAGGTACATGCACGTAGTAACATTACTTTAGTTTATTAATGTACTTCATTATGATTATTTTATAGACATGCAAATATTTTTTCCCCTCACTAGCTCGGAAACACGTGTTTTGTCCTTTAATACCAGCGGGCAAAAACGCATTTTATCAACTAGTGGGTAAAGTAATTTGACCTTGAATAAAATCGAATTAACTGCTTTAAAATTGATAAAAGTAGGTGAATCTAGTAATAAAGATGATTTACCACCTGTGGAACTACTGAAAGCAGGGATAAACGCATTTTTTGCGTTGTAGTTTCCTCGCTATAGTGAGGGGAAAAGTTTTGTGTTACACTCGGGTGCAAATGTATTTTACTTCTCGTGTGTTAAAAAACTCGCAAGTTCAGGATTCTATTCTCGAACCACTCGCTTCGCTCGTGGTTCAACTATAGAATCCTTTCACTTGCTCGTTTTTCAATTCTACACTCGGCGTTAAAATACAACTTTGCCCCCTTGTATAACAAATAACTATTTTAAATGAGAACCATGCGAATAAACCGAACGATAGCTATCACGCAATCGTAAAGTTAATTCTAATTTCTAACAAATTAATATTATATTTGAGATATATTACGGTTATTGAATTATATAGTGGCTATTGTATAATAACTGTTTGTGTTGTTGTGATAGATAAGTAAATGGTAAAAATATGGTGTTCTAGGCAAGAAATTATCCCTATTGACCGTACAGCTGAAATCTACTAACGTAACAAATTTTAATTCCATTAGTCCCTAAGAGTTAGCTAAGTAACCGTGGTAAGCAGCTTTTCCACGAGTGTCATGTAAAGCGCTTACCTACTTTTCCTGACGATAGGTTGTCATTCAATAAGTATTAGTTCATAATCACTCGACATTGCCGAGTACGTAACCTCGGTACGGTCATATTACTGAGCGATAGATATATTACACCGAAATAACAAATTAGCAATGCTAACAATATTCCCGGATTTGAACTCGGAAGTCCTACATTGGACTTTGTCAATCGCGAGTATAGCAATTGAGGTGACGATTAAGGGCTGATTTACACGGTGCGAGATCTCGCATGCGAGTTGGTGTGCTGAATTGTATGTAGCCTCAAGAGTCTGTAACTAAAATCGCATGCGAGTTCGCGCGTCTAAATGAGCCTTAAAGCCTTGTAAAATTGGGAGTGGTAGAACTCACCGTCGGTTTTGGTACCACGTTTTGACCTGCGTGTCGGTCAACCCCAGTTTGGCGGCCAGCTCCATGCGGTCCTGCACGCTGAGGTACTTCTGCCGCTCGAACGACTTCTCGAGGGTCTGGAGCTGGTGGTCCGTGAAGGCCGTGCGCGCCTTGCGCTGCTTCTTGGCCAGGCTCGACGAGTCCCCGCCGCAGCTCTTGCTTGAAATGTCGTCCGAGTCATCCTTCACTCCTGCAACCAATGAGACTTAGTTTAAAAAAATTAACGTGTCGCTATAATGCATTAGTTGTAGGTTTATGGTAATTCGTTTTTTAATAAATCCTAATAACGGTTTTCAACTGTTATATTTTATTGTTAAAATCAGTAAAGTACAATCTATTGAATTTTTTATCCATATCTTTTGGTTTTTTGTCGTCATGTTTATGTCTCGTTTAAATTAGGAGATATTAGTATTTCTATTCTATTCTATTCAGAAGATATCATTTTTTAAATGTATTTCATGCTTTCTTTAGTGTCCCTATAGGTAATACTCGTAGGTATCTTTTAAATACGTGTTTGGTGAATACCGAACATGATTTATTTGGTCGATATTAAGTGTAAGAAACTGGTCGCGAAGCCGCGGTGCTTGCGGGGCTTCCTGCGGTTACCGAGTCACTTCCTTCTGCGACGCTCCGTACTCGTCTCTGGAAGCGGCATACAAAACAAGCCTACACTTACAATTCTTAAAATTTTGTTACTTCACAGACTTTTTATAACAACCCTTCAGTAATTATACATATAAATCTTCCTCGAGCATGACTCTACTTAAGTATAAGTGAAAACCGCATGAAAATCCGTTCAGAGTTTTTTCGGGATTCGCTAACAAACACAGATATACGTTGCGACTGTTGCGAGGCATTTTGTTTAGTAATGTATACTTAGATAAATTGAATAACAATAACTTGTGACATTAGTAATTTATTTTTGGTTGTTCTGATGAGGTTTTGTTCTGTGAACGAATATTTGTATTTTTAAATGACTAATTACAAATTTAAAATTAAACAATGACACGTACTGAATGATTGATCTCATTATTAGCAGCTGTAGTCGTGATTTTCCTAAACTTTTTTCGATATTTATTTAGAATTAAACATAAGAAGCCAGTAATCAATTTAGAAGTTTAATATCTGTGTACAAGATCGTTGGTGAGACGAAGGATTAAGAGTAATGTGTAAGGAATTAGCTCAGCCGAGTGTGGCGGCGGTTGTGGTTTGCCACCCATGTACATGTAAGTACGTACCCTACCACCTAGGGACAACTTTGCTACGCATTTGAGTTTTATTTTATCAAAACGCATGCGGTTTTAGTTACATTGCGGACTGTGGAGGGGTTGCATATACAGCATACAAATGAAATACCGCAATGTAATGAAACTCGCATGCAAGTTCTCGTACCGTGTAAATGGACCCTAAAGCTGCTATCAGTCCGATGTGAGTTGTGACGGCAGCTGTCATCGCATACCGATATCCATCCTATTCAAAGATTTAAAACGTGCGCGGTCTGCGGAAGATTTTTAAAATTTGTTCTAAGGACTTTCGGAATTCCGATTACTTATATACGTACTTACTAGAATATTCAGATTTAACGAAGTTAGTAAATGAAGGGAAAACTGCTGTAGGTTTACATAAACAAATATTTTCTTGGCTCTAATAAAACTAACTGCTAATATTTATTTAATACCTACTAGCTTTTGCCCGCGGCTTCGCTCGCGTTAAATTCGAAAATTGCGGAATGCTCCATACAAACTTCCACCCCCCATTTTAGGGAAGTAGACGTTAGAAAGAGCCAAAAGCCTATGTCACTCTCTATCCCTTCAACTCTCCACTTAAAAATCACGTCAACTCCGGTTCACCGTGAAATGTCGCTCCGTTTTACCGTGAAAGACAGACAAACCAACAGATACACACACTTTCCCCTTTATAAAATTAGATAAGTAAATATGGATGTACAGTCAGCCAAAAAAGTGGTTTACCACTTTTCGACCTTATGTGTCTAAAAAATAGAGTCGAAAAATGGTAAACCACTTTCTTGGCTGACCGTACATACCTACCTACATTACAAATTACAAAAAGTATTTACGTTAGTATTCAATTTCAATTATTTACTCCACTACTCATATTGATAACAGAAAGGACTTAAATATAAATAAATTATATGTATATTATGCTCGTTTCAAATATTCACAATAGGCTAGTTTCCTACTAGTCAAATCAGCTTCTTTTTAAGAACTGTCAAAACGATTTGCTAATATGGAATTTCTATGAAATACTGAGGAGTGACGTCACGGTCAATTCATATACTTTATACCTTTCTCTTTGACTTATTAAATAAAAAATGTGTTTAAACATTACTACTGTCCATATATTTCTTCTAATTATGTGGCCCTTTATTTAATGCACCGCATAAAATATTTTATTTTAAGTATAGGAAACTAGCCTATTGTTACTCAGGGTTGCCGCGAGTATTAAAATAATCTATTGATTGAATTTTGTTATATTTTATATTTGATTTGAACAGGGAAACGTTCTCTTATGATTTTACGTTCCACGGATTGGCGATCGTGGAACGAATGTTTAAACAGCCGCCGTATCGATTACTACTGAGCGTGGAGTGTCCGCAAAAAAATGAAAATACTTATAGCATTTGTTTTCGGTACGAGTACGTGAACGTTCGAGCAAAGAAGAATGTTTTTTAAAGCGCGTGAACGAACTATAAAATAAATTAGAACTATTGAAATATCTAAACTAGTAGTAATTTCGTATATTTGTTCAAGAACGATTTAATAATACTGGACTGACAAAGCCCATACAAAAAAGTGTACCCCTGAAATGTATGGGCCTTTTAGGATTAAAACTAGATGGCGCTGTTTGTAGCCTGGAAGTGGCCAAAATCATATTTTACCCAATATTTTTGCGTGTTTTTATTTTTTATAAGAACAAATGACATATTTCTTTATTTTAAAATCACGATATCACGTCAATACACATTTTGAAAAAAATAAATTTGTAGGCATCATCAATTTAATAGGTGGCGTTAAAAAATCGAGGTACGATTCTTAGTATGATGTATGTAAATCCTATATAAATAATCCTTGATTTGTTAAAAGTATTATAAACAGCATGCTATAGGACAATAAGGTGAACGCGTCTATGTGTGTATGACCGTGGCTCGATAACTTATAATTAAAATAATGGGTACGAGAGGGCCGTCTGTGCGAGTGTCTGTCTGCCAAAGGACAAGCCTAACCGATTTGCATGAAGTGGCCTGTTGATTGAATGCCCACTCTAGTGAGGTAAAGCCTACGCTTGTCTATGCGACCGTGCTCGTGGAATGTGTTATGCAAATTGTACACGTTTAGTTAAATTGTTACTGAATTTTTCTCATTTTGTTACTCTGATTAACTATTGGAATGTATAAAATCGACACACAAGTCAGGCTGTCAAACATTTTTTGTACGTCTAACTATTATTTATTTATCGTTTGGTTTTAACCTCCTGGGGTTCAATGTCCTATACTAGGACAAAGAATCTACGTTAAACATAATTGAGTTGATTTTGTTTTGATTCGTTCGATTTAAAAAAACCGGCCAAGAGCGTGTCGGGCCACGCTCAGTGTAGGGTTCCGTAGTTTTCCGTATTTTTCTCAAAAACTACTGAACCTATCAAGTTCAAAACAATTTTCCTAGAAAGTCTTTATAAAGTTCTACTTTTATGATTTTTTTCATATTTTTTAAACTTATGGTTCAAAAGTTAAGGGGGGGGGGACGCACTTTTTTTTCCTTTAGGAGCGATTATTTCCGAAAATATTAATATTATCAAAAAACGATCTTAGTAAACCCTTATTCATTTTTAAATACCTATCCAACAATATATCACACGTTGGTGTTAGAATGAAAAAAAATATCAGCCCCCACTTTACATGTAGGGGGGGTACCCTAATAAAACATTTTTTTCCATTTTTTATTTTTGCACTTTGTTGGCGTGATTGATATACATATTGGTACCAATTTCAGCTTTCTAGTGCTAACGGTTACTGAGATTATCCGCGGACGGACGGACGGACGGACGGACGGACGGACGGACGGACGGACGGACGGACGGACGGACGGACGGACGGACGGACGGACGGACGGACGGACGGACGGACGGACGGACGGACGGACGGACGGACGGACGGACAGACAGACATGGCGAAACTATAAGGGTTCCTAGTTGACTACGGAACCCTAAAAAAATCTGCCCGTTTTCTTGTACCATTGATTCAAATTTTTTTGGCAATTTTTTTGTATGGTGGGTCGCTAGAGGATGGAACTGATAAACCTTGCTCATCTAAATATATCTGAAACTGTACAAAATCTGACCAAAACTAGGCGTTTAACCAGAGCGGAAAAAGAAATGCATTGATAAAATAGAGATAAGTAATTCCAACTTGACAACTTCGAATGTTACATACATACTATGTATAATTAATTATTTTCTATATGCAGCTCATTTTGCTTTAGTATTGGTTTGTCCGAACTAGTGCTTTTTACATTTACAATTTTATTTTTCATTTTTCGTTTTTGACCGTAATCCATGACGTAGTTTTAGGCTGTAGCCACTAAAAAAAGTATTACTCATTTTATTAAATAATTTATATTAGGTATTTTCAGTTTGAGAATAAAATAAGTGTTCTATATTTTTTCTGATACATATGTATACGATCTGTTGAAATTGTATGCGTATTCCTGAACCGACAATCAAAGTAGGTGCATGTATATGTACCTAAGTACAAAACCTGCGCAGGAAATAGCAAAACGCACAAGGTAAGGACATTCGTAGTTGATCGGTTGTAATTATATGTGGGCGTGGGCTGGTCTAATTACATTTTAATTAGGCCGAGGTTCATTCCTGCTAGAAAGAGAAAGGAACTTTACTATGACGAGGCGCTCAAGAAGGCCGTACTGTCTGAAGTAAAGCTTGACCAGAAATATATGACTACGCGCCATGTTGCGGAATTTCATTAGAACTAATTTCTTCATACTACATATACTGAACAGTCGCTGCAATAGCGCCCTCTCTTGACAACACTCATATATTTCTGGTCAGGCTTTAAATGTGCCTTGCTGACGTCACTAAATAGTATTGAAACATAGTCACTTCCCGCTGTCTATCTCTATTGCTTAGGCTAAAACTCCGCATTGGATTTTGACGCGGTTTTTTTGGATACATAGTTACTAGAGGAAGGTTTATTAGCTAGTTATTTATATAATCCAAATGCATGCGTAAATACTTACTGATTTGCATTATTCAGTATCTTTTATGGACACCGTTTATATTTTATGGAGATAATAACTAGTTGGAGACATATCTGTTATATGTATTCTATATTTATTCAAATAAGGCATATGCCATATAGGTACACATTTTCCGATAAGTGAGTATATATGTATTTCTTTCTTCTAAGTAGTATACCTTACTACACATATAATATATATTGTTTACTTATACTTATATAACTCTCTGTTATACCTACAATTTAAGTATTTATGCACATTCATACATTAAGGAGATGGGTTGCCTATTAATAAATCACATAATTTAAATTAAATGTGATCGTTATCTTTAATCAAAACAGCAGTAAAGCGTATTTTTAACAAACTGTTGCTGATTGTGATGCTATTTCTTTTTTTACGGTGATTTGTAAATTCATAGTGCAAAAAGAGACTTTTCATAGTTTTCATGTTACATACCTACCTACGTTTGTAAACTTTCATATTATGAAACAAGAGAAAAAAAATTGCATTTAATAGGTTTAATTTAATTGCAATCGCCTAACCCGGCAACTACTAGTTCAGGTAATCGTTTATACAATTCGCCTAATCACAAATGCTAGTGAGAGCGACGATGCAAGAAATTAATTGATCTATAATGGCGTACGTGTGATCGCGGCGCGGGCGCACGCTCGCATCGCTTACCAACTCCTAGCACATTTCATAGGATCATCATCTTACTGTACAGAAACGTCACTTCCTACAAAACTGAACTTTGACAGTGGTGGTGGTTGGCAGTCGAATCGTACCGTCCCTATCACTGGCACTATTCCTTTCGACAAACAATTTAGGGTTGTCAAGAATCAAGTAATTATCTAATTTGTGGTATCGCAAGCGAAGAGACGTCAAGTTGTGTACAACCCTAATAATTGCTACTAATCAATGCAAGCCGAACTAAAGCGGAATCGCCCTATCGGGACAATGTCCAACCACTGTTCCTAGTGTTAATATTAATACTTATTTCGTACTAATTCGTTAATATTAATACTTATCGTATTCGGAATCGTTTCGTTTCCAATGAATTTGCTTTAATATTTTGTGTTTCCGAAAGGTCCCACTATTGGTTGGATCCCGTCAAATGTAACACTTTTGCTGGTTTGTTTGAGGCGAAAGCTTGCTTGTGGTCGGCATGTGATGGAAATTCAGCTCTTGCAAATCATCGATGATTTCGAGTACCCCTGCCGGAACATTATTTTTAATTGCGTTCTTTTAAGTTACTTTGTTAGCGTACAAATACAAATACGTACCTACGTGCAAATTTGTTTTTCTTAAAATCTTTGTGGTCGTAAAATAATGTTACTAGAGTTAGAGCTGCTGGAGCAGAAACCTGTATAAATTAGGTTTTAGGTATTTAGTTACGTTTATTCAGTAGATAAAAAATAATAACATTGAAGGAATATTTCTGCTAACCTTTCTGATAACGAGATATGGAAGTAAAAGAAAACAGTAAAAACAATAGTTACACTATTTTTTGAGTCTTTATTTTCAGACAGTAGATTGTGTTACAATTACGTTAATTACATACATTTACTGTAAATATATGTAATTTACAGCGAAGGTGTAAATTGCCGAATGTTAAATTTCAATGTATTGATTCTCAGCCTAATTTAAATATTTTAAATGCCGTAAATAGTAAGGTAAACGATAAAAATGGATTCACATAAAAACTTTACGCACTTATAATACTTAACTTAGCATATGACCAGTCTCATAGAAATAAATATGCGCAATGAAAAGTAAACTGTCGTCAAAGGACACATCGCTACGGAATGTTTTGATATAAATCGATGTGAAATCGGATGAAAAATTATGCATTATCCGGTACTTCGAAGCGAATGGACATTTCCACTGAAGTTGCCAATAAATATACATATAATTGGAAATAACAACCGGTAACTTGTTTTCAATAGGATGTAATTAATACTCATCTTCGGTTTTAAAAATCTATTTGCGTTTCAAATCAATGATCATAACTCTCATGTAAAATTAACGTAATAATTATGTACAAAGCTATTTCATTTACGTAGGTGCCTGTGAAACTTAAGTATGGTCAATAGTATTAATTTTTATTTTATATAACGTTTACATAAGTAAATTTTAGATACTACAATATAATTTATTGAAATACAAAATAGAATTGGTTATTCAATAAATAAAAAGTTACTAATATGTACAATCTTAAACAAATAAAATATAAAAATTAAAACTAATACTATTGTACATAGTATTAATTTATATTTACGTAATTAAAATAATATTACGTCCGTGAATAAATATTTTGAAATAAAAGTTAAACTAACTCAATGTTTCCCATACGGTTTAGGATCAAATTAACGGCTTATTCGGTTGACAGTTCCAACATTAGTCCAACTAAACAAACTGGAAATAATCCTCAACGAAAAAAAGCTCCCCGAGAAACCTCGAGACGACTTTTATGCCTACCTACTTATTTTAAACCGGACTCGATTTCACACCTCGCATCTCCTGTCAAACGCGACGTAAAGCCGCGAACAGTATTATAAGGGGATCCAAACTGGCCCTATTTATGTATATCAATGATATCTATTTATTGTCACAATAAAAAGTTTTGATGTTATCAACTTAAAGCGATGAAAGAATCGTTACCTTCATCTCGCCTTTACGATTATGCTAAAAGTCACCATTTGAAATGATCATGCACTGATTTGACATTAATATGTATTGATGTAAGGTTTGTTTTCGTAGTGCGAGCGAATGGGTAGGTTAAGCAGCTTAGCGAAGCGCTGACGTGCATTTGAGGTTAGGTTTGATATTTCAAGTAACGGGCAGGATAAACAAGTACATTCGATGCCAACATTAATTTCTAGTATTAATTTTACAAAACTGTGCTTTACTGATTATGTTATGATTGATGAATTTAATTTAATAATGCGAGTGATAGGGTCGAGTGGAGGAAAGAGAGGGAAGGCCTTTGCCCAGCAGTGGTGTCCCACTGCTGGGCAAAGGCCTCCCCTCTCTCTCTAACGCAGGCTAGAAAAAAAAAATTAATATAAGAATAACCAACCTAGCCAGGTATAGATGACACGTCTTTGTCTAACTTTCTATCTCGAAATTCAAATTATATGCCAACTTTGAAATTCAAATTATACCCAAACTCGTCCCACAAGAACTTCTGCTTGAACAAGTACAATAAATCAAACCTTGCGGTTATTTTAAACGTGTAGGTAACTGGCACAATATTTATTGGAACCGACGGGCCGTAGACACCAGTATTAACCATATATTAATTAGTTAAATTGTCAGCGGGAGTTATATGAGCGCTAATTGCTCTAAACGTTGTGTTTTTCACATTCTTGGTAAGTGGGTTTTTTTTAAATTACGTCGGCGAGAAGTTTTGTTTAATTTTACAGTAGCATGAGACGTTTAATTGCCGCCAGCGGATGTTAAAGGCAGTAATTGGGAGGTAAATTCATGAGATAACGTATATTGTGAAGAAAATAATAGCTGGGGTGTCCTCGCTCAACACAAGACAACTTACGAGGTACGAGGTGGACTTTCGTGTATAGTATGAATACGAGTATGAACCCGCGCCGGCGGCGGGCGCCTCCTGTGCGCGACTGTACGTCGCCCAGGCCCTGTATGGTGCGGATATTTGGAATTTCGGGGAGCTATTTAAAATTTTAAAAAGCAATCGTAGCTTGACATTTGACAAAAAGCTGATTATGACGTCAGTTTTTTTCTGTTCCCTTGTGACGTGGAGTGCCCTTTCAGCCGGGATTAATTTGGTCCGTTTTATAAGGGCTTACTTATCTCGAGAGCGAGGTACGAACGGGTTGTATTTATCGGGCCCATTATACGTTTTATTATTTAATTTATTTAACGCCTCGGCTTTATCGGCTTGTCTATTAAATCGTCGACGGGTAATGCGATCGAAACTCAAACATTTGTAAAGCCTTATCTAAATTTGTTAATTCACTTTTACGACGATCGAAGAGCATTTTTTTTAGAATTTATCACTCAGGACTCTTATAATGAAGTTTGGTCGTGTATTCTTCGGGTTGCCTGGAAGGGTTGGGTAGTTATTGAATACTTCTAATGGCACGAACGTTAATTTAAACATTTTTAATGTATCCGCGAACGAATGCGTTGTTTATGCTAAGAGCCGCGGTGACCGTTTATCAACGTCCACCTGTTGTTTCACCACTTGAACAACAAAAACTGCATTTTAATATATTCTGGTAACGAGTCATTATACTGTACATCTACTGACTAATTAGTACGGGGCTCACCGAATTAAATTTAATGAGGAACTATAACGATGCTTATATTATATGGCGCAGTTTAGATAATAGAAGGTAATAAAAGAAAGTTTTTCTACTTATGGGTATACAGGAGGTTTTAATGCGGTGTGCATGCATTTTGATACCGGCGCAAGCCAGGCACTCCAATATGCATTTCCTAAGCTACTAGTTCCAAATAGGGCAGTTGATCAGATATGCACTTATGACGGGTATTAAATTATGGTACGCTAGAAACGCTTGCAAAATATTGAAACATTAACGCAAGGACGCGTCATTTTTTGGCATTTTGATCAAATACGAAGGTAGAGCCATAATTGTGTCACATATTTTTGCGGCCCTCGAAGAGCACCATGTAATTTCTGGTGACTGAACCACACAAATAAACACGATGACGCCAATTTGGCACGCGTCTTAGTGAATGACTCGATCTATATCATGCTTTAATAGATGTATAAATGGTCATAGCACGATTGGACAACGATCGGTCAAGCGGCCGGCCGGGCGACAAAATCCTTCTCGCGGTCGCGCCGCCGCCGCCGCGCCGGCCAGGCACTCGGCTTTAATGCACTTTTTATGTTTTACAACTCGTGTTTAGTAACCGATGACGGTTTATGAATAAATTAAAAGACAAAGTAAACGAGGCGAATGATTTATTGTGTGCATAAAATTGACTATCTTAGTAGTTTATTTTCTTTCTAAATAAGTATGTTATACCAACATTTTTATTTTATTATTTTATTATGCGAATGCATGTAATGATTTATACAAATCCTACAAGTGATACTGGCAAATACTCTTTATTATTTTCTACATAAGATATTTTTTTATGCTGATTTTATTTCCTAAAAGTACTAAAATACATTTACGAGTCTTAAATACGAGCCTAAACTCTAACCCCCTTATTCAGAAACGTTCACTAAGTAAAGCTATCAAACCGATAAAGCTCGTTTGTCCCTTTCTATCACACTAATACGTCGTAAAGTTTAGAGAACATTTATGTATAAGGCGGCAAGTAATTCTATGACCGATCTGATCAATATCGTATCAAAATCGCTATGTTGACGTTTATTAAAACTAGAATAGGCTTCTAAGTGCATGAATTTCATATTTACATTGTTGGCATAAATTAAAAAACTTGCACGGGCATTTGTAAATGTTCCATGTAATAATTGTTAAATTCGTCGATGCTTAAATGCACTCAGCGATACTATCTCGAGATAGCCGTGAGAGATACAGCTTTAATTCGAACGACCATAAGCGACTTGCGTGACTTTAATTTATTACCTAGTACACTTTTATGTTGGATGATTATGTATGCAATTTCTTAGCTCAAGTTAGAAACTTAAGGAGTTTAGACACAGATGTCAACTTTTTGTCCAGGTAGGTAGGTAGTCCACTAATTTTAATCGTAGTCCACCTACAACCCTGTATTATTGACTCCGTGCACTAGAAGTCACTTCACTTTGAAAAGATTCTACTGTGGCCTAAGATTCAAATTGCTTGGTACATAGGTAATTAGGTACATTAGGTACTTTCATTTATTTGATCCCTTTAACATACCTACATTTGTTACAAAATTTGGTTTAACCACAAAATTTTACCGAATTCACTTGTGCCTATGTGCATGGAACTTGCTGATTACTGTAATATAATTAAGTCTTTGAGAAGCTAATGTTAAATGATCTACTGGGACACTTCAACAGACATAGATTACTTACAAGCAAACAGTTCGGTTTCACAAGGGGCCGTTCCACGACCGATGTTGCTTCGGTACTCATTAAACATATATATAATATTTGGGAAAATTCTTGTGATGCAATTGGCATATTTTGTGATCTTTCAAAAGCCTTTGATTGTGTGGATCATGGAACGCTCATTTTGAAATTAGAACACTATGGTTTGTCTATAAATGCCCTAAACTTTATGTCTTCTTACCTTAGCAATAGAACACAAACAGTAGTTGTTAACAAAACTCGCTCTAGCGGGACTGTAGTCCAATTAGGAGTGCCACAAGGCTCAATTTTAGGTCCATTCCTGTTTTTGGTTTATATAAATGATTTGCCATGTATATTAAAAAACTTTTGTTAAATAGTACTTTTTGCTGATGATACATCACTGCTTTTTAATGTTGACCGAAAATCTACGGATTACAATGTAATTAATAGCACGTTAGCTGATGTACTGCAGTGGTTTACTGTCAACAATTTACTTCTTAATTCTAAGAAAACCAAATGTATTCGATTTTCTCTGCCGAATGTTAAACCAATCGATACAAAAATACTTTTGAATGATGAATGCTTAGAGATGGTAGATACAACACTGTATCTTGGTTTAACATTGGACAAAAATCTACAATGGAGTCCTCATATAAGGAAACTAGCAAGCAAATTAAGTTCAGCCGCATACGCCGTTAGGAGAATCAGGCAACTGACTAATGCTGAGACAGCTCGCCTAGTGTATCATAGTTATTTTCACAGTGTAATGTCATACGGTATTCTGGTTTGGGGCAAAGCAGCTGACATACAGACTATCTTTGTATTACAAAAGAGAGCCATTCGTTCTATTTACAACTTAGGAACACGTGAATCAGTAAGAGAACTCTTCAAAGAAATTAATATCTTAACTGTAGCTTCCCAATACATTTATGATAGTATAATTTATGTTGTTAAGAATTTAGACTGTTTCACTAAGTATTCTGATATCCATAATTATAATATTAGAAACAAAAATAAGCTTGCCATAAAGAAGTTTCGTGTCCGTAAAGTACAGAAGTCATTTGTTGGGCAATGCATTCATTTTTATAATAAGTTACCTGACACTGCTTTGAGATTACCCCTCCCAGCTCTTAAGAACTACTTAAAAAAATCATTGATGTTAAAGGCTTATTGAAAATGAACCATAGAGACTCACTTAGAGATAAGTTTAAGGACATTAATATAATGACAGTGCATTGTCAATATATTTATGAGAATATTATGTATGTACATAAAAACATTTGTAAATTTAAGAAAAACTGTGATGTACATAATATAAACACTAGAAATAAGCATAAGCTTGCAGTGCCCTTCACTCGGCTCCATAAAATTAAAAAATCATTCATGGGTAATTGTGTAAGATTTTATAACAAACTTCCTAATGCCATCACTGAACTGTCTTTTAATCGATTTAAACATTATGTAAAGCGTATACTGATCTCTAAAGCCTACTATAGCACACAAGACTACATGAATGATGAAACACTGTGGATACAAGTATTGCTGAAAACCATTAATTATATAGCTTATTAATGATGATATTGATAATTCAATGTATTTTTACACAATTTTTTTGACATTTAGAATTTATTCTAGAAGTTTTTATACTAGTATTTTTTTATACAATTTAGATTGATATCATTTTATTAAATCAATGTAGTTTTAAAACAATATTGTTTATTGCACCAATAAATTGCTCTGATATTTAGAATAAGATGAATATTGTACACTGTTGACAATTTAAAAGTGCTTATTGTAAGCCTATTTGAATAAAGAATATTTTGATTGATTGATTGATTGATTATTACAGAGTCGAGGACTATTTGACAGACAAACATGCATGGCCCGAACCAGAAACTACAAAAAACAAATAGCAATTAAAATAATTGTATTATGTATAGAGGACACAGTTCAGATAAGAAAGCACATCAAATATTTTATATTTTATGTTGTGTAGGTAAATTACATATTTAATGATATTGAGATTCATATTATCTTTTTTCTTCTGTGACAATTTGATATGTTTTCTCTGAAGAAGAACGACGTATTATTAAGCAATAATATAATTTATTGAAATTAATTTCCATAGAGTACCTAGTCTGTTCATATTCTTTGATGAATACTTTTGCATGTTAAATTGTATCTTGTTATTTAATGCATGTTAATTATAAGATGTAATGTTTTGAAAAGAAGTTGCCCGCCGAGTTTCTTGCCGGTCCCATAGTGGATACCCCCCTCCCAACTGAGGGGGGACTGAAATCTTCTCGAGGCTGAGGCGTAGGGTTAGAGCCGGCGTAGCTTTATTTGACGTTCATATGCGCATTGTAATATGCCTACTTGAAAAATAAATATTTCATTTCATTTCATTTCAGTTTGAATTTAAACGTTACGGCGAGAATATTATGTCTATTTGTCTCGTAGATAGTGCTACTTGATTCTTGACACCTTCTCTTAGACCCTAATGCTATATAATTTGATTTCAAAGGGAATATTGTCATTAAAACATTAACTATGTAAATCTATTATTTTAACATAATTAACATTATAAATATGTACCAAAACGATCCAAAAACGTTAATAATTAATAAATGTTTTTTACGTGTGTACCTCCGTTCGTGCACGGATTCGATCCACACGAACACAAGGCTCATGATATTAGAATTAGGCACTTTACATATATTATTATAATTGTTTAAAGATGCACGTGACTGTTTAGCGATCCTTATTTTTTAAACGATCTGAGTAAAGGAGAGAAAAGATTTAGAACAAAATATAAGGTAGGTATGTATAAGTAAGAGAATATAAGAGACTCACATTTTTTTTGTTAATGGTATATATACATAGATGCCTAATACCCAAAAATGTCTTATGGAGTATTTTTAGGAATCAGTGATTTATTTATGTATTTATTTATTTGCGGAAAGGTTCAAACAACTTTACAAAACTTTGTAGAAAAATATATTGTAATTACCCGATACCCATGCTCAACTGACCTCACTATTGAGGTAAATTGAACATATATGTCGGATTTATCTATGTATGTATGTAGTTAGAACATTTTACTATTTATTAACATATAAGTAAACCAAACATTTTTCTCTTGCCCCAAGTAAATGTCACAATCATATTAATTAGTAGGTTTTTATTTGACCCTCGCCACGTTGCGGATTTTCAGCAGAACTAATTTCTTTTACTGGCAAGGATTACTATTTGACACCCATCATCGAAAGCGATCGAATGTCAGTGATATAAACAAGAAGAAAAGATTTTAAATTTCCTAACGGTTTTTAACTTCTGATTAGCAGAAACGTCTGCAATCGATGCCACTAGGCTTAGAATAAATTTAAAAGTGGAAAACGTCTGCCTTGGGTGAGACTTGAACTCACGGCCTCTGGATCAATATTCCAGCGCTCTGCCAACTGAGCCACCAAGACTTCAACCAAACCAGCGAAATTTTCCACTACTAAGGTCAATGGGACCCGTAGCGACATCTACCGTAAGAGTGTTAAACTTCTTAAACGGCAACCGGAGTTCCAAGTCATATTGGAAATTCACCAGTTACGATGCGCTAACCATGCTAAATTTTTAACTTCTGATTAGCAGAAACGTCTGCAAGACAGACCCAAGGCAGACGTTTTCCACTTTTAAATTTTTTCCTAACGGTTTCATCGCAAATATGCCCAAAATAATATTGAAAAAGTGAAAATAATTATACTTAATGTGAAAAATGAATTACAACAAAAAAGGATGAAGGATTTCACAGCATTTCGATGATAATGTTCCGAAATCGGTTGTTGACATGTCCGGTACTGACGGTTTATAGTGCGGTTCTCCTGTATTGATTAGTTGGTTTCGATTAAGCTTAATATATTTTTTGTTCTTATTTAAGGTGTCTGTAGCTCTGCCGTGAAAAATATTTATAGAAATAAGGAGGCTGTTCCATCATTGCTACCAGTACAAAACAAGGTCTCACGCAAAAAGAAAATAAACATTGACGCTTCGATGCAGGCACAAGATTCATGTGTATTTTAGGCTGTGCGGATACAAGTAGCGAGTATTCAAACCTTGCTTATTACATTTTTGTTCTCTAAAACCGTTTTAGTTTTCTACAAATATTAACGCGAGACCAGTACACACTGTCCCCATTATATATGACGTCCGCACTTTATTGCCATATGAAAACGTTTTGTAGCGACACTTCTTCAGGGTCAAATAAAATCTTGTCAGGCTTTACTCATGTAAATATTTGAAATTTTGAATGTATGTATGTATGTTATATGACGTAATGTCATATGACTTATGGGAAATGTACAAAATAGTTTTAAAAAACTAGTGTTATTTTATTTTCAAGGGGTTATTAGCATATTTATTCATTATTTATCTATTTAATTTACGTGTTGATATCCTAAGTAGATCAAAGTTATTATAGTAAGTGAAGTATGAAATCCAACAACTGTAATCTGTAAGTAATGTTTGGTCACCTGTCTATCGCCGTGGCCGCCGCCTCTCGTGGGACCTAGAGCTGGCAAAGTTAGTGACAGAAAGTTACACACACAGCTTCTTGGCACGCAGGGACGGCGCCGGCAGTCAGTTACGACGAATGGGCCCGGTAACTAACTGCCGAGCTCAAACACTACCCCTAATGGAGTAAACTGTTGCATAAACACAAATCAATAACTTAATTAGAGCGTTGTTTAGATACGTCCCTGGGTAACAAGAATAAGAGATATAAATTGACCCTTCGCATGGCAGGCAGAGCTTGTTACATTTTACACACACAATTGATTACGAACTTCCGGTCCATAGCTGAAAAACTATATAAAATTCTTCCTGTTCAACATTCGTTAATTAATACCTACCTACCTAATTACGCATAAAGTTGTATACATTTGTCACTAATTTTGGTCGTTATAAATGTTTTAACCTTTTGATATCGAAGTATATCGTCTTTCCGGAAATCCCTACGAGTTTTTATTACGTGTATGATTTAATTGTTCCGTTGAACTCTTTTGCTCAGTGCTACGACAGCTACGCCCGGGTCTACGAACTTAAGAATTAGGGTGAAGTTTATAATTTTAAAGCATTTTTGAGGCCGTAGTTTTAGTATTCGTAAACCTATTGGTTGTCTCTGGTTTTATTGTAGAGGATTTTGAAATGCTAACGAGTGCACCTAGGGGGTCCGTTTATCTGATAGAGTACCAATAAGTACTCTACGATTGGCTCGGTAAAAGTATGAGGTGTTGTTTGTAGAGGTAAAGAGAATGAGGTGTGTTGTTAGTGTTACTGACCTGGAGAGTCTGTAGCGGATCGGTCGGAGTCGGAGTCCCGGTGCGCGCTGAGGTCGCGCGGGGCCGCGTCCAGGATGTCCGTGATCATGAACCTGGTGCGCGGCGCGCGCGCCTCGCGCTCGTCGCGCTGCACCGTCATCGCCACGGCGCCGCCGGCACCGGCGGGGCTCGCGTCGCCCGCCGCGCCCCTTACCGCATCCAGCGCACGACCAACCGAGCTGCTGCAGCCCCGTCACCGCACCCACATCGCTCGGGAACAGTCACAATATTAGCGCACGAATGCTAAACAGTACAATGCCACTTCCGCACTCGCATCGCCGCACGCGCCTCTATCGAGCCTGCCCCGCTGGTGCACTTTCAAAGTTTGTCGCCTGTGATGGGTCGCACTCGCTTATTGTTTATATTAGTAGGTATCACTTCACTGTCAGAGTTCACTAGTTGGAGTGTTAGTCGGGGAGTCGCGCGGAGAGTCGGAGGCGCTGCACGCTGCACGTCGTGTAGCGCGGCTCGTGTCGGTGTGACTGCGAGCTGGGCGCGCGGCGGCCGGCCGGCGGCGCGGGCGCGGGCGCGGGCGCGGCGGCCGGCCCGGGGGCGGCGCCGGCCAATGGCGCGCCGCGTGGCTCGCCTCGCCCCGCGGTGGGCGTGCCGCTGCCATGTTGCCGCGAGCGCCCTAATACTCTTTTTGCCCGGAGAAAGCTCCGCGCGGATTTAAGCTTTTATACGTGGATAAAACGCTTTTATAGGAAAATAAAGCGTTCTCGCAGCGGGATATCGCACTTTATTGCGGTGTTTTACTGAAAGTTGGCGACACTGTCAACTCGTAATTGGTTCACGCGCCAAATTGAGGATGGCGTAGCGCTGCATGGACAGTTTGTATCTATCAAATCGGTCCATATCAATTTTTTTTTGAAATGAGACAATTCAGTATCTTGTGTAGTGTAAAAATACAGCTTTATTACTTAGCTAATAATAGTTTTTACGGAGATGCTGATAGGTACTACCTAATTTTAACACTTTTACTCTAACTCTACCTTCACAAAAACACAAGTTATTGATATTAATTTAACTTTGAATTTAATTATCTCAGTGTGGTATATAGGCACTGAAATGGTATTTTTACGAGTAGGCACCACCTTTATTTATCGCTATTGAGTGTTTGTACGTTAATTTCAAGCGTCCGAAAATAATAAGATGATGTTTAATTTAATAAAAGATTTTATTTTCCGCCTTTGTTGTAAATTAAAATATTTAATTTATAAGGATACCTACTTATTGTTTAATTATTTTACATATTAATTAGAGTACCTTAACCATAAAACACAGACACGTAGGCACTTAGTTTGTAATGATACAGAAATTTAACATGCGATTTAGGTAACAATTGGTAACGTAGGTAACAGTCAGGAAAAAAGAAATATGTAGGTAATACCTATACTTAATCTTAAAACACTTTAGGGATCATATCGTTTCGTAGGAATGGAGGTGGAAGATCTGCTGCGCCGACCCCAAATAATGGGAAGAGGGCTAGAAAATTATGACGATGATGATGATCGTTTCGTAGATCCGTGAGGTTCGCGAGATCCATTTAAAAAAAAGTAACAAACAATTACTAATAATTATTAAAAATTAAAAAATCCAAAACTATCGATACAGCAAAATTATCGAAATTTTACAAAAATCGGCTGACATATTTGTCGAAACTAAAAACAGAAAGTTCGCTCATTAACAAACATTTAAGGAAAACTAATCTATTCTGTGATTTCAGCAGACTTCTATTGAGAGCTGACACATATAGGTACCGACTTATTTATTATAATAGTAGGTATCTTCCACTGTTTCACTAATTTGGTACCTACCTATCTATCTAAGAATATTTTCGAACTCTCATAGTTTGATACAATTTTCATGTGTCTACCTACACATAATTGATACCTATGTAGGTAAGTACTTGTCAGGAAAACGATATCGCGCCACAATTACCTTAGATACCTATACCTACGAATCAGATAAAACCGGCCAAGAGCGTGTCGGGCCACGCTCAGTGTAGGGTTCCGTAGTTTTCCGTATTTTTCTCAAAAACTACTAAACCTATCAATTTCAAAACAATTTTCCTAGAAAGTCTTTATAAAGTTCTACTTTTGTGATTTTTTCATATTTTTTAAACAGATGGTTCAAAAGTTAGAGGACGCACTTTTTTTCCTTTAGGAGCGATTATTTCCGAAAATATTAATATTATCAAAAAACGATCTTAGTAAACCCTTTTAATTTTTAAATACCTATCCAACAATATATCACACGTTGGGGTTGGAATTAAATAAAATATTAGCCCCCACTTTACATGTAGGGGGGTACCCCAATAAAACATTTTTTTCCATTTTTTATTTTTGCACTTTGTTGGCGTGATTGATATACATATTAGTACCAATTTCAGCTTTCTAGTGCTAACGGTTACTGAGATTATCCGCGGACGGACGGACGGACGGACGGACGGACGGACGGACGGACGGACGGACGGACGGACGGACGGACGGACAGACAGACATGGCGGACAGATAGACATGGCGAAACTATAAGGGTTCCTAGTTGACTACGGAACCCTAAAAAAGTCTAATGAACCGAAAACGTCTTAGGTACGTCACGAAAAATCTCGTTCAGACAGGGGCGGCTCAGTCCGCGATTCTGTCGCAGCGCTATAAGTTCCTAGGTGCCGGGGGCCGCGAGTTCGCGGTCCATTCAATGGTGACGACCTTCGCGCGGCGCAATAGATTTCAATGTCGGCTGCTCGCGTGCGGTCTGTTTGTTAATGTAGGTAAGAATTTAGAATGGCGGCATTTTGTGAATATCAAAGGAGTGAGCCTTCTGTACTTGTACTATTATATGCCTATTCTGTGGTTCAGATGGTACCATATCTTTAGTTGATAGTCGATTAGATGGCGACACTGAAAATATAGGTACGTATTTCAAAATTATAAGACATAGATATCACTCATATCATCAGGTAATGGATATGTTTGAAAAAGTCAAGACGGATTTGTTAAATCGTTATTTTGTTTCACTAAGTTTTTGTTTCTAAGTAACCGCTACTGCTAATATTGAAACCCGAGCTAGCGAAAGATTCCAACGTTCGAAATATCCGAAAATTGAAATCTAGAGCGTTGCGAAGATTTCAAGGACATCAAGTTTAAATTTGTATGAAACTACTTTGCACTGTTGTGGATTAAATGCAACTTTTTCACATTTTTTTGTAATCTATCAATACTCTGACTACTCTGTGATGAGAGATGACAATAAATGCACTGTGACTACAGATTTCTCTTTGAAAATAATCCTGCTTTTCTCATTTGTCTTTGCTTGTCAGAATTTTGTTTGAATTCAGAATTTTGCATCCCATTATACAGGGTGGGCCAATGATAAATGCATTTTTGAAAATTGAAATAATAGGATTTTTTTGTGGTTTTGAAATAATAAGTATATTTAGAAGTATGTCAAATAAATAAATTTTACGTTTTAAAAATTAAATCATCAAGATGTCGTCCGTGGCGGTTGCGGCACTCTCCAGCCTTGCTTGTAAATTTTGAAAGACTTTCGTCAGAAGTTGCGGAGATGTTGCTTGGATTTCTTGGCGAATGTTCTCCTTTAATTCTGCTGTGGTTGCCGGATTATTTGAGTACACTTTACTTTTCAAGTAACCCCATAAAAAAAAGTCAGCTGGAGTTAAGTCAGGGCTCCTGGGAGGCCAAGCAATATCACCCCGAATCCGAACTCGAGTCGAAAACGCCGACGAACAGACACATTAAGATCGATTGTTTTCATAAAAAGCTTGAATGCAAAACGCTCGCTGTTCTCCCGTGTAAGACACCATTTTGAATAAAAATTTACTTTGTTTTCTTTTAAATGACACTTATTATATGCCAATGTTTTGTAATTTTGACAAAGAAGGTCGAGACAAAAGTGAATTTATCACTGGCCCACCCTGTATATCTATACGTATATATTGTTTCATAACTTTTGCTACTTTTTTTTGAATCACCAAATAATTTTCAGCTTTTTACACACGGTTAAGTCCCTCGTCACTTTCTAGTTGAGAACAATGAGTAAAAAATCGTTATAATCAAGAAAAAGTATAGGGATCGATATATCTACGACAGAAGCGGTGGCGATTGGATGTAACGGGGAGCCTCACCAACATGACAATCGCACATTATCAAACGCTAAATGGTTACAAAAAACATGAAGACCATGCACTGAAAACAACAAATAAACCGGCCAAGTGCGAGTCGGACTCGCCCACCGAGGGTTCGGTACAAACTTTCAATAATGTATAATCAAATGTTATTCATGTAACTCTACAGACTTTACTAAATCCCTCAAGTCAAGACTCAATTTCTCACATAATCATAATTATAATATCGTTTATTGCACCATGGTTTAAAAGTTGTTACAAAACATACAAAGTTTCTCATGGACCCTAGTAGGGTGTTGCAAACATTTTCTTAAACTAGTTAGGGATATCAAAACTTACATACTATAAGATAACTATTAGCAAGCAATCCTATAATAAATAAATATATTAATATTGAAAGCTAACAGGTATTTACAAACTACTTAAAATTATGATCAAGAAATTCTGTCACTGAGTAGGTACCTAATAAGCTTTTTAGGGTTCCGTACCAAAAAGGTACAACAGGAACCCTTATGGTGCGACTCTGTCCGTCTGTCTGTCCGTCTGTCACATTCCTAAATATCTCGAGTACTACTAATGCTATCAACTTGAAATTTGGAATAGTTGTGAACATTGTGAACCTCTACAAATATAATTTATAATTTTTTAAATTTATTAATTTTAATTGTAGAAAATGGCCAAAATGAAAGGGGGGCAAACTGTAAATTTCAAGTTACTAGGTCAAGTGGGGTATCGTTAGAAAGAGCTCAAATTGAACGTAAACAAACTATTTTTTATATTTTTTTTGTTGTGGAAAAAAAAAGAATTTTGAAGGAAAATGTAAAAAAAAATACCGTCCCCCCCCCATCCTTATCTTCGAAGTTTACCAACGAAAAATTATGAAAATTTTAGGAAACATTGGTTTTATCCTAAATATTACAGGAAAAATATAATAGTGTTTGTATCTTGAAAACTTTTTTTTTATTCACAAAAAACTTTAATTCAGATTTTTACTTTTAATTTACCCACCTTTGCGGATGTATATAGTACTTCAAATTAATACGAGATGTTACGTAAATCATCTTCTTTCCAATAAAGTAAAAATTGTTTAAATCGGTTAACATTATAAAGAATAATCCCTGAAAAACCAACATACTATGGTCGCGCAAATTAGTTAGCGAATTCACCGAGAGATGGCGCTATACACAATAATGCTCATTAGTACCTATACTTTTGTCTTCTAGTCAAGTCGTTAGAGTTATATGAAAACATGAGATTATTTTAACTGGGGAGTTTGAAAATTTGTACGGAACCCTCGGTGGGCGAGTCCGACTCACACTTGACCGGTTTTTTATTCTGTAAGGAATGACTGCAACTGTTTTGCATGGTATATTTTTCCTCCATATTTATATAATTTGGGATGTGGTTATAATATTTAACTGCTGAGTAACATTAATAACAAGTACCTACCTAGGTAATATAATATACAAATCAAAACAATTCGACTTAAATAGTTTACGTTACAACATTGTCGTCAGGACGAGAATCCTGACCCCGATCCCATTATATCAGGAAAAACGCGATGTAGGAAATGAGCGTTCAACGTGCAGCGACATCTATCGGCAAATTCAGTAAAGTAATGTGAATGAATACTTATTGCGTGAACCGATTTTAACCATTTTTCCTCCTATATTTGAAAGCATGTACTTTTATTGTTATTTTGTAAAAATTACAGGTACCTATAATAAACACCCGCAAGGGTGGTGAAATTGAAAATGTAAATCTGAAAGGTTTTTACAAATAAAAAAAAAGTTACAAGATACGTGTACGGTTTTATTTTTCCTGTAATATTTAAGTATTGATATACTGAAGATAGAGGAGAATGGAAGAGGAAGACGTGTTGTACCGACCCTACATAACGTGGGATAAGGGTAGGAGGAAGAAGAAGAAGAAGCCATATTTGGTAAAATTTCATAAATTTTCGTTGGTAATCTTCGAAGATGAGGGGGGGAGAAGGGTATTTTTTTACGTTTTCCTTCAAAAATCGATTTCTAACGATATCCCACTTGACCTAGTAACTTGACATTTACAGTTTGTCCCCCTTTCATTATTAAATTAAAAAAAAAATACTTTCAATTTGTAGAGGTTTACGATGTAAGTACATAAATATTAAAAATTTCAAAGCGATAACATAAGTAGTTTTCGAGATATTTAGTAATGTGACCAGTGACAGACAGACAGACGGACAGAGCGGCACCATAACGGTTCCTTTTGTACCTTTCTGGTACGGAACCCTAATAACTATACAAAATGTCAAGATCATACAGCTGAAATACAAATATAGAATACCCTATTTTTTGGCGATTTCGGGGTTGAACTCAAACAAGGTTTGCGATACACATGCACACAACTGGCATTCCAGCCGCGTACAAAATTACTGGCAAATGGACTGGCATGCAAGTATTTTGTACATGCCTGCGTGCGTAGCCGAATGGCATTTCTCCGACGCCAAACGAAAACGAAACGCCGCGCCAGTTAGTCGGGCTCTGTCGCGCCAATACGCACGAGCGATAGAGATAGATATCTACTAGCGTTTCGTTTCATGAGCGTTTCGTGAGCGTTTGTGCCATTCGGCTACGCACCCTGGCATGCCAGTTGTGCAATCTACAGGCATGTCAAGGAAATTGATTCTTTAGCAGTTAACGATGTGACGTGAGGGCGCGGGTGGGGTGTAAATGACTGATCGAGATGGTCTACGAACAGAAATTTTCAGTAGGACTTAAGTAGTTATTTCTGCATTTTTCAAAAAAGTTCTAAGTGTCTCAGCGATTTTTTTCTATAAAAAAAAACATGATCTGCACATCCAAATCCATCCGAAAGAGAACAATAACGTACGGGACAGGAGACACTAATCTACTTAAGTACTGCAGTCACCATCAGATATGTAAGAGCGTCTGAGGTGGTCAAAAATATCTGAACACGCTTTCTCACGCCTTATAGGTCCTGTCCAATGTGCTTAAGCTCGCCTTGGTACATAACCGTTATATTCACTGTACATGCAATTTGTTTGTTCTGTACAATAAAGTGTTTACTACTATTACTTAATCAAGCACATAATCAATTTTTTGCAAGTTGTGATTTAAAAACCTGGATAGGCTAAGGTTATGCTAAAAAATGTCAAAAGAATCTGCCCTAATTACCAGGGCCCGTAACTTTCATGCCGATGACATAAATTTGACGTCACGCTGCATATAGGGATGATTCAAGAGTTTTATTTAATAATTAATCATTATTCATCAATCATTTTAATCATGACTTCTATACTAATCTATTCATACGTAAAATAATTAATACCTACTTGATACGTGAATAGTAAATTAAATTATTTGTTTATTTTTATACATACCTTTAATTAAATAGTTTTGTTATCATATTTCAATAAATTATAAAAACAAAACAAAATTGTTTCCTTTTCGTTTCACGTATCAAGTAGGTATTAATTATTTCACGTATAAGTAGCTCACTTTTGAAGTCATTTGTACATGATTAAATTGATTGATGAATAATGATTAATTATTACAATAAAATTATTTGAATTATGCAGCGTGACGTCAAATTGATGTCATCGGCATGAAAGTTACGGGCCCTGCTAATTACTAATATGAAGACATTTAGTTTAGGTACATTTCATTGACTCGAACTGTATATGGTGGACAGGACGAGTATAGCGTGTTCGTGAGCGCCATAGCCGCTGCGATATATCTGATGGCGACTGTAGGTACCTACCAGTGGCGGCTGGTGAAAATTTCTGCTAGGCAACACTGAGCAAAAAAAACCTAATCCTACCATTCGGTTTCTTTTTGCTTAGGTAGTGGTTAGGTGCTTTACTAGTACCTAATCAATTATAGGCAACTTAGGCAAGCCTGTGGGAATCGGCTTGTATGGATCAGCCGCTGCTGGTACCTACTGTACTCGTTGAGTAAGTCCGTGTGCGTTTAAAAACAGAATTTCGTTATAATTAATCCTATTTCGGCCACCCTTTGACGACTTACATGCCACCCTCGAGAATAGCTAGCGCCTCGCCTGTGCAAATCCGTTGACATAAATGCTATTATTATACGAATTAAAAAAAAAGAATAAATGTATAAATAATGTGAAGTACGGTTGCAAGAGCAGATGGCAGTCGGTTTCGTAAAAACTAGTGTCTACGCCAAATCTTGGGATTAAAATTGTCAAAGCGGACCCCAGGCTCTTACATGAGCTGTAGCTTATGTCGAGATATCGCAAGGTGAATGATGAGTGTATCAACGTTACCTATTCCATACAATGGGATATTTATGTGCATTTATAATTTTAATTATTCCATACTACATAAGCATAAAATAAAGCACCAAAATATTCATAGAAAAATATATTGGCACTGTAGGCAGTAGTTATTTTTAGATACAATTTCTACTGTAAGTTAACACCATGCGGACATATAAATAAATAAATAATAATAATAAATATTTTGGCGTAGGGATGTGACGACCCCATCGCCCACTGGTTTTACCAGTGCAATCAGTCAACGCAGGGCAGCTTGTGGCGAGCTGTTGGGGAACAGCGACCCCACGTACCCGAGTGCTCCTGGGGAATTCTGTTACCCGTAAGGCGGGTGGGTGGGACAGTACTCTCTACCTCTGGCTTGCCTTGGCTGGCCGTCCAGAGTGGAGTCGTTAGGGCTACATGCCCCAGGGGTGGAAGTGAAAATTTGCATAAGACGCGAGTTGGTACAGTGGCTTAACAGCCACTGGGCAGAAAGCGGTGTACACCTCTCGACACCCTTGAGTTCTCACACCGGTGTTGCCCTTGAGCCATCTTGGATGTCGCTTTTTGTGGGGGCCCATCTTGTGGGGACGAGTCACCGTCTGCCGGAAATAAAATTGGATACCGTTTTATTAGGCAGGCGTCCGGTTTTTTATCCATAGCCCAGTATTTAGTCCATCACTTTCATCAAAATAGCCCAGTTCATTTTAGATTCCTTTAACTCTCGAATAGTCCTTACACCCTGGCGGGTGCTGCCTCTGCGTGTGTCCCATGATACGGGCAAGGGCAACATCCGCTCGGTGTACCCCTTACATTTAATTAAAGTGTCGAAAGGGCCTCTACGCGTTGGCTTCGGCCCCGCGCACGCCTCCCAAAGGTCCGGAACACCATTGTTCCGTGATGGGAAAGACATACAAATAAATATTATAGGAGATTCTTACACAGATTGACTGAGGCCCACGGTAAGCTCAAGAAGGCTTGTGTTGTGGGTACTCAGACAACGACATATATAATATATAAATACTTATAGAAAACATCCATGACAGGAACAAAATATATCTGTGCTCATCACACAAATAAATGCCCTTGCCGGGATTCGAACCCGGGACCGCGGCGTAGCAGGCAGGGTCACTACCGACTGCGCCAGACCGTTCGTCAAATACATATATATTACGAACATAAATACATACATTACATATATATATAATTTTTCATTTTTCATACAAAATAAATATTAGCTTCAATGTACGCCATTATTGTTGTCATTGACGTTGTCTATCACACTTTAGACTTAACAGAATTCGCAATACATTACCTCTTAGAAAAAACTTTCAAGGGTGATAAAAATCAAAATACAAGTTATTTTTAAAAGTCGCCGAACAAATGTTGATCAGTATAAGGAGAATAGCCTAGAGTTCAATTATTCGCCTTTGTTACAGGCCCCACCCTGTATATGTAACGTGTGGTGACGGGTTAAGAATTTCACCACCCCCTTTCTTCCCGTGGGTGTCGTAGAAGGCGACTATGGGATATGGGTTAAATTGTGGTGTAGGCGAGAGGCTGGCAACCTGTCACTGCAATGCCACAGTTTCGTTTTCTTTTAACCCCTTATTTGCCAAGAGTGGCCCTGAAGCTTTAGTAGTTTCATGTGCTCTGCCTACCCCTTTATGGGATACAGGCGTGATTGTATGTATATATATATATATATATATATATATATATATATATATATATATATATATATTTACACGGTGTAACATGAGGAAATCGAATAATTTTAACAGCGTGATCCTCATCATATTAGAAGAGTTAAATGTCATATTTTTTTTTCTGAATTTCGCTTACTTTCAGAGTTACATTAAAAAAAATAACAATTACTTATTATTTCTCAGAACAAAACACTATTTTGATGGTGATGATGCCATTATCGTTCATATCATAATCTATCCTCGTAGATAGATGTCAAAAAATAACTTGTAACTACATACATACATACATACAATCACGCCTGTTTCCCAGAGGGGTAGGCAGAGATCATGGATATCCATTTACTACGATCCTCAGCAACCACTTTCGCTTCACACACTTTCATAACGTTTCTCATACATGCTTGTCGGTATCGAGTACTTCTGACCTGGCCTTTTTGCAATAGGTACATATTTTCCCGATTTGGTCGAGAAAATTTCGTCTAACTCATTGCAAAAAAGTATTTTTTTAGAAAAAAATGAAAATTTTTATTTTAAGTGCCACTTTACGAATAAGTAACATTTACTTTTTATCACACTATATAAAAAAAAACCGCAAAAAAAACTTTTTTGGCGAAAGTGGCTTGACGTAATATTATTATAATATCTTTATTTTGCCTTCTGAAATGCGTAGGTAGTTAAAATTAGGGATGTACCGATTAGTCGGCGACTAGTCGGCAAAAAAGGCCGATTAATCGGCACTTCATTACTGATAGAAAAACAGTACAAACTAAATTATCAGCTGAAAATTATGGTCGCATTATGTACCTATTCGTAATTCCTTTCTTTGTCAAAACAACAAATTTCTGTAATCATCACAGAAATAAATTTCATACCTAGGATTACAGATTTCATAGGCAGGATCACTACCCACTAAGCCAAGCCGCTTGCTAAAAATGAAAAATGTATATAAATATTAGCATGAACCTTTGAACCTATAAAAAGTCATAAAAAGCGCGAACGTAGAACCAAAAATTACATTCAAAATGTGAATTTAGTCGAAAATTATGTTTTGGCCGACTAGCCGACTAGTCGGCCGACTAATCGGCCACTCAAGCGCCGACTAGTCGGTAGTCGGCCTAGTCGGCCAAATCAATAGTCGGTACATCCCTAGTTAAAATCTTTCGGTTCCCTCATGTTACTCCGTGTTTATTAAAACTGATAACAATATGATCCAATAGCAATCATTTGCGCATATCAGCAAATCATAATCGCTTAAATCAACTACAAAATTAACTACCTACCCCTTACTTGACAAGTGACTGCGCACATTGCTGGTAATATTTTTGTGTTAGAAATTTTGAAGTCATGTTATTTTGGTCGCTCTACTTCTGAAATCCATCCTTGGGTCCTAAGGAGTAAGGACCAACCCAAAGGAAATCTCTTGTTCACGTCACGCCTACTACTTATATGAAAACCTGTACCTATAAATAGTATTGTAAAACTGTCATTCTATTGTTAATCATTTCATTTCTGACTGATCAAGGCATGTTAGTCGACTATATTTTCAACCCAAGCCCTTTTACGGATCTATGAAAGTGTAAATTGTCTAAAGTCACACAAGAAATTAATTGCAGCAATTACGTTTTATTTGCTATGTCAATCGAAAAACTCCCTAGAAGTCTGTCAAACATTCATTACGTTGAAATACTACCTTAATGCTCATTATTAAACAAGCAAAAACACTTACTTTTAGGTCAATAGAACCATTATGTTGTATAAATGCCTGGTTCGATGAAAAAAACCTGATCCTGCTATTCCGTATGAGCTGAGTAGAAGTTTCATTTCACGCTCGGTTGACTCTTTAATCGCGTAGAATAATGTTGCGATGTGTAATTTTGCGAGCGGTTCATTGAATGTATTACGAATGAATGCTGTTGTATTGTACCTGTGGGAGATAGAACACACAAAATCATAATAAAACTTAGAGAGACGCGTAAATTTGAGTGTGTCAAGCGTGTGCACGTTGTACGTAAGTACAGTCGAGTTCATAAATATGTGTACACTTTTTCACCTTATTTCAACGAGTTAAGATGACGAAATGTACCTACACATGTTTATGAACTCGACTACCTAAACTGCTCAGAGTATTAGGGTACGTAGCTAATGCATAAACGCATACGATATAGTTTTCGTTGCTTTCAATTTTTGTGACATCTTTTTGTAATTTATATTCGTTTAAGCGTCCTGAATAAAGTTTTTTCGCTCTTCCGTATTGGCGTGACAGAGCCAGACAGCGTTTCGATCGGCGCTAACATCAACAATTGCCATTTTGGCTAGGTCGACCGAGTTTCAGTTACGAGTACCGAGTACCTAAATAGGTAGTGGGATTGCAGCTATTCAATTAGGCATCTTATATTTGAATGCATGTCATGCTTTAAGGGATCGATCAGAACAATGGAAGCTCATAAGGTGAGTGCCGCTCGCTAGCGTTGCGGCGGTCAGCCACGGTGCGACCATAGACGGCGCAAAAACGCCAACGTTTACGTGTTCGCTCGCAGTAATTTCACGGTTCTCGCGGCCACTTAGTACTGAAAAACTCTAATAATACCCGCTTTTATGCGAACTATTCGCCATTTATACTACAAATATGATAATTCTAAATCATTACAAATATATTTAGCCGGACGTAACTCGGCAAACTAGAGCGTTTATCGAGCGTTTCGCTTCTCGTTATCGCGGCACTTTTTGCTATCGCTTTTCATGGAATTGTTCTTAATTAATTTTAGTTCCGCGAGGTACATTTCCCAGCGGTTGGGCCCTTTCATGTTAACTTAATTGTGTCAGAAAAACAGTCATTATAAAGCCGAAATATCGGAAGTCAGCAAAAATAATGGTATCATCCGGTCCAATCGTTATCAAAACGGGCAGTCTGTTTCTAGGTATTTAGTTCGGCATTAGCATGCACCTTGTAGGTACATTGTGGTGTTATTATTATATCACTCGCAGCCATAAGAACTTTCACTAATAAGCTAGGGCATAATCTAGGTTGATATTTTAATGAAGACGTATGCGCGATTAGCAGACGTAAGGTTCTGGGTTCCCACCATCGATGAGCGCGGGTGACACAATGAGCGCGCGCCCTGCCGGCGTACCGCCAGCAAACAAACTCCTCTACATTATGCTTTATTGCATCAACATATTGGTCTGAAGCTTAAACGTATTCTAGGGCTGATTCTAAAACGAATATAATTATTAGCTATAAGTACTAGTTCTACCTAAAATCTGGTTGTCAAAAAAATAACGCTCTGCAAATAAGCTTAACATTTTATTATACATATTATTACTTGGTGAGTAAATAAATTAGATGTCTATGATAGGCATGACAATTTGTATATTTTCAATTAATTAACCATTTAAAAAATTTAAATGGTTAATTAATTGAATGTGGCAATTTAGATAATATACTAGTGATATTAGCATACAACATTATGACACGAGCCATAAATACCTAGATTCGATTAAATTGTTGTGACGTTCCTAATCTTTATAACGCCATAAACTATTCGGGACTAATGAAGACCTTTATCGAATTATAAAACAATAAATTGAAAACTACGTTACTTTGCTTAGTCCGTCTTAATCTTATTTAGAATTAGTGGCTATTTTATAAGTCCACTTAAAAGCATTTTTTATGCAAATGATGGTCAGCACTGTTTATAATTATCTCACTTACGTAAGTAAACGCATTACATGCAAAAAGCTAAAAATAAACTTAATAGCCCGTCCTGAATTAATTTGAAATGCTGAGTCCGTTACTGTGCAAGAGCTTCAGAGGCTACGAACTCCGAGGCAATGACCGAATGAGCTACCTATCTAAACATTCTAAACTATTACATGTAATTAGAAAACTATGCAAAATTTTCAATTAACAGTTACCAAAGTATAATTGTGAGCGGCCTGTCTCATTTATCAGTTTACCTTATGATCATAAATTCGCCGAGATAATGTTTTCGTGTACCCTTAGCATCAAGTACAGTTTTTATCGGGCAATAGATTTATGAAGAACAATAAAAATAATTAACGTAACATCCACCGTGTTGCATGTAGCGGCGGCAATAATTAATTAAACACAGCGTGTCCAAATTAAGTATAACAGCTTACGCGCTGACCGTACTGTAATTGCAATAATTACTCATTATCAGGAAGCTGCGCGTACATTAATTTAGCTAGCGTTTTTACTCGCCCCAGCTTAACAAGTACATACTTAGTTAATTGCTTCTTTCTTTGTTTTGCCTAGATTGTTACCGGCGTGACGCAACCGTGGGTACACGTCACACAATAATTTTGATCGCGCGTTGTGCAAGCGATCTCGTACGCGGGTAAAAACTTTATAGAGGCAGGTAGATAGTGTTTATTGCGAATGCTCGCGTGTTCGGTGTTAATCTGATTTTCTTGCTATTAGAGTTACAGTAGAACTGTATGCATACTGTCTGGTAAATAGCGCCCGGTTAGGTAACCGCGGCATCTATTTGATCTCAGCGAGCGTAGTTTACTGATGTCTTATTGATGTGTTATTGTTTGTTCCTTGTTCGGTTAGTTCAATCTTTGTAAATCAACCACTATTGTTGGTCGGTCGACTATTGTGCGATGTTTCCCTATTTATTTGCGCCTAGAAGTGTAGGCATAGGGTAACTACTTAGCTACGAGTAAGTAGCATGTTTATTTTGATATCTTTATTGCATTATTGAGAGCGTTAGTCCAAGATCATTTATTTATATGTACTACCTATACGGGTTTGAGTCACACAGCCATGTACATTAGGGTGGAGCGTGCTTGTATGGAGAAAATTAAAAATCAGAAATTCATAACGGAATAGGTATCGAAAGTTGTGGAAAAAATTGTAGATTATATTTCTGGTATCAAATTTAAAATTAGGTACTACTTTTAGCCCTCTACCAGCCGTAAAAGCAAAAAAAATAAGGTAAAATTAACAAATAAATTAAATATGTCTGATGTCAATTTTTATTTTTTATTATTAATTTATGATATAAAAGAGCCTGTTATTAAGTGAATTTAACCATAATAATGTTTAAATTTATTAAATAATAGTAAATAATGATACTTCAATATTTCATTTTTAACTCAATAATCACGTTATCATGCGAAATACGATAAACGAAGTAACAAGTACAATTTATTTTTTGGGTTGTCTTTTATATGAAAGGACATCTTTAGATATAAATAAATTGCTTTGGGTTTTTGCGTTTTTCTTGATTTTTCCTACTTTTACATGATAACCAAAAGTGACATTTTAGGCGTTAATTGCGCAATTTAAGCATATTTTGAAGCGTTATAACCAAAAATTTTGGTTGGACTGATATGTTGTTCAATGTGCTATGAGTTTATTTCGATTGATAGCTTTTTTGTCACATGCTTAGAATATTTTTTTAAGCACGAGTTATATATAAATAGGATTTTTTGGAAAATTCCAAGTTTATAGTAAATTTAGGTCTCAGAAAAAAAATGTTTTAACGTAAAAAAAAACTGAAATTAAAATCATTTCTGATACCAAAGGTGGTGTTTAATATATAAATGTAAAAAAAATATGTAAAATTAAAAAAAAAAAAAATATTTTGCAAAAAATATTAATATTTTTTTACTAAATTAATGGTAGAGGGCCAAAAGTATATATCTAGATTTTTTTTATTATTTTTCTCATAATCTACATAAAATTACGCATTTTTTGAGTGGTATTCAATTGCATATTTCCAAATTTTTTAAATTCGCTCCACCCTAATGTACATGTAAGGTGAAATACCCCATAATGGACGGTGATGCCATTATGGACAAAAAAACACAAATCCTTAAAAATAAGTATCTAAAATTAGTTTCTAAAAACTGACGGCTATGTACCATAAACTAGAGCTGTAGAGCTGTTTCATTTTGAAGTTTCAATTAATTCGGTTATTTCTGAAGGATTTGCCGACAAGATAAAATTCATCAGTTTACTGAAAAAAATATCAAGAATAATTCTTAGTAATGTTGCTAAGAGAGTTGAGTTCATGTATAAAATAATAAAAAAATTATACTTGGTGTAAACTTGAATAAGTTTTACTTGTTGCATTAAGCATGAGATAAGGTATAAAACATACTTGTTTGTTGCTCCAAAGATATAAAGAAATAGCGTTATTTTGCGAGTGTCCATTACTGGAACCGAAAAACTGCGTACCTCCTATGATGGACAAGGAACAATTTACAAAACCAAAATTTAAAATAAACAATCCTATGTTAAAATAACCCAAACTAATCTTATTTATGTTATATAAAATTGACCCATTGAGTATCAATTGGCTTTAAAAGTAAAATTTTAAACTTATTTCACTGTCCATAATGGGGGATCCATTACTGGAGAACTGCCGTCCATAATTGGAGAAAAAACACCTAGTTTTAATTTGTTAACTATGAAGAAACCAATAGGAAAATCTATTCTGCAATACGCTTGAAATGTGAAAGAAGGATAGGACATTCAAGACAAACACGGTTAGCGGTAGAATTTTTACACTTATCAGTGAAATATCAAAAACAGACGAAATTTTTTCTTAAACTGTCCATGATTGGGTTCGTTACCTTAGGTATAATATAAACGATTTTGGACTAACGCTCCAGGTATGTAATTATTCGGCCTTTAAACAAATTCATATTACATTGCTTTAGTTAACAGATTTATCTGCGATGCAAAGTCGAGTCATATGAATTCACTTAACTATACAAGATGATGATGATGATGATATACAGGTGTGTTTGATATGTATGAGAATAACTATACAATACAATGATAATAACTATAAAATGAATAGTCACTGGGAGTAAGATTGCTACGCTACATAATATTGTCTAAAGTTAAACATAACATATACCTATATGCAATGTATTTCTTACGAACAGTAAAAAGACTTAAATTAATTTTACGACGTATGAACAGGCACTCATTCATATATAGTGTTATGCATAACGATGGGGTTACATTATCTATATGGCCGTTAAGGCTAGTATACTGCCATCTACACTTAGCAAGTGTATCACAATAATACATAATAATTGATAACTACATTATACAATGAACCAATTATGTTATTGAACTGAACGGAAATAATTTGTAGGGTTAAAATATACATATTGTGGTGAAAATATTTGTGTATTTTGGAAAATTCTTCCTGTAAGGATTTGAAAGGATGCAACATTGCCAGTTTGTACCTATAAGACTAAATGTTTACCATTGAGATAGTCGAAACTTACTAAGACATTATGATTCAAATGTCTACAACAGTACAACAACCATTTATATAAAAGTCACATAAAATATATATCTACCCTAAATTTACTGTAGGTACGTACCTATGTATTTAGTACAAATACATTATCTCTATATGCAGTTCACCCTAAACCATAATGCCTAAGCAAAAATACATATCTTCGACTGTTCAAAGAACATCAAACAAAGGAAACGATGTAATTATCAAGGTAGGAAGACAGACGCCGCATGTCGGGCAATGGCGAAATGTCTTGAAGCATGAAAACGTAATGGCATGTAGTGTAATGTGCATACCTAGGCCGCGGAGCGTGGTAATTGCTTTCATTTAACCCTGGTGTTTTTGAATTAGATACACCGTGGGCTTTAAATGGGATGAGAATTATCTAAATGGTTTTCATGTACAGTCGGTGCCCTGACAATACTTAACATATACAGGGTGGGGCCTGTAACAAAGGCGAATAATTGAACTCTAGGCTATTCTCCTTATACTGATCAACATTAGTTCGGCGTCTTTTAAAAATAACTTGTATTTTGATTTTTATCACCCTTGAAAGTTTTTTCTAAGAGGTAATGTATTGCGAATTCTGTTAAGTCTAAAGTGTGACAGACAACGTCAATGACAACAATAATGGCGTACATTGAAGCTAATAGTTATTTTGTATGAAAAATTAAAAATTTAAAGACTTCATAATTTTTAAAAGTCACTGAACAAATGTTGATCAGTATAAGGAGAATAGCCTACAGTTCAATTATTCGCCTTTGTTACAGGCCCCACTCTGTATTAGTACATACTAGAGGTAAAATAAGCGATAAACTAAAATGAGTTCTAGCCTCCAACACAAGAGTAGGTGCCTACGCCACTTTGCTCGGTGTGGATCGGTAAACATTCTGGCCCTGACAATTAGTACCTATCCAATTTTCAGTACAGCAATATTATACCGATCTCCTATAAAACGAACATTTGCTTTTAAATTAAGTTTAAACGTACTAGTAGATATTAAACGATAGGACAAACATGCTTTAACATTGAAGAAGTATAAATTCATTTTTTTTTTTTGTAATGTTTGCTATCATCAGTGCAATTGCTTATAAATGCTTGTCAAGCTTTAACATAACACCATTTGCCATACATGTGTTATGATAAATAAATGTTGCTACTTGGAAGATTACACATTACCCCACCAATTGATTTTTTAGTGTATAAAAAAATACTGACAAACTGAAACTTAGGTACTTAACGGGGAACGGAGATCACATGTCACTTTGAATGAGCAAGCATGTCTTCTATATGTTATGCAAACTACTATAAACCTACAAACCTACATACAAGCATTGATGAGGAATGAATCCATAGCCCTTAGGTGTGGTCGTGATCGAAGGCGGTCTGCAACCATTTAAGCTTGGCTTACCGCATTTCGCCTCAGTTTTCTCAAGAAGGCTCTCATTTAGCTTATTGTGCATAACAGCAGTTAAATGCTCCTTTACATGGTTAAGCTACATGCTGTACCATTTGGAGGCGGGGCTACACATTCAGTGTTCACGAGTATGGAATTACTGCGTTTCCCGTATGATACGATGACGAAAATAGCCTTGCATAAGATGGACTCATATCGTGCTCCAGCCATTTTGATTTTTTGTTTTACTTGTTCTTGTGTTATCTTTATAAATATACATGTAGTTTTTTAATTGTACTAAATAAGAGACACATATTTAAGTATTTAAATAACATCAACCCCAACCCCTTTTTGCCAAGAGTGGCACTGAAACTTAGTAGTTCATGTGCTCTGCCTACCCCTTTATGGGCTACAGGCGTGATTATATGTATGTATGTTATATGTATGTAAAATAACATGTAGCAACTGCATACATGCCTGTCCCTAACCAGACTGAAGATTAGGACATTCCGATCCGACCGTAGGCTTCCAATTCTTTGTTTTCTAAGTATCACGAGTGAGCGATGATCTTGACTCATCAGCATTCATGGACTCTTGTCTGTGGAGTAACTTCCATGTGTGCCGGACTTCTACCTTCCTTTTGACTTCCTGATACGACACGACGTTTTGATTCTTTCCTTTATTTGGGTCATAGGTAATATACGCTCTCCTTGGTCTCCTCCTTTGCCTTCGTGTCTCAATTCTTGATGATCTTGATTGTCTACACTGAGAGAAATTTGCATTGTGAATTTAACAAGTTCGGCTTGTTGCGGTTTATCCGTTTGAATCAGCCAAACGTATGTTTAAAACAATATGTGTCAGGTTGTTTTTATAAAATCGACTTGTTGATTCAAATATATTGCCGATTCAAATGACAAGTAGCTTGTTGTTTATAGCAAAGAGCACGTAGGCGCTATTTTAACCAAAAAACTTGTTGAACGAACATGAAAACTGGTTGTATTTTCTCTCAGTGTATAGGAAACTTAACTGTCGGAGCCATCCTTAAATACTTGGCTATGAGAAATCTATTAGATATGGCATCTGCACCATAGTACTAACACATGGTACTCTCAGCTTAATCTTCAATGTTTTTATAAGCATAAAATTGCATTATAGACCTTGCGCCGGAAACGAGGCAGACTCTTAGAGCCAGCAACAAAATAATGAACAAAAGTCATTATAAGTGGCGAGATGGCGCGATATGCCGGTGGTTAGAGTAAACGCGCTTTTTTACGTTAATTAAACTTACTTCTGTAAACGATGATGCTCTCATTATCTGTTAAGTAACGCTCTCGCGGGGTTCACGCTCGGCTGCGCGGTGCGCCGGCGCCGGCCACAGACCCACATTGTCGTCTTCAGAGAAGTATATTACACATAATACAATACCCTTTATTGCACACCTCACATAGTTTGCACACCTACTGTGCTTATTGACTTGTGATTTGGATATCGCTTCTGGTGATTCAGACCTTATGCCCCAATCGGCTAGTTTAGAGGATAATTTGTAAAAATATGATAAGGAACCATTGGATTCGTACCTATAATAACAAATCTCTCAGATATATACAAAAGCTTATAATTAATAATCTTTCAATTGTATTTACCTCGCTTTGCTTATAACTGAAAATAACAGTCGTTTCATGTGATCATTTATTTAGGACCGCAACGGAGTACCGAATGTGTCGCCCACAAAAACAACTGACGTAATGCTTGGAAAGTAGCGGCCAAATGAGGCATCATTGGCTGCTATTACATCCCCACGTATCATTCATTAGTGGTCTCTGTTTCGTCCAACGGTCGTTATCTAATAAAAAGCGATCAAAATAGGTATATTTTGGAAAATTGTCTCCGAAAATGGGTCCTCGTGATTGAGTAGTGGCGCGGTGGTCGGAGCTCGAGCGTGGCGCGCGGGCGGGGTAATGGCAGCGGCAAAGGACACGGCAAAAACTTCCTCATTACCCTCGTCTACAACAATCCACCTCCATTTATAATGCTATTAATAGAATAATGGTTCGCCATGACACTAAAATGTTCTGCACCAAACGAACACTAATGTCATTTTATCGGCAAAAAATTACTCGGTATCTACGGCCGTTTGTGACGCTTTTTAATAACGACATTTATTTTTCCATTAGACTCTGACTATTGAAGATAATCATTCGCCTTGCAATTAATGCTGTACCTACCTGAATTTAGTAATTTGGGTGCCATTGTAAAGTTTTCCTGGTATTTATACCTACTACCTACATACTACATGTATTAATATTGTTACTTTATACATAGGTACCTGGAAGAATACTGAGTGACACAAAACGTTTCGATGTCGTAGCGCAAGCAATAGTCATCTTGGCTATGCTATGAGCTATGCCGTATGGAGTTGTTAGCGCGTTACGTACCGGCTTTTACTTAGGTAAGACAAAACCGCTCTCTTATTGAAGTTTTGAAGATTAACAAGCTGTTCAGAAATACGCCAATAGTTTAGCTTTGCGAAACAAGAATTATGTATTTATTTTAGAGAAACGTATAGATGAGGATTGTCTTCTGAAAGTGCTGAAAATGAAATGTCGAGTGGGGCGGGCGGTGGCTGAAATATGAAGCCTACCTACTAGTATAGTCAAATTATGTTATTATTAGTAAGTACGAGGTATTTTTATAAATTTTTTTACAATAAAAACAGAGTCTACTGTTATTTATTATGATAAAACGTGGCGTATCTACAATACTTATCATCACCAGAAAAATAAGTCATATTAAGAATAATTACATAATAAAAACTTTGCATTTTCATTATAATATAATCACAAATATTAAATAATTGCAAACGGTCAAATGCAATATAACGGCTATAAAATGTTTTACGCGCACTTTAATTGAATACTTTTATGGGCATACTTTTGTCGGGCAGATACTGTGTGGCAATTCGCATGCTTAAGTATTATTTTAAACGCACAACCTTGGGAGTTTAATTTGAGAAAAAGCCAACAAATGCCGTAATAGCCGAGTCATTTATGTATAGTTTTTGTCAAAATTCCCATACAACCATTTCGGTCGCAAAATCTTCAAATCAGTAACTAACTGTCAAATGTGACATAACGCGTGGTAATGTCGTGCAAACAATGCGACCGTATTGATACAATAACAAAATGTAGTCGCCGTGTGCACAAAACCGCCGTGTGTAACAAAATAAATTAACTTTTTAACAAAAAATAAAACCGCCTTCAAAAATAAGCGCGTTACAAAACACGGAGAAACTAAAAAGCAAAAAATAATAAACCTTTGAATTCAGATTTCTTATCGTATTGCAATAATCTAAACATCCAAATTATAAACAAATCAATTATTTTTGTAGTCGGTACCAGACCTGTTCGTCGCCTTGCTATTGCCTGTTTGCCCCACCCAACCATACACAGGCTGGTACCGACTCCAAAAATAATTGATTTAATCGATGGAATCAGGCGTTACTTTGCGGAAATCCATGTTAATCGTAAACTAGAACTTTCCTTTGCTAATCCGCGAATAGATAACGTGCAAGTCAATCAGTGCTAACCTGGCCCCGTAGCCGAATGGCATTTCTCCGACGCCAAACGAAAGCGATACGCCGCTGGCTCTGTCGCGCCAATACGCAAGCGCGATAGAGATAGATATCTACTAGCGCTTCGTTTCGTGAGCGTTTCGTGAGCGATTGTGCCATTCGGCTAGCCACCCTGTTATAATTACCTGCGTATTTTTTACATGCAATTAATTTTCCCACCCTCCCACCGCAAAAATAAAAATAAATACGCAAATAAATATAACAACCCACCACCAAAAATACAAAACTCGACACGTGTTTCGCCTCTCTACGAGGCATAAATATGGCCGACCATTCTGGGGACGATCAGTCAGTTGCGGGACTTCGGACCGTCAACATCAGCTCCTGAGGATGCCTCGTAGAGAGGCGAAACACGTGTCGAGTTTTGTATTTTTGGTGGTGGGTTGTTATATTTATTTGCGTATTTATATTTATTTGCGTATTTATTTTTGCGGTGGGAGGGTGGGAAAATTAAATGCATGTAAAAAATACGCAGGTAATTATAACAGGTTAGCACTGATTGACTTGCACGTTATCTATTCGCGGATTAGCAAAGGAAAGTTCTAGTTTACGAATAATTGATTTGTTTATAATTTGGATGCTTAGATTATTGCAATACGATAAGAAATCTGAATTCAAAGGTTTATTATTTTTTGCTGTTTAGTTTCTCCGTGTTTTGTAACGCGCTTATTTTTGAAGGCGGTTTTATTTTTTGTTAAAAAGTAAATTTATTTGTTGATTTTTAGTGGTTCCTAGTGATATTATATGTATCAGTCCGAATATATGTACAGTAGTGAAAGAATTATCCTTTAACTCCTAACCATTGAGGAGTTGACCTTCCATCATCAGCTCAGCCACATAAAATTACTACCGTCAGGCGTAAATACTGGTGTACCTTTGAAAAATACACCAAAAACATTACATGTGCCTATAACATTTGAAGAGTTCCCTCGATTTCTCCAAGATCCCATCATCAGACCCTGACTTGGTGCCAATGGGACCATCTCGGGGTTATACCCGTTCGATCAAAAAAAAAATTTTGAAAATCGGTCCACGATACTCGGAGATATCGAGTAACATACATACAAAAAAAAAAAAAAAAAAAAAAAACATTCAGTCGAATTGAGAACCTCCTCCTTTTTTGAAGTCGGTTAAAAATGTGTACGAATCTGTGGCTGTCAATGTCACTGTCAGAACGATTTTTAACGACACTTTATTAGTCGACGTATGCACACATAACGGTAACAACATGTGGACGAATTTGTGGCTGTCATTGTCACTGTCAGAACGGTTTCTGACAGTGACATTGACAGAATTTGTACACACATGTGTAGGTCTGATTACCGAACTGCTCCTAAACCACTGTATCCGCAAATGACAATCTGAAATACGAAGGTTTCTCAAACTGTCTTGTGAAGTTGTGGACTGGTTGCTTTGAATCATTTAAATATGAGCGAATTAAATAATAATAAACGACGACGACCATTTAATTTTAAGCATTCTTCGACATTTTATAGAAATGTAGGAAAGTTAAGAAAAGTACAGAACGATAATACAAGTAAATAAGCACTTTATAGTTATGTATTAGATATATAATTTTTAATTTTTATTGATAAAAAAGATGTGTAGTATTGCTTTACACAATAAAAGTAGGTATCAAATGAAATAGAGTATTTACTGTGATATTAATAGATGTCTCGTGAAGTGCATGCTAGAGTAAATTCCTATACATATTTTTTTCAGTACAGATGCTGCTTTTTTTTAACGCAGTAGTGCGAGCAATGATTCTTTTCTTGTCTGGTCGTAACTCTTAGCTTAGATTTAAGTACTGAAAATCGTCGTACGATACACGTGCGAAAAGGACATTCGCAACTCGTGTCGATTTAAAACACTCCCTTCGTTCGTGTATTAATTTATCGCTACTCGTTTTGCTTTTCCTCTTTTCCGCACTTGTATCTACAAGTATTTAGTTTGGGTTACAAAAAAAAACACATTATTTACTCTACTACGTTTTATTTATGTCTCTGTAACATTACAAATTTGTGGACACTTATCTCTACAAAAATCTTGACAAAAGAAGTTCAGATCGCTGAAATTAATGTTGATGATGATTAATGATGATGATTAATGTTGTTGTTAATGACGACTACTTCAACAAGTGTCAATTGTGAAATGCCGCAAAATACTAGTTGCTCTATAGAAGACCATAATATTATGATCCCCGATCCTTTACAACCCAGCAGCTCGGTACGCACGTTACAATTTTTTTTAATCTTCTTCAGTGAGGACAACTGAGTACGACGGCATATTTATTTAATTGTTTATAAAGTTTGAGGATACCTGGAAAAAATGAATACAAGAAGCCATTTTGTAAATCCAATAAATATTCACTGCTTTCGGTCACGCGTGTACATTACGACCATTTTGCGACCGTTTGTTGACCGTTTGGTGACCGTTTGTCAACTGTTTTTTACATAGAATATTACCCAGTCTTAATCCATATTTTAACAACTTTATTGGTTTTCTGGCCATTCTTTTTTTATTTCAGTATAGTATATGCACCGAAGCACTAAAACTTCACCAATCAATATAGTTAAATACACAAACACCGAGTAGTCAATAATATTATTGCTGGTTAAACTGAGGTAAATTGATGGCGCGTTGATAAATTTAGACTTATTTTATGAAATCACTCGAGCAATTTAATTGGCCATGGTAATTAGCCCACATTATATTACAAATGCAAACAATATTTATCTTTAACAAATTCTTACGCCATTACATTTTAATGTCAAATGATTTTATTTCGTTTATACTTTGACGTCCTGACAGTCGCCATTTGAAAAGAATGAAATGAACGAATGATTTTGGGAAAGTAGTCGTCAAACGATAACAATGTGTGCACGCGTAGTGCACACTTCTGTGACCATTTGTGCCTGTTACCAATCGTCCCCATTTGGGTCGCCTCGAACAAACGTCGACCGTACTGCGACTAAGCATTGAGAAGACCTGTGTGTACACAAAATAGGACGATTTGCGTAGGAACGACGACCGATTGTGGTTATATGGGTTATTATTGGATTAAATAGCAAACAATGGGGTGGCGTCCTGATGATCAAAATTACCTTCTCAATACATAAAAGCTATACATATAGGCATTAACTTCTCTAAGAAACTAGTGTCTTAACTCTTACTGTTATCGAGATATTCAAAAAAATTTAATGACTCAATAAGTGTAGTACGGCCATAGTACGGCCTTTATATCTTGCTAATATTGTTTATTATGACGTGTGCCGTCAGATACTTGACACTAACTTTAAGGTCTTTGCCCACTAGACCGTAACATACCATGACCATGCTAGGAGCGTATCCGGCACGGAATTTTACGCGATACGCTCTAACTTGCCCACTGAAACGTGCCGACGGCGTCTCATACCCGTATGAACCCCGTACGCACATACTAAAATCTTTGCCCACTACACCGTACCATACCATGACCGTGCTAGGAGCATATCAGATAAAAGCATATTCTTTGTAAGAAAACGTTTGAGACCTGGTCCACTAGCCCGTTGTAATTCTTAAGGGTCTGCCACACTTATTAATTAATTTGTCATGTTATGTTATGAAAATGATGATTTTTTTAACAATTTAACTATAAGTGATTTACCGGGTGGTTCCTGATAAATGATAATGAACCTAACGATTGTTAATTTAATGTTAATGTTTTTACGTTCATTTAATGGAAAACAAAAAAAGTGCATGTGTATTTTTTTAGATTACAGATTACACTTCCACCATATTTATTACTATATAAATACCTCATTATTTCAAAAAAATAACTATAAGATGGTGCTTAATACTTACTCAATATATAATTTCAGGAAGAAAAATTCAATAATAAATAACTAAATAGTGTGTCACGTCTCTATTTGTCTTGCCTATGAGAATCGAAAACAGCTTTATTATTTACCTGTAGTTAGCTTACTTATGATAACTTGATAAGTAACGTCACTTAATTTAATGATTTTTTTATTAATTGATACGAAGTAATTGTACTTGGTCTAATTGCTGTATTAAATGATCTTACAATGAGATAATTATCTTTTATATTATTTTTAAAATAATTCTACAACGGCATAGTTATGATTGAGCTTTAAGGTAGAGTGTGGTGGAACGAAAGAAGCGAAATATTTTATGTGTCATATCTAAATCTCATCTCAAAAGCTTAGATCTTGTTTGACTTAGAACCCAAATTGAAGCACAACACGAAATCAGGCTACTTATTACAGAGTGCGTTAGTATGCATGGGCTGGGCCCTCGGGCCGGCGGAGCCCTGTTGCATTACGCCGGGCTGCATAAACGCCGGTTCGATTTACAGATGCCTCCCGCCGCCGACGCCGACGACACGACGGGTACAGACGCCCGCTTTAGATTGAGTTACGTGCCTCTAAAAAATTCAAGCCGACACTTATTCTTGAACGCAGGATATCATATTGATTTTAGTTTAGCATAATAACGCGTGAGATAGGTTGCTATTGCTAGAATTGTCAATTTTTTTGGTGTAGCAAGAAATAAAACTATGGAATCGGATTATTTATATCGCGTACTTACCTATAATGAATTTTCAATACATCCCGATGTTTCGAACCCTTTATAGCGTTTGAGGCCACTGACCATAGTTTCCATAGTTTTATTTCATAAGACTCGCGCTAACTAAAGACAATATTGGTGTATCAACTTGTATCTTTGCAAATACGAGTAAGTATATCTATAAATAACGTTTCAATTTGAATACCGTCTAATGTTGCTGTTCGTTTTAGCAGACAATTTGTATGTAGATACAAATATTCGCCAAATATATTATTTTATTGACTACGCATCAAAATTAGGAAAAAACACGGAAAAAAGAAATTCATTGACCACATATTCCAAATCATGATTATACGCAGGTACTTACTGCGCATAAATCTGCAGCTACGGTTTCACTTTTCAATCCATCAGTATTTGAAAACCACACTAAGGCCCGATTCACATGTTCCATAATGACCGAAATTCAATGTTAATTATGTATTCATTATATTTAGAGGACATTATACCCACATTAATAGACCATTCGTGCTGTAAATGCCCGTAATCCACAACTATAATTTCCCTGCCTATAAACTAAACTACATGAAAAAACCTAAGAAACAGGATGACATTCCGATATTTTCTCAGGGACATTTCTTCAAATTAGGCTATTATTAGTTGCCGATCAGGCTGTAGGATGCTTTTAATTTTGAATTAGGGGACCCTGTGGTTAGTGCCCTTAATCGGCCCCGCGGCACGATGTCCGGGTATTAAGGTTATATCCACAGACATGTAATGCCGTAAGTAATAATAAACCCCAAATGACACAAAATATTGTCAAATTATAGGCTCTGAAAGCATGAGTAACCACTCACAATGTCCGCCGTTGATCCCGCGCGGAGCGTCAGCAGCCGCGCTGATGCTTCTAAACCCACTCAACATTGTGAAATATAATTTTCAGTACAGATGGTGTTTTTTTACGCACTAGTGCGAGAAGTGGTTCATTATGTGCCAGGTCGAAACTTCGGAGGGCCATCTGTACTGAAAAACGTCGTACGATGTACGATACACGTGCGAAAAGGAAATTCGTAACTCGTGCCGATTTAAAACACTCTCTTCGGTCATGTTTTAATTTATCGCCACTCGTTTCGAACTTCCTTTTTTACGCACTTGTATCGTAATGTACTATTTCCTCGCAATCGAAGTGAAAAGCAGAATGTACAACAAAACAAGGGCATAAATGTCAATTTTTACCCTCGTCTACTATTTTGCCAAAACTTGCCTCGGGTAGAAATGGGTCACTTTATACCCTTGTTGTACAATCTACTTTGTAACATATTTACTTATTTGAAAGATCATGTAAGTTATAAGTACGAATCCTGTTTCAAGCCATTAGAAGTCTTAATTGAGGTTTATATTTTGTGTAACTCTCATGGACATTTATTAACGAAACATAATCAACCTAAAAAAATATGTTTAACCCATAAATAAAATAAAAGTTCAGAGTAATTTGGACAACGAGAAATTTCACTAATTTCAGTTCACAATATGTATTTTGCATTCCGAACGCCTATATACTAAAGTACCTAGACGAAGCTTTTCTGCAAAATATACCATTTTCCCCTCACTAGCTCGGAAACACGTGTTTTGTCCTTTAATACCAGCGGATAAAAACGCATTTTATCCACTAGTAGATAAAGTAATTTGACCTTGAATAGAGGCAAATTTTCTGTTTTAAAATTGGTAAAAGTGGGTTAATCTAGTGATGAAGATGTTTTACCACCTGTGTGAAGCAGGAAAAACGTTTTGTGTACTACACGCTATAGTGCAAATGTATTTTGCAAATGTATTTTACTTCTCGTGTGTTGAAAAACTCGCAAGCTCAGGATTCTATTCTCGAATCACTCGCTTCGCTCGTGGTTCAACTATAGAATCCTTTCGCTAGCTCGTTTTTCAATTCCACACTCGGCGTTAAAATACAACTTTGCACTCTTGTATAACAAATAACTATTGCGGGGTAGCTGCTGAAAAAACTCATGATTGACTTTGAAATGGATCGAAACATGGTTAGCTACAAGCGACTTATAATATGTCTTCATCATCATATCCTCCTTTCGTTATCCTGGCATTTGCCACGGGAGCCTATCGGTCGGGTTTGACAACTAATTCTATGATTTGGCGTAGGAACTAGTTTTACGAAAGCGACTGCCATTTTACCTACCAACCCGAGGGGTAACTAGGCCTTATTGGGACTTATAATATGTAAGTAGGTATAATTTTGTCGGTTTTTTTTTTGCAGTTTAATAATACCTGTAGAAACCACGGAATGGAATTATGGAAATCGGTACATAACAACATCGTTATTATTGAAGTTACCTACATACATTTATTCATAAATATTTTTTTTAATAAGGCCCAGGTTTTCTGCCGACCGTACCGCACGATAATTGTATAGCTATATCAATGGGTTTCTTTTTGGGTATGTGAAAAGATATAGAAACGGCTGTGTCATATTATTTTAGTGGCTGACGCCGATTGCATATCTAACAGATGCAAGTCTCCTTGATTGTAGTGTTTATCCACGATACGAATCGAATTCATACGATTTGGATCAATTCATTCGATCGTAGGTTAATAGGGGCGATCGCGGTGTATTTTCGGCCATGACCGATCATTTAGATGGTACGTGACGTGCTTACATGGGAAATAAATCGTTTGAATCGTATTATAGCCATTCGTATAATTAAATGCTTGATTCTGTGAGAATCTTTGATTCAGCAAGCGTGATGGTATGTGAGCAGAGATCGTTTTCATACTCGGCAAATATTTGTTTCAATTGGTATCGATATGTAATTTCCCATCGATTATCGTATCTCTGTCGGATATACTGCTAGTCGACAACAGTTGGGTATGCTAATTGGTTAATTAAAGTCGTTATTGGCCTTTTAACAAATTAATCAGAAAGTGATCGCCGGGACTAATCGGTTTGGCGCCTTACGACTAATTTTGTTCTTGTTCAAACACTGCGATCAATAATTAGTTGTAGTAACGGAAACCATATTGTTTATTAGTTTATCACCAATTTATCGACAATGATTAACCTTTAACTTCTCTTTTTTTAATGGTATATATAAGTATTTTATGGTAATTCAAGTCAATGAGCTATTTACGCATACAATTATCATTATCTGTTAGTTACGGGACCTTATTTATTCTATTTATTGACTGGTTTAAAATAATTAATTAATAATAAAGTATTAATTAATAATTAATTATAGTAAACCTGTTTTAATTAATTAAAACAGTTGGCAAGGGTATCTGCAATACGATTATAACTTTTTAAGTAGTACTTTTTATAGGTACAACTTGGATTTTAAAATGCCTTACACAGTAAAACCTAAACGAAGTAATATTTACTGTAACAACATCCACAGTATCTGTAAGAATTGGTGGATACAAGTCTCCTAGTTGGATACACGAAAAGAACATACACATGTAGGTATACCCAAGCGGGACCGGTCGAGCTTACACAAGACGGGACGCAGATAAGACTTTACATAATTCATTTGCACTTAACTACACAGCTCTTGGTCTAATTCAGACCGTATATCGAAGAACTTAAAGAACTCTGTCTCAGATAATACTAGAATTAAACAAACTTCGGACTGAAGGTACTTAATGACACCTGCTCGAAACTGAATGACATCACAAGCACACAGCATTGTTAAGTGGAGATATGGATAATTCAAAATCAAATATTTTCGGTGACACAGAGGTGTCTGGTGAAACTTGTATTTAGTTAATGGCTCAAACCATTGTCTGTCGGGTTAACAGCGTTACGAGGTGCTAGAGTAGTTTTTAACGCTTTCGATGTCTATTTAGAATTTCAATAATGTTTGCAATAAACATGTTTCTTTCTATATCTATGTACAAGCCCTACGTGTGGCCAGCAATGGAATATTAGGAGAGGCGACTGGCGAGGTTTTTTCACTGCGCTGTCTCACAGAAATCGTTCTCTAATTTCAAAAAAACTTAGATGGCGTCAACGCGTTTACTTTCGCGGCACAAAACACACATCAAATATTTACTAATACATTAAACATATCATTTTATACAGTTTGTTTCGAAATACTACGACGCCGTGCCAAAGCGCAGGAATCCGGGGCAGGGCAAATAGGACCTACCGAATTATCGGCAGCCCAAACAATCCTCAACAAATGTTTGTCGTACATCTCATGAACGTCAAACACGACCTCGGCTGAAAACGATTAGATTGTCGAAATACGGCACTATCGATATTTCACAATAAAAAATACCTATTTGACTAAAATAATTGGTTATGTTATACATATAGCGTTTACAAAAATTACCTATAATATCAATATTTTCACTTAGATCATAACTCATTACTATTTACCTACATACGTACATTACATTCATTTTTACAAATTTTTACCATATTTTTAAAGCTAAACAAGCTAATGTTTGTATACATCAGTAGGCCTAGCACATGATGGCGGCGAGAGTATGTCGCCACGAGATAGATGACACGTCTTCTTCTAACTGTATTAATGACATAAGGACGGGTAGTCTATCTCGCGGCGACATACTCTCGCGGCCATCATGTGCTAGGCCTACAGGAAAGACCCACCTCCGCGAAGCCTTGAACTAAAAGATCTCGATTGTGTCAGCACCTTTATCTACCTCGGCTCGCTAATATCTAGCAACAAACAGCTGTGACGCGGGACGCGGATATTATTCGGAGGATCCAAAGGGTGCCATGGCTCGGCTTGATAAGATCTGGAAGGACCGTGCTATACTGCAACAGACCAAGATTAGACTGGTGTGTAGTAGTAGTAGTAGTAGTAGTATTTAATACTACTACTACTACTTAAGTAGTAATCACTTTATTGTGTACAACAGTTTTTTATACAATTTGTAGGAATAGAGATACAAAGGCGAGCTTATCCCAATAAGGGATCTCTTCCAGCTAACCTTGGTGTGCTCTAATTACTGCACCCAGGTGATTAAAACTGCACGAGGCCATGCGCTTGGCGAGCAACAGACGCCTATGGAGGGACCTAGTATTCAACTGAATGACATGATGTCACGACCCTCAGCATTGAGGGAACGACTAAAGAAGAAGAAAGCTATTTGAAAATTTTAGATCCACTATCTTAGATTAACATTAATTTACCTAATATCGAACAGGTACAATCAAATAAAAAAAAACACCTATGTAGGTTGGAGATAATATACATAATATTATGGCACCATGATGATGATGATGGGGGTGACCATAGGAACTTTGTGATGAAATAACGGAATCTTTTAGTGCACTGAAAAAATATTTTTTTTAGTCAAAAACATTATTTTTGCCTTTATAGATATATAAATTGTAGGTACAGTGTTTTAATTCGCCTACGCCACGCTCCCCAACGCTTGTTTATTCATTTCCTCATACAAACCCAATTTGCTCAAATTTACGAGCATTATTGACTGATTGATCGTTGACCATTACAAAGTGACCACAAAAAACCGTTTTTCCCTCGCGTTCGGAAGATATCCTGACAGGATCCCGCAAAAAAGAGTGAATGAACGCTAATATGTCATTTAGAACCGGAAATGATCTTTTCGTTAAATAAATCAAAATTGCACTAGGTCTAAACGTGGCTATTAGGGCGAGTGGCAAAGGCACCGGCGTGATTACGGCCGGCCGAGGCGGTGCAGCCTTCGCTAAATCGTTCCTAATGCGACCTACCGCCATTGCCAGCCGCAGCCGCCACACTTCTCGTCCGAAGGGCAGGCTCCCATTCATAAAACCGTGCCGTTTTTACTGAATGAAACTATTCCCGGACGTTAATTATGGTTTAATTTTTTTAAGGTTGTAAACGAAACGAGAAAGTAAATGAAAACTGAAATAACGCGTCAAAGCTCTATAGGACAGTAAATCTGTAAAATAATCTATAATATTAAATATAATAATTAGGCTTGTACTAAAAACTATGCTCTATTTGTCTATCACTATCAAAATAGTACTTAATAATGCCGCATAGACGGACTCCGAATCCTGTGTAAATAGGTACATAGACATATTTACATATTACTAGTACTAGTACATTCTATATCATTTAAGAATAAGCATTTTATCCTTTTCCTATTCAACATTGATGCCACATGCTGGATAATATTATGCAGTCAATATAATATGTTCATTTTTTAATTAAAAAACGCTAAGCTTGAAAAGACATAACTAATTAAGTACCTACATATTTACAACACAATAATAGTACATTACTACAGAGGCCGGGACAAAGGGGGTTGCCGGCCGAAGACATATAGACGGCCGAGCGAAGCGAGGCCGGATAGGTCTGAGGTATGTATAGTGCTTTTCTCAAACATGGTATGAAATAAATAAAGTCTACTGAAAATAGTAACTTTGGATGGCTGTATCTCCTAAACGGTGCGTCGTAGCGCAAAAATAATCGAATTTTCGTTCCCCTTTGATACCCCGTATACGCTTATAAAAAAACAAAAAGTTAAAAAAAATTCAAAAAAAAACTAGAAAATTTTTTTTTTGTATGAAAACGCACCCAAAATCAAATATTGTCTAGGGCCCGTACCAGTTGCAGTCGGCACGTCTAGAAAGCCCCTTATAGTTTTTTTTTAATTGGCTAAATACCTGGATGTTATGTCACAATTATCTGTGTTTGGAAATAAAAAAAGAGGACTTTTCCGGCCTTGGCCTGCAAGGTTTGTATGAAATTCCATTATCTATCAATCGTCCTGCCGCACCTGCAACGTCATACTTCGCTGCCAATTATAAGGCACATATACATCAATATTTCATACCATGTTTGAGAAAAACTAGTTATAAACATCAATCTCATATAACTACTAGTAATTAATTAATTATAATTAGGTATTTACCTATTTCATTCATAGTTGATTGATTATTACCTACTTCTTGCGGTTATTAAGTAAATCATGAATAAATTATTGCGTAAATAAATGCGTCTTATCTTAGCACAAAATGATCTACATTAAAGTTGGGTACTTAAAAGAGTTGAAAGTACTTAGCACCCGTTCTATTGTGAAACATTTTTCGTGTGTCGTTTGACTAAAATTGTAAAACGATCTACCTACTTAGGTATAATAACAATAACCTAATCACAAAATGAAAATTTTGATAGTGGACCGATTTTCATGAAACATGGCTAAGAACACTCTAGTCGGGAGTGTTCAGCTTTCAAACAAAGAAAACTAAATCTAAATCGGTTCATCCGTTCGGGAGTTACGATGCTACAGGCAGGCACACATACAGACAGACAGACAGACAGACAAACAGACAGACAGACACGTCAAACTTATAACATCCCGTCGTTTTTGCGTCGGGGTTAAAATCACGCTTATGACAACTCAGTGCGAGATGATTCTATTTGAGTGGGGTACTAATGGAGATGATGCCTTTTTTAAGCAAATATTTAATAAATGCCTCGTCATTCTTGCGACACTACAATATTGTACAAATAAAACGGACATCGAAAATTGGTACAATAAAACGCTTAGGCCCAATAGGTTTATCACATCCACTTCCTACAGCCGCGCTAATAACCAAAATAAACAAGCACGACGGACACAAAGGGAGGCAAATAAGGATAAAAGAGGGAATATAAAAAAATGTGCCCCTTTTTATACAGCACGAGTAAGTGTGAGGTCGGGGCGAGGAATGTTGGCGCCGGTCTGAGTACGTATACCTGTCCGGTTTATCAATGGACCACGGACAATAAGCAGTAAAAAAACGAGAAAAAGTATCAAAAAAAAGCTTTATCAATCCGATGCGTCCGGCAAGGGTTGTCGCTTAGCGCGATCGATCGCCGGCCGCGCCGTTTATCCTTCCACTCCATTACTTCCATAAATAAACAAACACTGATCCACAATAAATATCAGATTTTCCAGTGTCAGCGTAGTCGGGGCGTAATAATTTCGCTATTTGAGGATTTTGTGGGCAACACGGCGCTCGCGGGCAGCATTCCTGGGTTGGCGCACGTAGGCCATAAGTTTCGACATTGTCGCGTGTAGCGTAGGCCGCCGGCCGGCCCGGCCCGCTCGGCTCCGCGTAAATATGCCCGCTAAAGCCTAACACAACTCAAGATGAACACGACAAAACTGATAAGAGCGCCACACCTCGCGGAGACATCCCAATTTAGTGCCGGCCCTGAGATAACGCCATTATACAGCTTTTAACTATACTCGTGATACGCCAAATGTGTTCAATTTAACATATTGTGCCGCTCTAAATGGAAATTAATGGATCTGTCCTGTGGCTAGTGCGAGAGTAAATGAACAATCAATTTATGTAAATGAATTATTACTTAAGTACTTACCTACTATAAATAATGTATAATTTTATAGTAAGTATTAGGTACACAAATATACTTTTATTTATATTTAGTTATGGTTTTATTTATCTCAAGTAAGCCAAATACGTATGACGCGTGACGTGATTAATGTATGCCCTATAGTTAATGCTTTAATCTATTTGACAACTCGATTAAAATAGGTCGAAATTAGCAGTACCTACCTACATTTTAAAACCGTCCAAAATGTACGAGTAGGTACACCTACGATACAGCCGGCGTGAATCCATACTTACTTAATATTATAAATGAGAAAGTGTGTATGATGTCTATTTGTTTGTTCGTCTTTCATGGCAAAACGGAGCGACGAATTTACGTGATTTTTAAGTGAAGATAGTTGAAAGGATGGCGAGTGACATAGGCTGCTTTGTCTTTTTCTATCCCACTCTTCCCTAAAATAGGGGGGTGTACGTTTGTATGGAGCATTTCGCAATTTTCGAATTTAACGCGAGCGAAGTCGCTGGCAAAAGCTAGTTTCCCATATGTTTCATTTGGGTCGCGGTCCGTCGGTTTCGCGTCTTTTCTGGATACAAAGCAAATTTAAGGACATCTAAAATTATTTATTTTTCACAGTTTTAACTATGAGACTCACTAAGTAAATCACTTTTCTTCTAAAAATGTGTTTGACCCCTTAGCTAAGTATGGGTTTTTAAGCTTTAAATTACATAAATTGTATATACCTAAGTAGCTAAATGCCTAGGTCATAGTCAAGAGTACTATATTGACATTAAGGGCCGGTTGCATAAAACCGTCTGTCACCGTTAAAGTGTTCGTTTAATTTTATCGTATGAGAAGTTCCATAGTCGTCAGCTGCGTGACGATGATGTGTCTGTCGAATGTGGTTGATGCAACTGGCCTTAAGTAGCGTATCGTACTTTTTTTTTCTATATAAAAATCTGTATATAAGATTTTTATATAGAATAAATAGAATAATTAAAACGCATATTAATACCATGATGATTGTTAGGATAGAAATGTATAAGACCTCAGATTCACCAATCAACCATTTATTGCAAGTATTAGCAAGAAATCATGAATCATCTAAAAGTATTTCTAAGAATAGATTATAGTTAACTATTTAATTGGTTCAAACAAGTGTGATACAGAATCAACAGAGGATACAGGCATCACTTCACGCCTATAGTGACGACAAAAAGTATTTTCTGAGCGCCAATTACCACGCGCTAGAATTTCGTCTACAGGGAAATTGTCTACCCAATGTTTTGATGCCACAGCAGAGCGAATGCTGCCTGGCGTCGCTGTAATGCCTGCTTCCTTGAACAAGCTCTTTATCCAACCGGAAATAATCGTTCGAGATGCACTTTTGACATCACCTCTTAGAGTAACAAATAAATCACATATATTGGCCAAATCACGCCTACATTTTAGTAAAGAAACTATATGATTTACCCAAAATACAGGGTCCAAGTTTTGACACTCAGAGTTGTGAAACAATCTCCATCCCGACTGCCTATAATCAGCGCAGTCCGTCTTTGATCCAAATGCCGGCCAAAATACAATAGCATCATCAGATTTTACAAAGTGCTGACAATCAATTTTTAACAATGTCAAATCATGGATTCGCCTGCCAGAGCAAAGCAGCAATAACATTGCAGTGTGTCTGCATGATTCGAAAGCACTCTCCAAATTTACTTTACATTTGCTAAGATGATCAAGAAGAAAATCAATATTCCAAATAGGGGGCTTCTGACCTATGGGCTTCTGCAATGCAATTGATTTTAGAACATGTTTAACAAGAATGTGCGAACTCAGTAGGCCAGAATCCTCTGTATTACATAACGTGGAGACTACTGATTTGTAGAGCAATATAGTTCTGTACGAAAGTTTATGTATTAAGTGAAGATCAGATAAATACTTCGCTAAGTCCGAACCAGACGGTTTCTTGAAGTTTACATTGTGACTAGTGGCCCAAAGGACCCATTTCTTCCACGCTATGTCGTAGGTTTTTCTGGTGGACGTACGCCAAGATCGCTTGAGTAATTTCAATTGATCGGAATTCCAGTCAGTTAAGTTTTCCGACCACCCCCACACTTCCACACTTCCACGACCATTTCCTGCACTTTCGGTGGAGGCAATCCCGTCGTGACGTCTATCAAGAACCTCTCCAGTGATCGCAGAGTGAAGGGGGCTGCTAGAGCGCGTGATCTGATGTCCGCTCGCCAATAAACGCGATCCCATCGTGGTACTACTAACAGGTATGTGCCCATTGCTTGGTTGAGATGTGCTAGCACTTTCGGGACCAGATAGGGGGGTGGAAACACCCAGGCAAGGTTGTAATTCCACACTTGTGAAAACGCGTCGTGAAATAACGCCTTCGGGTCGCTTTGGTCCAGTGAAGCGTAATTTATTACCACATGCGCCTGGTGAGACGCAAATAGGTCGATCTGGGGAACACCCCATTTTGAAAATACCTTCTCCGTAGCGCCCGGAAGCAGATGCCACTCCGGGGCCTGGCGCAGTCGTGACAGGTGATCTGCATGGCTGTTGTATTTTCCCGGAATGTGAACTAGGCTCAGATTGATGTGGTATTGCTCTAGGATGCAAAATATCTGGAATGTCAATTTTAGGAGTGGATTCGACTTTGTGCCGCCCTGGTTGCGTAGATATGCTAACACGGTTTTGCTGTCGCATTGAACAAGTACCGTAGAGTTGCTCAGGGACTGACAGTGACCTTCTAAAACCCTTTTCACGGCAAGCATCTCCTTCTGATTGCAATGCAACCTTTGTTCCGGCTTTGTCCAAAATCCCGTCAAAGCTTGATCGTCTAATTGGGCACCCCAGGCCAGATCTGACGCATCTGTTGTTAAAAAGTGCGACGGTGGAGGTAGGTGGATCGGTGAAGCCGCGCGACAATGATGCAACCACCAGGTCAAGTCCTCCTTTACTCTGTCCGGAATGGCATATGTCTGACTCGAAAAACGTGGCACAGAGTTCAGAAAGTTTAGCAGGGCTCGGTAGTTTAGCCTTCCCTTTGGAACCATGAAACTTGCGAAGTTTAAAAGTCCCACTAATCTTTCCAAGTTCTTTCGATTGGTTTTCGCAGAGGAAAGCAGTTCTTGGATCTTGCCTAACAAAGATGGAATCTTTTCGTCCGGAAGCCTTTTCTGGTTTCTCCATGCATCCCACCAGACGCCTAAGTATACCAGCGCTTTTTGAGGAATCAATTGTGATTTTTGATAATTGATTAGCCACCCTAGTGTCTCTAATTTCTTTACTACCGTCTGGACATTCCTGACAAGAGTATTCTTTTCTTGGTGCGCAATAAGGAAATCGTCGAGGTACACTATTATCCTTATATTCATGTCCCTTAGAATCTGCGCCGTCCAGTTGGTGAATGTCGCAAAGGTTTTCGGCGCGGTGCTGAGGCCGAACGGAAGACAAGTCATCTGCATAAGCTCTTGGCCATAGATAAGGCGCAGAAACCGCCTGTGAGATGGCTTTATTGGCAGATGGAAGTATGCCTGGGACAAGTCCACCTTGCACAGCCAGTCGTTCGGCTGGATGAAATTTGGCACACGGTGCACGTTTATTAATCCAAAATTTTCGGTCATTACATACCGGTTTAAGGCCTTCAAATTGAAGATAGGCCGGGGCGAGCCGTCGCTTTTGGGCACTAGGAACATGGTTGATATAAAACTGGGAGACGGATCCACTACCTCTAGGACACCCTGATCTTTCATTTGGCCGATGATCTGATCCATGTCGTCTGACTGCGGACATTTGAGGTTGTCGCCACAATGGTTTGGATAAACTAGGGGTGGCTTTTGAAGGAAGGGTATGCGATACCCTTTTAACATCCGCAACACGTGGTCCGGTGCGTTCATGTTCTCCCATATTTTGTAAAACTGTGCCAGCCGGCCTGCCCTGAACCTTATGTCAATATTTACCTCGCTTGTTGGATCTGTACCCCGCGGGGGAAGCACCTCGTTTTCGAGCAGCTCGGGGCTGATACTGGGGCCTTTGTTGATATTGTCTCGATCGTCGTCCACGAAATGAACTGCTGGGCCCATTTTTAAATGCAGTGTTACATCTTTGCGAAGGATAGTTATGATCGTAATTTCCCCGCTGGGTATGACATTGCTGCGCGGCAGCATTTTCTTGGTAAGCATGAGAATTACACGTAAGAGTGTTGCTTGAATGCGGGTGATTGCAGTAGCCCTGCGAGGGCGCTTTATGAGGCAATGCTCCCTGCGAGGGAGCGCCTGGCGTGGCCTTAGCCTCGTCTGTTTGCGAAACAGGGGTCTTTTTTATTGGCCAGAAACACTTACGAACTCCACCATGGTGCTCAATCTTGGCTGAAAAGGCTTCGGAGTCGAACAGCGACGAGCTGGACGGAGGTATCTTGCGTATAGCCGCCTTAAGCAAGGGCTCCTTGATATGCTTCGTGATACCATTTCGCCTCATGTTTATAACCTCAGCTCTATGACCACAAACAAGTTGTAACATGTCTTCGGATACCTTGAAAAGGTCACCGGCCAAGAGGACGCTACTCACCTTGTCGCGAAAACTTTCGTACGAAAACTCGCCACCTGACCTAGTAAAGTCCAGTATTTCTGCCACTGCAGCGTGCAGGGCTTCTTGTTGTTTTATCAAACAAAACGTAAGGGCGCCATACGCTTTGTCAGAATGCACCAAATGTGGATATGTGTCATATGGTTTAACTTCTTCGTTAACTTCTAAATCCGTGTAACCTGGGGACCTACTGTAGATTTTCTGAGTTTCGGCATAGCGAATGTCATTCCAACCCTTGCTACCAAAGCGTTGTACCTCACACAAAAGTTTTATTTGCCCTTCCGTTGCCTCAGGTATTGTTGGTTCTTTTAATTTAGTACCTAGGCCTAAGACAAAAGGTTTCGACGGGCCCGGGCCCGGCTGAGGTTCCGCTTCGGTATAAAGGTCTCGACTGACATTGTCTGAAACCACAGAATATGCATCACAATCCTCCTCATGAGCGTAATAGTTATTAGGATTAACAAGTGCTCGCAGCTCGTTTACTTGTTTAGTTAACTCATGGAGCCTGCGACGGGACTTTTTTCGGCCCCCCCTTTTCTTGCTGCGATACCGGCACTTGCGTTTCGAATCTGATCTCGACGAGCCCGAGGAACTGGAGCAGTCCGTACTATTACTGCTACTTGCACTAGATACACGCTTACGCCTTGTTTTTGGGACATTCTCGGCTGGTTTGTCCTCTGGCTTTCCTTCTACCTCATCCATAATTCTACAATACAAAACAACAATCAAAATCGAACGGCAAAAACCGTTTAAATAATTAAAATATTTCCAATAATTTTGGAGGGTAGATTCGAAACCCTTTGTGTAGCGTACAAAAAACAAAATAGTTACTCGATGATTACTTACGTGAATGAGTTGTCACAATAGGTAACCTTTCACTAGATATTCGATTTGATCGATTAACTAACAAATTTTTAAACTTATAATGAGTTTGCAAGAAGATCAATTTTAAACACTAATGGACTTATCTGAGTCGTGCTTCTTGTTAGCACGACCTACCGCGGCGGGAAACGAGACGCCAATGACGAACTATTCTCGGATTTCGTTTTAAATCAAACTCATCCCTACTGCCAGGTGGTGAATAGTAGGGGAAAAAAGAGTGAAATAAAGTCATAAGTTAGAAAGAGATAGCAATAAAATGGCGGGAAACGACGTGCCTCTCTCAATTAATAAGCTTCGAATAACGGTCAAGTCAAATTAATAAATAATTAGAGTGCCTTCATACAATAGAGTGCCGTAAAAACCCTATCAGGTTTGTGTAAAGTCAACTGGATGTTGCATTAATACGGAAGAGTGATAGAGATTATCGAGGCAGGTAACGCGTTGATCGCGTTGTAAGTGCGATAGGGACGGCCAGATGTTTTATCATTTATCGCGCAACCATACTTGCCTGCCTGATGTATATAAGATTTTTATATAGAATAATAGTTATTTGTTTTACAAGGGGGCAAAGTTGGTGTTTAACCTCACGTGCCAATATTGATACCCGACTGCTGTACACAATAATGCTCATTAATTTAACACTTTTACTTCTAGTCAAGTCATTAGAGTTATATGAGATGAGATTATTTTAACCATCGATAGTTTGTACGGTTACGGAACCCTCGGTGGGCGAGTCCGATTCGCGCTTGGCCGGTTTTTTATTATGTAATCAGTCAACTTAAATTCACTGATAAATTTATTTAAGTATTTATACTTAAATTCAATGAGGCTTCCTCACATGAAAAGTGTCCGGGTTTTCCCCGGACACTTCTTGACACCCCGCCCGGACGGACCCCGGACGGCCTCCAAACTAGGACAAATCCGGGGAAACCCGGACGGATGGCAGCCCTATACCCGAGCAAGCGAAAAATGCCAATATTGAACCGCGAGCGTAGCGAGTGGTTCAAAAAGTGGAATCTTGAGCGTTGTGAGGGTTTCAAGGCACGAAGGTTAAACAAACTTTGCCACCGAGTGAAACACAAATTTTTCACCACACCAACACGAACAAAATACAGACTATAAAACATGAAACTAAATCAAGTCCATCAATTTATTCAATATTTATGATTCAACATCATCAATTATAGGTAAAATCTACCTGCCCGCTTAAGACATCAAGTTAAAATTTGTATGAAATTACTTTGCACTCTTGTGGATAAAATGCAATATTGCTATCCGTTTTCGAATAGCAAAGAATGCCTTTATTAGTTGGTGTGGTGAAAATAAATAAAATTATAAAAAAGAAAGGAAATAAATAGACTAGGTAAAGGTAAGTAGTTGCATATCGTTCACCACGGAGCGTCAGTGGTTGCACTTTGTAGCCAAAAGTGCAACCACTGACGCCCTAGTTAGAAAATGAAACAATGGCAGATAATAAAAAAGCTACCAATTCCCTACTGAAAACTCTTCCAAGTATAATAACCGATGATCTGCATCTTCATTTAAATATTAGTGATCACGTGCTACTTTACATTTTAATATTACTTCTGTCGATAGTTTTAGTTGTAGAGCAAGAGTCGAGAGCCGCCAGACCTTCCTAATGTCAACAAGGATGAACCTTGGGGATAATGTAGAGTTCGTATCGACGTTTAATGTCTGAATAGCAGCTAGTTCGGCCCGACGGCCATTTCTTTGCTATAAGGTTTTTTTTAAACCACTAACTTTCCTTAAATTCTCAAGGCTGATTTTTATCCGCCCGTAAGGCTTCACTATACGGAACATATTTCATCTTACCCCTTAGTAAAAACTTTCAATCTTCGCCCACATTACCTTACATAAATTATAATAAGACTTTTTTTTTTCAATTAGTAATAACAATAAAACAAAATCCAGAAAAATGTAGGATATTTTAGTCGTCAAATGGGATCAGAAATTACGCTGTTAAAATGATTCGGTTTGCTCATGACATGAGCACCGTGTATAATATTAAATTAATGTACTTATTAATATACTTAATTATGTATTACATTGACGCCAGAAATAAATTTAAATATTTTTACTTTATAGTACGTTGGCTAGTGAATTAATTGATGATGAATGATTGAATGAATAATAATTATTCATTCAATAAATATAATTATTATATTTAATGGAACAAAAAATTAAAATTATGACGATGAACAAAACTTCATCAGGCTAGCTATGCGTACACAATAATTCGGCCCGAAATGTAATGCAAACACACTCGCGTTAAACGCTCGTTGACAGTTCGTTGTCATTGACTGTCATCCCAACCATGTTTACAATATACTGGCTTTTTCCCGCGGCTTCGCTCGCGATAGAAAGAGACAAAAAGTAGCCTATGTCACTCTCCATCGTCGCTCCGTTTTGCCGTGAAAGACGGACTAACAAACAGACACACACACTTTCCCATTTATAATATTAGTATTTAAGTATGGATATGGATTACTGCTGATAAAATTTTCAAAAATTTATAATGGGGTTAAAATTTAAGAATAACTCATAACCTTAAATAATGAAAAGTTGATAACACTAATACTGAATTATATGTCTGGTTTAATTAATCGCCCTTACAAGTCAGACACTATAAACTAACGCCGATTCGGCCGAAGTGTTATCCCTACGTAAGACAATCAATAATTTATTCTGGTCTTTATATTTAGAGCACAACGATATACTAAGTATGTACTTATGTAAGTATAGGAAAGCATGTGAAGGTGAAACTTTTATCCTTGACATGTCATCAATTACCATCCAGTAGAATATGTAAGTATAGGTATTATTTAATTATTAAATATATTAACATGAATCATTATGCATATGGTGGACTATAGGAAACACATATGTACCTGAATATTTAATATGTACTTCCCTGTTAACAACCGAACTTATGGTAGGTAATAATTGAAGTCAGAGAAGTGTTTATATGTAAATTGTATTCTCGTTTGTTTTTAATTTACTTCTAATGAACTTTTAACAGCTAACTTACCTATGCCATTTGTTTATTTTGTGATTAAAGTAGGTACCTACCTTAGCTAAGTAGTTTTGTGTCAGATATTGAATTATAATTATCAATTTTGATGCATTTTTTAGATAAGGTATCTGTACACTATTCCGGGATAGTAAAATGTGGTACATTATTCCGGGATACTTTGGTTTTTGTCGCAAAATGAGGAAACTATCAGTAAAATCTTAATTTAATGCAGTATTTAATTAACTATAGATCAAATAGAACCGAAAAAGTCGATTTTCGGATATATATCTTATCTTTTGAAGCCATGAGGTACCTCCAAACGCGTCAGTAGCAAACACGCAGTGGTTTCTATGGGCGTGTTTGACGATGAGCTTAACGCGGCAGCGGAACTTCATAAGGGTTTGCTGTGATGATGGTAAGTTAATTGATATTAAATTTGTATCATAATTGTCTTATAGTTATTAATAGACATTTATATCATCTTTTCAAGTTAATTTAAAACATATTTTAATTAAAATACCCGCTACCGGAGTTATGTACACCATTTTGACGCGGTGTACATAATTGCGGGAGTATCACGGAATAACGGAAACACAGTCCGTAATGTTTTTATGTTCTATTACTATTTGTGGTTAAGTATATTTATATATTTGATGTAAATGCACTAAGTAAAGATTACAGATTATAGTGACATAATTACGGTACATATATTTTTTTAGATTTTAATCTCATAATTGAATACGAAATGTATACTCATTGAGTAATACGTGCAAAATATTGGACTGTGGCATCGACATTAAATTTGTTTTACTTCATAAAATTAAAGCACAAGTTTATTTATTTCAATGTTTTTAGTATAATTGTTATACAGAGTGGGGCCTGTAACAAAGGCGAAGAATTGAACTCTAGGCTATTCTCCTTATACTGATCAACATTTGTTCGGCGACTTTTAAAAATAACTTGTATTTTGATTTTTATCACCCTTGAAAGTTTTTTCTAAGAGGTAATGTATTGCGAATTCTGTTAAGTCTAAAGTGTGACAGATAACGTCAATGACAACAATAATGGCGTACATTGAAGCTAATATTTATTTTGTATGAATAGTTAAAAATTTAAAGACTTCATAATTTTTAAAAGTCACTGAACAAATGTTGATCAGTATAAGGAGAATAGCCTACAGTTCAATTCTTCGCCTTTGTTACAGGCCCCACTCTGTATAATCTTCCAATATACTTAAAAAAAAATCTTGTTTGTCTTTTAATATAGGCTTTTTTTGACTGCCGTAATTAAGTACACGACTTTATATGAGTGTATCTTATTCCGGTATACTTATATAAGTATATTAAAATATATAAACTCATAAAGTAAGGTACAGAGACCCGGCCATTATGTTTTCAAACTTCCTTAGTTAGCTAAAAATCTTTATACCGCATATTGGTCTGTCCGTCAGTCAGTCTGTCCGTCTACGATTTAGCTCAATCATCATTAGTACTAGAAAGCTAAAATTTACATGAGGACAATACATAATAGGATAGAATATATAAATATAAAATAGTACCTATTTAAACCGATTTCATCAAACATGGCTAAGAAGAACACTCTCGATTAATTCAGCTCTTTCAAACGAAAAAAATCAAAATCGGTTCATCCATTCAAAAGCGATGCCTTAAACAGACAGACAGTGAAACTTATAACACCCTGTCGTTATATCATACAATCGTTATAGCGTCGTTATACCGTACAACATCATATTTCCCCATCCCATTCCAGCCCACCAAAACATTGTCAATTATAAAAAATACACTCTGTATAAGCATTTATCAAAACGATATATGCATTATATATTTATGTAAACAATATTTTTAATTCGTTTTTTTACATTATGCTTCAACAAAGTGGACTTTAAGGATATCCTGTATTAATGTACAACGACTCCCGGAATTAAAGCCATACCAAAATTGTATCCCGGAATAATGGGCAAACTAAGGGTTTAGTAAAACAACGGTAATTTCTATAAATTAGAATTTACGATGCAAAATAGTGTCTCAAATCGATCGTAGAAGACCTATCCTCAAAATAAAATAGTTAGGTAACACGACTAGAAACTTCGCATTTTTTTTTTCAATCCTCACTCAAAGTAGGAAACGTCTTAAGTTCCCGTAATATGGTACAGTTACCTTACGCAATATTTTATACCTAATTAAATATGGCAAAATTTCTAGGACCATAGAGGCTTACATTAGGTACAACAGCTGGTTCCCAGCCGACACCACCCGGAACGGTCCGGCGCATAAAATATAAACCACTTAGCAAATGCGCTGTCCTATTGTACGCACGTCCGGAGTCGAGATAGTGGCGAGGATTGAAGGCGCTATCTAACATTGATGGTAATACATAAGGACACGGCATTATCGTGACGAGCCGTCGCGTCGCGCCGTGTGCGACCGCCCGAGTTCCCGTTTAACTAATTGAGCGAAAACGAGACAACCATCGCCATTCAGCGTTCGACTAATGAATGGTCCTCGAAAAAGCCAATTTGTAGTTTTTTTAACACTTCAATTTGTGTCGTAAACCCCAAAAAAGCCTCGACCAAAACCACAATCGAATTAGTGACCCTTGTTCCGGAGATTAGAGGACTGTCCGGCTCTTATCTCGGTCGTTCGTTATTTTATTGGCTTGTAGAGAGTAAGTCGATAAACACGACGTATAATGGCCTATAATGAATCGTCCACGCTAGCAGTTTGACTAATCATAAAGGTTTTATGGGTGTCGTTCAGAAATACCCGATTTATGACGCAGTTTGTGCACCTCTTCCTACGTAACGGACCCGTTGCATAAACAATGTTTAATGCGACCACTATCAAATGTCTACACGCGCCTGAGTCGCTCAACTGGTTTTGGTATTTTACAAGTAAAACGAATTTGATTGCTTTTAGAACGTTATGATAATATAAGCGCTGAACTAAATAAGTTAATGTTCCTCCGTGCTTGGCACCGTGACCGCTACAAATGACTGTATTATTTATACAATGATATATCTAAATGCTCTTCATTCAGCTAGCGTCTATCGACATCCACTCTAAGCACAACAAAAAACAGCCAACAATAGATGTCATAGATCGCTAACGGCCTTCTCACTGACTGCCCACATATAACGAGGGACATTAAATTTATATTAATGAACACAAAATGATGTACAAACCGCGTAAAAGCGCTATTCATAAGGCGAATTAAAAGTAAATTAAAATGTCTGAAATGTCAAATTGCGAGGACGCATTGCTTATTAGCGTCGACTATCTATAGTCCCGGCGACCTCTCACACCGTACTCACATATCGGGTCGGGTTCCTTTGAATGGGTGCTAACTAGATTTTGTCTAAACTAACACTGCACCAACGAAATCTAAGACTGGTTCGGTTGTTATCTAACTATGGATTACAAATATTCTTATTCGGGGAGTTGGGATATTTCCCATTTCAACGGAGACTCAACACGAAACGAAACGTCATTTTAAGCATTTCGAATAACCTAATTCAATTAATTATATTTGTTTTGTGTTTATAACTTTGCACAGCCCACAACATTTCTGCTTTGCCCAAAGTTTGACCGGTAGAGAATGCGTTATGGTATTAAGTTCGCCTTTTCTGCGATGTATACCTGAATTAGCTAATACTAATCGTTTGTCATTTTGTGTCATGTTGACAAAACATGTTTTTCCCCTCACTAGCTCGGAAACACGTGTTTTGTCCTTTAATACCAGCATTTTATCCACTAGTGGGTAAAGTAATTTGACCTTGAATAAAGTCAAATTAACTGCTTTAAAATTGATAAATGTAGGTGAATCTAGTAATAAAGATGATTTACCACCTGTGGAACTACTGGAAGCAGTGATAAACGCATTTTTTGCGTTGTAGTTTCCTCGCTTTAGTGAGGGGAAAAGTTTTGTGTTACACTCGGGTGCAAATGTATTTTACTTCTCGTGTTTTAAAATACTCGCAAGTTCAGGATTCTATTCTCGAACCACTCGCTTGACTCGCTTCGCTTGTGGTTCAACTATAGAATCCTTTCACTTGCTCGTTTTTCAATTCCACACTCGGCGTTAAAATACAACTTTGCCCCCTTGTATAACAAATAACTATTTCAGTACAGATTGTGGTTTTTTACACACCAGATACAAGTGCGAAAAGGAAATTCGTAACTCGTGTCGATCGATTACTTCGGTCATATTTTAATTTATCACCACTCGTTTCGTACGTCCTCTTTTCAGCACTTGTATCATAATGTCCTATTAACTAATTAGTTTAGTAACTTTTTTATGAATAAAGGGGTAAATGAATAAATACATGAGCCCCCTGAAATAATGAGCGGTACCGCGCCGCGGCGCGGAGCGGTGTGAGCGGAGGCCGGCATGGAATCAGTCCAAAGAGCTCGTGAAATAGATGCCGCCCGTTTTGCCACTAATGACTTCCTGTATTTTTTCAAATGCCTATTTCATTTCCCGTGGGTGAGCACGGTCAAGAAAACGATTTAACTCGCAACACCTGTATTTCTGTACCTATTTACCAATAGATTCAATACCAGTAAATAAATATTTTGCTAAATCTGATCTAAGGTTTTGTTTAACCAAAACATGACTTGGAATCTCACCGCATATTGACCCTGAAACACGAAAAATAAGTAATAGACACGTAAAATCCCATCCTTCTGAAAACCCTTAAAACTGTAGGTAGTGCTTGCGCAGGAATGTTGTCACCTACCTACTGAAGAGTATTTAAAGTGAAGAAAACTAAATACTGAAACTCATTTACTGATTAATCAAATATTTTTTTGAGAAATGTGTTAGGTTAGGTACAGTCGACTTCATTAATATGTGTACATTTCGTCACCTTAATTCTTTGAAATAAGGTGAAAAAATGTACACATATTTATGAACTCGACTGTACTTGTGATAAAATTATAATTTGTGCTCGTTCAATTGTGTAATCCTTTTTTATTTAAAAAGTGCGATTTAACAAAGAATTTACTCATTGTATACTGGTGACAGTCCAATGCGTACAATAGGTGCATGTATGAACATATTCAGCATGCTTTACTTCATGCACTGTCTTAAATAACATCTGATATTATTTTCAGGGTGACTTCCAACAGTTTCCTTAAACTTAGTGAGGCTCGTTTCTTTAATTGCCAAGAAATGTTAGCCTTGCCTAATACGTAAAGTGGTGCAGTTTTTATTTTTTAACTGTGGCATAGGATATATCCCATATATGGGAAGCGCTGGTGGCCTAGCGGTAAGAGCGTGCGACTTTTTCGATCCGGAAGGTCGCGGGTTCGAACCCCGGCTCGTACCAATGAGTTTTCGGAACTTATGTGTGAAATGTCTTTTGATATTTGCCAGTCGCTTTTCTGTGAAGGAAAACATGGTGAGGAAACCGGACTAATTCCAATAAGGCCTAGTTTACCCTTCAGTCAGGTGGCAGTCACTTTCGTAAAACTAATGCCTACGCCAAATCTTGGGATTAGTTGTCAAACCGGACCCCAGGCTCCCATGAGCCGTGAGAAATGCCGGGATAACGCAAGAAAGATCATGTGGCATGGGATATGGTTCTTAAAAATCATAACAAATGTTCGAAATCGACGGAGACATAAAAAAAGCTATTCCGTGACACCTTTTCATTGAGGATACGATGATATGGACGCATGACTCAGTCTTAGTTTGTTGTTGCATACAATAAATGAATTTTATTATAAACCGCGCCGGTCGTCATCGGAACAAATGGTTTGTACATGTAGCCGCCCACGCGGCTGTGCTGTGCCAGACTTGCACATAGCCTTTTACCAAGCGATCGTTCGCCTCAAGTAAACCAGAATAATCTGATCTTAACATCCGTAGTAATTAAATGTCACCCAAGATCTAACTTCGCCACTACGGAATTGGCGAAGCTTTTTTTGCGGTCGATAGACAGAGAACGTGGTATCAGGTCCGGCGCTCGCGCCGCGCCAGTCGCTTCCTTTACCCGCGCGCCTGATGCCTTGGGTCACGGAAACCGCATTAATTCAAGGAAGTTCAAAATTAAATGACAAGTATTATAAAATAAATTATACATTATTATAGGCCTTGTTAGTTCGCAACGCTCAGTGACAAAATGCACGTAGGTATCGTTAAGCATTTAGGGGTGGAAACCGCAAGCAATTATTATAATAGGTATTGCGAAAAGAGACGAAATGGCATTGCGGCTGAATCGGGCAGCCTACGCATTTACGACTGTTGTGTTGGCTTGAGCTACGCTTTACGATTTTCAAGTATAATTTCTTGTGTACAATTAAGTAGGTACCATAATTAGACGTACGGTGTGTTAGTGCGTTCGGAAGGATTTCAATGGAAAAAATCCAAGATGGCGCCTGTAATGTATGGGATATCGGTCCTACATCCGATATCGGATCGGATAATGTGAAAACGTACTAAGCTCTACAGAGCATCGCGTAGGGAGATGATTATTATTTATTATATTTTACGCGTAAGTTTTTGAGAATTTTAATTCAATCGTACATTTTTAAATCCAACGAAATACAAAATGTAACAATAAGAAGGATTTTTACAAGTATAAAGAATAACCAACAAGGAAAGCCAGAAGGAATATGTGGCGTGTCATTTATTACTGTTCTTACTTAGAATACTTATTAGCTACAAACATCATCAATATCATTATACAAAACTCCTCATTCAATACACAATGCACACGCAATTTATAATATGCTAGGTTTTGCTCAAACGCTATTCCAACCGCAGGCGACACCTACGAACCGGTAGTCTATTCTTTGAACTATATTCCAAAAAAAGTTACCGATATGTTGACGGATTTTAACTTTTAGTGTATGTAGTGTAGGATAGGTACACAATTACATGAAGTGATTCACTTAAATTCATTTGCTGTAGAAAAATTATTTTTAGGAGAGTAATGATACTTGGTACATATTCTAAAATTTATTTTGAACTTTATTGAGTAACAAAAGGTCCCAAATACAAAAACAAAACAAATGCTTGCAGGAGTTGCAGGACTTATGAAGATAGGTATAAATTATCGGTTTATCGACAACGATTAACGACCATAACATGTGTCACAGTGATATTTTAGGTTTTTCGGAATTGGCTTCTATTATAATAATACCTATGTAAAAGCAATTATAGATGAGATCCCAGTATGCTGGGTATGTTAGGTGAACGCTAGGTGTCCAATGGAAACACGAGGCCTGAAGTTTAAAAGCACGTAGCTGTAATACCTGTAATAGACGTATCCTACGTGACCACGATGCCTTCATTGCGTTCTACGGATAATTGTGCCAATTACACACTCTAGGTATCGTTGTGTCAGCTTTTGGCTAACATGTGGGCGAACGCCGATGGCTGGGTAATTGCTAGACGCGAATTATATCTATTTAAATACTTGCATACATATGTATTGCTAATAAGACTAACTGTTAGTTCTATAGTCGTATTTTTTTTTAAGTGTAACAGAACTCATCCTAATTGAAATAATACCTTATATAGTTATTAGGTAGTTTTTATTTTGTGCGCTATACATAGAAAGCAATGTATGAATATGACAGACTTTTATAGTTTACCTAAATGTCGCTTTATGCTTGTTATAGCCCAATATTATGCTTAAACTCTGCCTTTGGTCATTTAATTTCATATCATAATACATATTTCAATATCAGCTCCACACGTCATACCACAAATAATAATATTCTCTTGGTCAAATGCCTATTTTAAATAGCAAAATAAAAAAATCAATTATAAGGCCAATATATAAACAGGGAAGTCATTCAGAATACTCAAACTATAGGCCTATAGCCATTTTGCCTGTAATTAATAAAATCATGGAAAAAGTAATTGTAAACCAGATAAGTACTTTCCTTGAGAAATATAATATCATCACGGATGCTCAGCATGGTTTTAGGCAGTCTAGAAGTACTTCTACGGCCCTGGCGCGTTTTACGGATGAAGTGTACAGTCATTTAAATCATAAAAAGTACATAGGGGTGCTTTTTATTGATTTTAAAAAAGCTTTCGATACGCTGGACCACGAACAACTACTGCAGGCCATGGAAGAGTGTGGGGTTCGTGGTCCGGTGTTGGACTGGTTCCGTACATACTTGTCGAGACGCACTCTGCGCGTCTCCGTGGCCGGTGTGCGCGGCGACGAGGCAGATGTGCAGACCGGGGTGCCGACCGGCTCGGTGTATGGCCCACTTGGGTACATAATGCACGTAAACAGTCTAACTAATGTTGTGCGGAACTGTTCAACATACATGTATGCGGATGACACCTGCTTGCTATATGCTGATAAAGACCTTAGTAAAGTACAAAATTATATACAAAAGGATTTTGAAAACATATTAAAATGGTCTCACGATAATGGTTTAATATTAAATACCGAAAAAACTAAATTTTTGCTTATAAAATCACCATTTACGAAACAATGTCAGGCGCCAATCCAAATTATTGGTCATACGTACGATTGTTTGCACACCGAAAAACGTGACTGTAAATGTAGATTTATAGAAGTAGTTGATAAGTTTAAATACCTAGGTCTAACTATAGATAAAAACATTAACTGGAAAATACACATAGATGCAGTATGTAATAGGCTAAGATCTATACTGTGTAAAATTATTAGTTTAAAATATATAGTAAATAATAAAATATTACGAATGTTATACCATGCACTGGCTGACGCTGTAATTGGGTACGGTTTAATAGCTTATGGACGCACATTTAATGCATAAAACACTCATTGACTTCTTGTTCTTCCTGATTAAAATACACGCTGCTGTTTCAATATAATAAATATTTATCGTATTACTTATAAATAAGCGAAATAGCGGAGGCACTTAAGCACACCCTGTCGTGTAGCCGAAGGCTCCGTCTTCAGCCTGAGATCAATCTGAAACTAGAGGCGAATAGCCAGAGCGAGCGTTGTATAATTACGTGATAGTGGGCCGCGCGCGCATTGGCGTGCGGCCGGCCAATCCCAGAGCCGATCGGCCATCAGCGATCGTTAGACCATCGATCCTTTTCGGTTATTACAATAATTCCGACACGATTGCATCTAATTGCGCCGGTTTCCAGCCGAGAGGAATTACCGGTGAATATGTCTATGATCCTGAGATTACAACTTCACAATTATTGTGAAATCGATTCCTTGTTGTGAAAATTATTTTGCGGTATTAATTTTCCGTTGTTAGATATAATTTTGCGGGACGTGTTTTCCGTGTCTTAATTTGTTTGCAACGAGCGTGCGGTTCGTGATTTGCTCGTCTATGATCGATGAACATTATTCTGTAATGGGTTAGGTATAAGCAGCAAATATTGCTAAATTATCACAAACAATGTAACTATTTATAAGTATTATAAAATTATTTAGTGGATATTTTTCCAGATACAATCACCGACAAAAGCTTAAGACGACAAGCTTAACAGCCATTAAATCAATTTAGTCGTCCATCTGTTTCATACCTCTTTGTCATTTCATTACATACCGTAAACTATTATTGATAGGCATTTGAAACATCGGCATCGCTATCAATCTGAACTGTGAGAATAGAAACGTACTGAAATCACTTAGTTATGTTGGAATGGTCTCAGCTGTTAGTGCTGCTGTTCATGCTGGGAGGTTAGAGACATTTGAAGAAACGTATTCGAGCGATACTAAAAATGTTTAACTGATTTTTACCTTTTGTGTTAAAATGTGTAGGTTTGATCGCAGACGTATTAGCTTGATACATTCCAATGTAGTTTAACGAACAATTTATCTATTGGAACCACTTTGTATAGTTTTAATTGCTAAGGCTCTTAATTTGTACAGACTTTTCCAGTGATCTTAAAGAAGTAGTTCACAGTATAAACCTATCCAATTAGCTACCAACTTTGATAACCAATAATCCCAGCTAGTCTTATACATATGAAACCGCCAGTAGATACCTAAATAACGTGTCTCCTTAAACATGTGGAAACATCACATATTGCCTAGGTACATCACAAGCGCCGCTATTAGAGATAAGACGCCAAAGTTTCGGTGCCAAAGGACGCTAACTGTCAACTAACTCGTAATTAGCAGCGCCAGACTAGTAGTGCTTAGGTATAGGCACTATACTAGATACTTATCAACCTTCCCGGCCCGTTCCTTAACTACCTCTCCTTACATCGAAGTATTTGGTTTTGGTCCAACCGCACACTTAGCGTTTTGTTCTCTTAATGTTCATAAGAAAAGTAAAAAAGAAACGACCTACCTACCTAAATTGTAAGAATAGCTCTTAATATCAACTTCAATTTAGCAACGGAAGCTTAAAAACTACCAACGGCAAAGGTTTTAGTAATGTTTTTACCGGCGTTTTATAGCCTCACCGCTAGATGGAATGAACCATCGTACATAATCAAACCACATGCGGGGCAGTAATTGCTTCCACATTCAAAGACCCGCTCACATCACGCCGTATAATGACAAAAATAGTCCAAAAAATGCCTCTGCATATGAGATATTTTTTTCAGACTTCGCAGCTCACATGGAACTAAATTACGAAATAAAAGATTAAGTTAAAAGATCAATAAACTTAATAAATGATCTTAATAATTGTTGTATTACGGATACAATGGAGCGGCGTCGTGAGACGTCATTAAGGCGCGAACATCATTAATTTTATTCGCGGCTTTTTGACGTAAAGGCAATGGCGTCTGTCAGATTTGAAACGCCGCGGCTGCACTGCTGCCACCTGTTGGTAGCGCGGAGAATTACACATTAAGCCCCGCGGCGTTCCACTTGGCTCGGGCTGCCAATCTCGCTACCTTGCATGCGATATACGTGAGGCGAGGGTGACGGCTCGTGAAACTATTTGGATCTTTTCCTGTCATGAATAAAGACGTCGAAAATATGCATATATGTAAATATTATTACCTACTCCACATTACAATACTAAATTACATAATATAATGTCGTTGTTATTGCTAAAACAATTATTTTACAATTACCGTTAGATATAATTTACTACTACTTATGTATTACGAATAGGTATAACAATTAAATCAATTTATGTAGAGATGTACAGTTTCGTTTTCTTTCAACCCCTTATTTGCCAAGAGTGGCACTGAAGCTTTAGTAGTTTCATGTGTTCTGCCTACCCCTTTATGGGATACAGGCGTGATTGTATGTATGTATGTATGTATGTATGTAGAGATTTAGCTACTATTAACCCTAATAAGCCTATATATAGTTTTATAATAGCCTCACTCGATGATACCTCTAATATAATACGTTTATAAGCTACAAGTGGAACACATCCCAAAAATTACACCGGCCAAAAAACTGTAAGCCGTCTACAGATTAGATTTCTTTTTGGTAGCTAATTGCGTTTTATCAAATTAAAGCAATTCTGCCCGCGGCGGGTGCTGCGTGATTGATAGTGTTTGACGAAGCCGTTCCCACTAGTTTTACAGAATAAACTGTTGTGATTCACACTAATCTTTGCCATTTGTCACGATGCCCGTTGTCCCGATCATAACTTTGAGATTTGTCTAAGGGAATTCATTTTGTTTGTATACTTTAGTTACAAAAGCATTCTCAATAAACGTAATATTGGACATTTTATTTATATTTAGCCACTGTTAAAAAAAATATTCGCTACGCTAATGTATTACAGCAATATAATGCCAGTTTGATTTGAATTTCAACATCAATTTAATACTTAAACCATCCATTGAGAAGGTATTTGTAGCTATAATTAAATTCAGTTATCTGCCGCGGGCTAAGCTACTGGTTTATTTTAAGCAGTTCGGTTTAATGGTTTTTAACCGTACGATGTTTTTGGTACTACATGACATTTTCCTCCTTTGGTAGAGGAGATAGATTATAATTAATTTGGTCGTAGCAGTAGAGGTATATAGGTGCGTCCATTTGAAGTGTCGGTGTCTTGGTCAGCGGCAGCGGGCAGCGGGCAGCGGGCGCGGCAGCGGCAGCGGGTAGCCTGATGCAGTCTCAATCATTAGGAGTTCGGCGGCAGGCACAAAGCGGTGATTGATGCGCCCGTTTACGGCTCCCAGTGGCACCGCGGTGTAAAAAACGAACGTTTTATTAACTCGTTTAGGCACCGCTGCTCATTAGAATTATTAATCAAGCCGAGGCGGGGAGATAGCGCGAGTATGATGTATCGAGCTTTGATTACATTAACGCATTCGGCCGGCGGTAATTAAAAGCACGCCGGGAAGTCCGACGGAACAAAAGACGAAGCGAACCTACAACAATTAGAACAGCCGCTAATGACGCGCGATGATATATGAATTCGCTAATTCGAATTCCAGGTGCGGAGAGTCTTCTGCGCGAGAGGTGACACTGACACCTGCATCGGTGTCGGCGCGATAAGGTATCGACGATTATTCCATATTATAATGGTGCTCAGCCTGGAGCATACGGCCCGCGGAGGGTCACCCGTAGGCGTAAATCGTGCAGAGATACGGCGCGCTCTAATCTAATCTTGCGATATCCTCGACACGTTATACACATGCCATAAACAACGCAATGCTTTCCTCGGCCAAGACTCATATTTAATTTCTTAATGCCTTTAGGACCTCAGCCTCAGAGTAGGTATTTACAATCTCAAGGGAAATGCAAATGTTCTTATTCTAATAATGCTTACATATTGTTTTTTTTTAGTAAAGAGAGAGAAAAACCTACTAAACTAAAAAGGCGAGATGTCACCAGTTGATTGTTATACCTATTCGTAATACAGATGTTTGAAGTTAATATTACCTAAGTTAAAATCTATTTCTCGTTCCTACTCGAATTTTAACCGTTTATTTCAAACATGCTTGTTCCGTTGGTACTCATGCATTGGTGGCATAAGGTGTTGTGTTCGTACAATAAAAAAAAACCGGCCAAGTGCGAGTCGGACTCGCCCACCGAGGGTTCCGTACAAACTTTCTTTCAAACTACCTGGTTAAAATAATCTCATGGTTCTCATATAACTCTAATGACTTGACTAGAAGACAAAAGTATAGGTACTAAAGAGCATTATTGTGTATTGCGCCATCTCTCGGTGAATTCGCTAACTAATTACCTGCCTGTATAGTATGTTAGTTTTTCATGGATAATTATTTATAACGTTAACCGATTTTAACAGTTTTTACTTTATTTGAAAAAATATAGTTTACGTAATATCTCGTATTAATTTGAAGTACGGTATATATCCGCAAGGGTTTTGTGAATTAAAAAAAAGTTTCAAGATACAAACACGATTATATATTTCCTGTGATATTTAGTATAAAACAAATGTTTCCTAAAATTTTCATAATTTTTCGTTGATAAACTTCGGAGATAAGGGGGGGTCGGTATTTTTCTTTACATTTTCCTTCAACATTTTTTTTCACAACAAAAAAATACAAACAATAAGTAGTTTATTTACGTTCAATTTGCGCTCTTTCTAACGATACCCCACTTGACCTAGTAAATTGAAATTTACAGTTTGCCCCCCTTTCATTTTGGCCATTTACTATTATGCAATTAAAATTAATAAATTAAAAAAAAAACTCTACTTTCTATTTGTAGAGGTTTACAATGTTTACAACTATTCCAAATTTCAAGTTGATAGCATTAGTATTAGTTCTCGAGATATTTAGGAATGTGAGAGACGGACAGAGTCGCACCATAAGGGTTCCTGTAGTACCTTTTTGGTACGGAACCCTAAAAACAGGCCAAGTGCGATTCGGACTCGCCCACCGAGGGGATTATTAGACAACGTCCAAAGAAATTCAATAGTTTACGACATTAAGGACGCTACTGACCCGTCGCCATTATATCAGGAAAGATGCGATGTAGGAAATGAGCGTTCAACGTACAGCGACATCTATCGGAAAATTAAGTAAACTAATGTGCGCGAGCTTTAAGTATGTTAAGTAAGTGAGATGATTTTTATGGGATAATTATTTATTTCGTGAACCGATTGTAACAATTTTTATTTTTTTGAAAGCGGATTTTCATTGTTATTCTGTAGAAATTACAGGTACCATAAATACCTAACGGTGGTTAAATTGAAAATGTAAATTTGATAGGTTTTTTATAAATAAATAAAAAAGTTTTCAAGATACTTGTACGTTTTTATTTTTCCTCTAATATTTACCATAATAGCCATGTTAAAAAAAATCATAAATTTTGGTTGGTAAACTTGGGAGATAAGGGGGGAACGGTATTTTTTTACATTTTCCTTAAAAAATCAAATTTTTTCCTCAACAAAAAAATATAAAAAATATATTTGATATGTACAATTTGAGCTCTCACTTGACTTAGTCACTTGACATTTACAGTTTGCCCCCCTTTTATTTTGGCCATTTTCTATAATAAATAATAAATTTAAAAAAATAATACTTTCAATTTGTAAAGGTTAACAATGTTCATAGCTATTCCAAATTTCATATCGATAGCATAAGTAGTTCTTGAGATATTAAGGAATGTGACAGACAGACAGACGGACAGAGCGGCACCATAAACCCTCCTTTTGTACCTTTTTGGTACGGAACCCTAAAAACTATAGGTTGTTCACTGGACAAAGCTTAAGACCAAAAGCTCTTAAGAGCGACAGGTGCGTTCACTTTGTTTTGCAACAAAGGATCGGAGTAAGCGCGTGCGCACAGACCGCAAGTCCCGGCCGAAACCGAAACTGCACAACAGCGCTTTAAAAGGCCCACTTCACCGCACCCTAGGAACTGCTGTGCTTCAGAAGAACAATGACTCATGTCATTTAATAGGCTGACAGCTCTCTATAAACTCGAATTGATGTTACAATCGAATTGATATTATCGTTCTCCTTGCGCTATCCCGGTATTCGCCACGGCTCATGGGAGCCTGAGGTTCGCTTTGACAACGAATGTTAAGATTTGACGTAGGCTCCAGTGTTACGAAAGCGACTGCCATTTGACCTGCCAAGACGAAGTTTCTTGGTGGTGTTTTCATCACCGAAAAGCGACTGGCAAATAACAAATGAGACTTCGCACATACCTACCTAAGTTCCGAAAACTCATTGGTATTTACCTAGGTATGACAGTTTGCACGATTTAGGAATGGTCTGTCTCTTAAGGCTTTATATACATAAGCGACGTCCACAATTGCGCGGTCGCAAAAGCTTAATGCAAAACAAAGGACACGCGCCCCATGTTCGAACCGCACAGGACGAGAGCTGCGGTCCAACGGTCATGTTACGCGTCTTATGCTCTGGTTTTCTAGGATAGCATCTTATGGTCTTGTAACAATACTTACTTTTCACTTAGTGTTCTGATTCTGAACAGGGTACGTAGCCGAACGGCACAAACGCTCACGAAACGAAACGCTAGTAGATATCTATCTCTATCGCTCTTGCGTATTGGCGCGACCACGGCGCGAAAGAGCCAGACTACCTTTCTTTCTAATCGGGAGCGACAACACAACCGAATCTGTCAAAGAAGAGCAACACTACCCTTATAGACACGGTGTGTCTATAGGGCGCTACCCGCCAAAAAAAGTTATGGACACACGATGTCTATAGGACGCTCCACGGGTTAAATAGAAATTATGTTAAAAATATATCTATTTTAAGTATAGGAAACTAGCCCACTTTACGTTGGATAGGTAGGTACGAGTATTCTGGTTACCTAGGATAGTACGAATACTTCGTAACTTAAGTATTTATAACATAAGTATTGTTGGTCTGATGGTCTCTGATATAAATATGTACTTGTTTACAGCTAGGAAACAGTTACAAACATTAGATAAAATATTATTCATTATTTAACCTTCAAGTATGAAGTTTAAATCAAGTTCGGATATTTTTCAATTAAAAGCCCTTTAATAGAGTTTGATAACGTTAATTGTTATAACATTAATAGTTGTACCTATTGTTTATTATTCGAACGCTTATTTGTCGAAAAGAAACAAATAGTTTTACCAAGGATTATTTATATAGGATTTACAGTCTTCATACTAACAATCGTACCTCATTTTATTTAGCGCCACCTATTGCATACTTTCATAACTACACTGATGACGCCTACATTGTACATATTTTTCAAAATGTGTAGTTACGTGATATTATTGTTCTTATAAAAAATAAATACCCGCAAAAATATTTCGGCACAATATGATTTTGGCCACTTTCAGGCTGCGAACAGCGCCATCTAGTTTTAAGATAATAAAATAAGCCTAAAAGGCCCATACGTTTCAGGTATACGCTTTTTTGTATGGGATGTGTGAGCTGTGTTTGTCCCGTATTATAGGGTCCTTGGTTTTACTTCAAATAATTAAATTTAGACGGTGAGGATCATTATTAATTAATTTTGCTTTTACTAGGATAATTACCTACCAACCTACTGTTTCGTAGATCTGCTATCATCATTTTAGGCTTAGATTTAAGACTGCAAGTAAAATTGCCTTTTAATAGGCTTACTAAGCTTGGCTGACTAAGATACATTCTTAACCGCGGATCAATCAGTTGTTAATACTTATGTCATGTAAAAGTACTTGTTGCAGTGAGCAGTCACCAGGAATTAATTAAACCATCTGATGCATCTATGCTAAGTACACTGTGTCAATGTACCTAATCCATACTAATACTAATATTATAAATGGGAATGTGTGTGTCTGTTTGTTTGTCCGTCTTTCACGGCAAAATGGATGGACGGATTGACGTGATTTTTTAAGTGGAGATAGTTGAAGGGATGGAGAGTGACATAGGCTACTTTTTGTCTCTTTCTAACGCGAGTGAAGCCGCGGACAAAAGCTAGTACCAACCTAAATTGACAGCATTTTGACCGCCCCGCAGGTGGAAATGTTATTCTTAATGTTATTCTTAGTGTTTTCTTGTTATGTTATTCTTTGTTGTTGTTTGTTTGACGACCGGTCTGGCTCAGTCGGTAGTGACCCTGCCTGCTAAGCCGCGGTCCTGGGTTCCCGGTATCCCGGTAAGGGCATTTATTTGTGTGATGAGCACAGATATTTGATCCTGAGTCATGGATGTTTTCTATGTATATAAGTATGTATTTATCTATTTAAGTATGTATATCGTCGCTTAGCACCCATAGTACAAGCTATGCTTAGTTTGGGACTAAGTTGATCTATGTAAGGTGTCCCCAATATTTATTTATTTTTTATTTACATCATACTTCTACGAAATTATGACGTTGAAGTAAATTATGACGGCTAACAAAATTGTTGCCAACTTACCTTGGTCTGACTGTACAGCCTCAACCGCGGATCAATCAGTTGTTTTGTCATGTAAGATTATTCCTGCAGTGAGATGAGTAGTCATCAGGAATTAAACCGTCTGTGCTGAGGACGGGATGTGGCAGTTTATCCAGTTTGCTCGACATCTTCGCCAACGCGGTACAACGAGCTACTCTTTGCAGAGCTGGCAACTGAAAAAAAATAGACGAATGTATTATTTAATTCAAATTCAATTCAAAAATTTTATTTCAGGCAAATGACCCATACACTACAATAAAAGCACAGAATTTAAACATTAAAAAATCGTCAATAAAAATTAAAAAATATTAAAAATAAAAATTATGATAAGGTTTAATTACCTACCTAAAATTTAAAAGGTCCATCTGATACCACAGATGGTGAACTTAAAAAGCCTTTGGGAAGAAAATTACACAAAATGTCTATAGCAAACGATAAATGATATCGTTGTCTGAGTAATACTCACAACACAAGCTTTCTTCAGTTTACTGTAGGACTTTGGCATTCTGTGTAAAAAAGGCCTAAAAAAATATTATTTATAAATAAACTCCTTTGTACAAGGATATTTCTATCATCTCAGATCTTAAAGTTATGAAATTTTAAGTGTCAGATTAAGGAAGATAAATGCGCATAAGTAGTTAGTCTTGTATTATTTCGCTACATTAACTTTATGTTTGCAATTAACCAAACCTGTTAATCGCTACTCGCTACGCAGCCTAAACATTTAATAACTTATCGCGACTAGGTTTGTTTCTTTGAAGTAAACGCCGGTTTAGATACCGATACGTACTAGCACGGATACAAACGTAATTAGAGAACGGGTGATGTGTACAAGTCCAAGTTCAGGAATCACTTATCAGTCATTTTTAGGGATCCGCACCAAAAAGTTACAACAGGAACCCTTATGGTGCGACTCTGTCCGTCTGTCTGTCTGTCTGTCACATTGTTAAATATCTCGAGAACTACTTATGCTATCGATATGAAATTTGGAATAGTTATAAACATTGTAAACCTCTACAAGTTGAAAGTATTTTTTTTAATTAATTAATATAAATAATAGAAAATGGCCAAACTGAAAACTTCAAGTAACTAGGTCTAGTGGGTTATCGTAAGAAAGAGCTCAAATTGTACATATCAAAACATTTTTTTTGGTTGTGGAAAAAAATGTTTTTTGAAGGAAAATGTAAAAAAAAATATCCCCCCCCCCCCCCCCTTATCTCCGAAGTTTACCAACATAAATTTATGAAATTTTCATTAAACATGGCTATTATAATGAATATTACAGGAAAAATAAAATCGTACACGTATCTTGAAAACTTTTTTTTATTTATAAAAAACGTTTCAGATTTACATTTTCAATATCAACACCCTTGCCGGTGTTTATTGTACGTGTATTTTTTAACAAAATAACAATGAAATTACCTGCTTTCAAATAGAGGCAAAATGGTTAAAATCGGTTCACGCAATAAACAATTATTCCATAAAAATCATCTTCCATACTAGCTCGAGCGCATTAGTTTACTCAATTTGCCGATAGATGTCGCTGTACGTTGAACGCTCATTTCCTACATCGCGTTTTTCCTGATACAATGAGGTCGGTTCAGTTCAGGAGCGTCCTTGCGACATGTCGTAAGTCGTAAACTATTGAAGTTGAATAGTCTTGATTTTATTTGGACGTTGTCTAACAATAAAATTGTATATTAAAATATTACTTGTTATGTGGGAAATTGAGTCTTGAGGGATTTAGTCAAATCTGTAGATTTCTATGAATAACATTTTGATGATTCAACCATTGAAATTTTGTACGGAACCCACGGTGAGCGAGTCCGACTCGCACTTGACCGGTTTTTTTACTACGCGCAAAAATAAGGTTAGCAATGATATAGATAGCTACTCGTATTCCCGGTAAGGGCTCTATGATCATTAGCAAAAAAATATTTCAATATATCTGAATCTTTATAAATATCTGGCAACTTAAATATTGCTTTAGGTGACCGATCTAGAAATTGACCCAAGACCCAATAATTATTATGTGGTAGAATCATTATGATGGGACTTAAAAAAACTCCAACGAAATTTTGTGTGCATCAGCAAGAAGGTGTTAACTTCAAATTTAGCAGACACCAAAAAATAAGTGATCACATTATTATCGTAATCTTAAAAAGTGTATCTGTATCCAATCGGTTAAGATGACTAGTGTGATATTGATCAAATACCTCCAAATGTTAATTGCCTTCTCCATGTTTGAAAGCTCATACCGTGACTCCTCACGGATCGGTCCTGTCAACATCATTGCTTCGTCTGGGCTGAAGCAGTGAGCATCATGTTTCCGCATCTCACCGTTTTGGGTAGATATGGGTTTTTTATACAACTTCTCTAAATATAGTTTGATTTTGTGTAACAAGAAGATATCACCGGTTTGTGTATTAGGTATCGAGACATACCTTATTGGTTTAACGATACTGTGTAATTAATTAGAGATTTTTGTTTGTAATTACCTAAATAAATAAAAAAAAATGTTTTATATTGTACGTATCCGAATTATTCGAATATCCGCCAATATTTTTATCCGAAAATATTCGAATAATCCAAGTGAAATTATCCGGATAAACGGATAATTTCTATAAATGATATTTTTTTATTTATAAGTAATATATTTAATAGATAGACGTCACTGAAACCAATTTCGATCAATTCTTAATACGGATAATGTTTATTGCTAACAAGTTAATACCTATTTATCTTCAAAATCAAACTAATATTTACAAAACAAAGAAAGCATGCGTGGACAAGAAGTAAGCAGAATGCCTCACTCCACGCACTCCGTTATTATCGAATATTCTATTAATTGGATGATTTAAAAACAGAAAAAGGTTCAATTATTATTTTTTAATATGAAAACGTTACCCCAACCTACTATTACTGCTAATAGATAAAGTGAAGTTATCTGTAAAACCGAACTTAATAAGGGAGATTTATACCTAGATTTCCTGGTCCCTTGTTTTTTTGAAATTGAAAAGCGCCTCATTCCGAATTTAGCTGCTATCAGTTCCATAGCAATTTACGCCAGAATTCCCTCCACTTCACTAAGAAATATAAGGTATTTTTCTTTTAAGTCCTTAGTTACACGCATACACAAAAATCGGTCTAATTACTACTTATACTTTGAAATCTTAGTCGATCTACTGATTACCTTGGAAAGTAAAACCCATCAAATCGCTGCCGAGCAATTTGCGGCGTTTTGGATTTGAATATTTAAATAAGTTCGCCTTTGTACCTCCTTTCTTCATTCTTTTAAATTTGATGTCTTGTATATTTTATGTTGGTGGTACAATCAAAAATTTACTTACTTACTTATTTATCACCTCTCCCCTTCCATTGGTACTTTGGTACCAGCCACTCTGAAACTAAGGTCTAAAATGATCCACACCTGGATAGGAAGTGTCTTCGACTAATTGGTCTTCTCTTTTTTTGGTTATTCTGTTTTGAACGAGTACCTATATCTTTGCTCATTCCTGTTCGAAGACCCTAACCAGGACGTTTTTCTTTAGAGCCTACGAAAAGAGTTTTCAACTTTTTATACTAAATATCTGATCCGGTCCAAGATGGCATCTGGCACGGGCGTAGGCATTTAATGCAAATGACTAGTGACTACAGTGGTAGTATCAGCATGGGCAATTATGCCACTGTCTTCCAAGGCGAGAGCCCGAGAAATGCGCAATAATTACCTGTGTACATAAGAATATAGTTAGACAAACCCAAGGAAAGAATATCTATATACTCAGCGACAGTCAGACGGCACTCAAAGCCTTCACATCGCCCAGAGTTTACTCTAGACTGATATTAAACGGCATCCAAGCTCTTAATAAGCTTGGAAGGCAAAACAAGGTGCAACAGGTATGGGTACCGGGGCACGAAGGCTTCATTGGCAATGAAAATGCTGATGAACTTGCCAAGGCCAGATCTAAAGACAACTGCTTAGGTCCGGAACCTTTTGTGGGCCTTTTACAAGGAACCATTAAAACGGCTATGAAAGACCAAACAAAGGCTAATCACCAAAAAGAGTGGGATGCCCTGGTAGGTCTGAAGCATTCAAAGCTCTTTATGCGGAGGGTAGACTCTGGATGGAGCAAAAAGCTAGGAAAGCCAGGCAAAAGACAACTCCAAATTATAACAGGGGTGTTCACAGGCCATTACGGGATCAAAGGAATTTTGGCCAAGATGGGACACGCTGACTACACTGATTGTCGCATGTGCAGCGAAGAGAAAGAGACCATCAGACATCTAATGTGTGAATGTCACGCCATCGCCAGACAAAGAATTAAGAACTCTGGAGCATGCTACCTAGTACCAAAGGACATCAGAAAGCTACCCATGAGCCCCATCATCCGTTACGTGGAGATGGTCGAGAAGCTTCTGAATAGCTGAAGGATCTTAGGATCGAAGGGGGTAATTGCACAAAAGATCCCGATGGGTCGAAGTGTATCCGGAAGCGGCCCCCGCAGATTTAAGATGAGTATCCGATCCGATCGAGCGAAGGACCGACTCCTATACATTCTCGAAATCATTCGAGGCGCCATCTTTGATTTTTGCCTTTGACCTCTTTCTTACATCCGATATCGGATCGGATAATATGACAACGCTGTATAGCCCTATAACCATCATCATATCCAATGATGTTGTCTCACGTTCCACTCTACACAAGCCATCCTCTCTACCATCCATTTCCAAGGTAAAGGTGTTGTCAGAAAAACTTCTTATACCTATAACACCTAACTAATCACTACTACTGTCTTATATCAACAGCTCACTATCTGATTGCAAGATTCTAGTCATAGAGAGCTAGGTGTGTTTTAATTTCTACAGTTTGCTGATTTACACTAAAAATAAATAAAATATGTAGGTAAATTTCGCATTATGGCGCTCATCTATCTCAGCCGTTATTAATTCCACGCTTATACACACCTGGAACATTAATTTTGTTCCATTTAATAAATTATCCGAAATTATCCGAATTATTCGAATATTCGAATAATAAAAATTGTATTATCCGAATTATTCGAATATTAAAAACCCGTCGGATAATGCAAACTCTAATTGTACGTTTAGGTACTACGGGCATAGCACCCAAAATTTACCGGTGGCATGGCAAAACGATTTAAAAAAGCGAATCAATATTGGTAAAAGTCCGAAGTGAAGAATAATTACATAACATTTTAGGTTTTTAGGTACAGTTTATCGATGTTGAACCACATGGATAAACTTTGATGCTACCGGTAAGTAAATCCTAGGTTTTACCGTACTTCAGGATTTTACAATAACATACTTATGTGTAGATATGTTACCTACTTATCGTTATGTTATTTAGCTCCTAACTAAAGGCAATTAAATACTAATAAAAAAACGTTTTCACATTATCCGATCCTATTTATATCGGATGTCGGACCGATATCCCATACATTTCCATTGAAATCCTTCCGACATCCGATATCGGATCGGATAATATGAAAACGAACTTACTCAACTACTATACCTATGTATGAATAACTCCATATCTTTTTGTTATTTCTGACTTTCTGTACTTCATTTTCATTATAATAGGATTGGCGTATTATTTTACTCCACTGAAATACTTAGTGTAAAAATAGCGGAGTTTTGAAAATCACCTTTATGCGCAAGCTAAATCCATTTATTGCTTTATTAAAATCTCAATTCTTCCTCTTCCATTGCATCGCAGATATATTTGCAGCTCGTGTCTTTGTATCTTTTTCGCTTGCATGATGCGCGCGAAACCGAATAATTTTAACAGCGTCCTGATACTCCTGAATCGGGTCCCGATTACATTTAAGATGCTACAGGAGCTAAAATGGAAATGAGCCCCCTTTCAATTTGGGAATTTTAGTTAAATATACTAGTTATTAACTAGATTTATCGAAAATAATCAGATCAGAACAACTCAGTTAAAATATATTGCGAAAAAATATTTAAAATAGAGGTTCCGCTCTCGACTGTTTCCTCCTTCAAAACTTAATAAATCGTAACGAAATTTGAGAATCTGAACTATGAAATTATCTGTGTCGGACCGTTTCGTTTTTTGGCTAATTGTTACCAATTTTGAATAGGTACTACACCTTTTTTACGCCATAATCAAGAAGGCCGTTTTTGGAAAATTTAAATGGGATCTCTAGCGTCTTTAAAAATAAGAATATCAAAAATATCAAAACGGTCCGACACAGATGAAAAAAATCAGTGCTCTATCTTCAAAAACCAGGGAGGATATAGTCGAGAGCGCTTGTATGGAGAATTGACCCCTCCTGTATCGTAGTAAATCATGTTTACATGACATTACAGTATAACCAATAGCTCACGAAACTTTGTTATCTACAAAAAAGAGAAAAAAAAACCAGAACAATTAATAAAATATAATATATATATAATTAATAAAAATAAAATTAAACAATTGATTTGCGCGATGACGTCACAGCGTGGCTCCGTTACGTCGTTTGGGATTTGGCAGGCCCGGAACCGCCGAAAAACCACACCTTTCGGCCAGAAGTCTGCGCTTGCGATGGTGTCCTGCAGCGGCCATAAGTAATAGCATCACACGAGTGTTGTAATGCCTAATTATGTAGTTATAGTTGCATACACTACTTTATCTACCCAAATAATATAAGGGCTCTATGATGGGTTCAGGTTCAGGAACCATAAGGAAATACAGTAGGTACATGTGGCGCTACATTACCGCACTTGTTAGATAATTTTAAATGGCCATATTATTAAGCCTGTATCGAGAGATGGCATTCTATACCTACACTGTGACACAAATTTTTACTTTGATAATTATTCTCAATGTACTCGATTCTCTTTCTCTTTCAGTGTTGGCCCTAGGTGTGGCTGTAGCCGCGCCCAAGGGTCACAAGAATCACTGGAGCTGCCACGACACAGGGCGCGGGGCGCGTTTTGAAGAACAACACGCCTTGGGCACCTGGATACTGCTGCGTATGAAGACCGAGGCCACCAACGCCATGGACAACACGCACTGCGTCGACTTCTCACGCGTCAATGAGGAGGTTAGTTTCTCTGTACAAGTCTCACAAGAACCACAGGAGCTGCCACGATACAAGGCGAGGGGCGCCCTTTGAAGAACAACACGCCTTGGGCACCTGGATACTGCTGCGTGTATGAAGACCGAGGCCACCAACGCCATGGACAACACGCACTGCGTCGACTTTACACGCGTCAATGAGGAGGTTAGTTTCTCTGTACAAGTCTCACAAGAACCACAGGAGCTGCCACGACACAAGGCGAGGGGCGCGCTTTGAAGAACAACACGCCTTGGGCACCTGGATACTGCTGCGTGTATGAAGACCGAGGCCACCAACGCCATGGACAACACGCACTGCGTCGACTTTTCACGCGTCAATGAGGAGGTTAGTTTCTCTGTACAAGTCTCACAAGAACCACAGGAGCTGCCACGACACAAGGCGAGGGGCGCGCTTTGAAGAACAATACGCCTTGGGCACCTGGATACTGCTGCGTGTATGAAGACCGAGGCCACCAACGTCATGGACAACACGCACTGCGTCGATTTTTCACGCGTCAATGAGGAGGTTAGTTTCTCTGTACAAGTCTCACAAGAACCACAGGAGCTGCCACAACCCAAGGCGAGGGGCGCGCTTTGAAGACCGCCTTGGGCACCTGGATAACTGCTACGTATGAAGACCGAGGCCACAAACGCCATGGACAACACGCTCTGCGTGAACTTCTCACTGGTCAAAGAGGAGGTTAGTGGATAGCCTTGCCCTCGCAAGGACAAGGGAAGTGAATGAGCGCGGGGTGCTCAATAAATGTTAAACACCGCGGTCGGCACTTAGACTACTAGGTACCTACAAGTAAAGTAACTTTGCTAGCGTTCAATTAATTACACTAATTTCTAAGTCGTAACCAGATCACCCGACTAATAAATTAATAATCGTAATTTCGTGTATAGTTATGTCCATTACTATCATTTTCGTATGAGTAATCGCGTTCAGTTGTACACACACTAGTACTAGAGGTGTGTTCAAATATTTTTGTTTGTGTAAGTGTGTAACTGAATGTGATGTTTGTGTGATAGGGATTACATAAATATCTACACACGCGCTACCGGCGCAGGAAAACGTGTATTACGGACAATCTTGCCTTTTCATTGGTCTCACGGCAGTTTTACACGTTTCCCAAATGAAGTATTTCCTCTTTATCGCGGAACTCGCAATATAGAAATGTCGTTTACCTGGAACATTGACTACTTATCGACCTTATTACCTATAACGAATTCACGTGTAGGTTTGGTGTGTATGCTATGGAAAATAATAAAATATTTGTATTAGTTATAGAATGTATAAGTATAATGCTAACTATTTATAGTATAAATATGTAGCTACTAACTCAAAACACCAAGATTTGCAACAATCTTTAAAATCTTTTGATAAATAGTACCAAATGTCCAGGAACGCAATGGCCTCAAAGAGCTGATCGCCCAATACGTGGAGAACCTGGAGTGGAAGAACATAACCCTCAAGATGCAGATACCCTGCGCGCAGTCCAACGCCACTCGCCGGGCCACTTACTTCCTCGAGCGGCTGGAGGACCACGGCTCGTACCGCACTCTTCAGATGCCGGCCAATAACGGTAAGTAGCTAATAGGTAGCTACTGTTCGACCTTAAGGAACATAACATAACCCTCAAAATGCAAATACCTCGAACCCCAACACCACCCGCCGGGCCACCTACTTCCTCGAGCGGCTGGAGGACCACGGCTCGTACCGGATTCTCCAGATGCCGTCCAATAACGGTAGGTATATCCTTACTCTTCGATATTATGGAACTACCCACTAGAATTAACTACTAAAAATCACAAATAATCGGTCTTAAGAAAAAAAAACCGGCCAAGAGCGTGTCGGGCCACGCTCAGTGTAGGGTTCCGTAGTTTTCCGTATTTTTCTCAAAAACTACTAAACCTATCAATTTCAAAACATTTTCCTACTAAAGTTCTACTTTTGTGATTTTTTCATATTTTTTAAACATATAGTTCAAAAGTTAGAGGGGGGGACGCACTTTTTTTTCCTTTAGGAGCGATTATTTCCAAAAATATTAATATTATCAAAAAACGATCTTAGTAAACCCTTATTCATTTTTAGGGTTCCGTACCAAAAAGGTACAACAGGAACCCTTATGGTGCGACTCTGTCCGTCTGTCTGTCCGTCTGTCACATTGTTAAATATCTCGAGAACTACTTATGCTATCGATATGAAATTTGGAATAGTTATAAACATTGTGAACCTCTACAAGTTGAAAGTATTATTTTTTTAATTAATTAATATAAATGATAGAAAATGGCCAAAATGAAAAGGGGGCAAACTGAAAATTTCAAGTAACTAGGTCAAGTGGGGTATCGTTAGAAAGAATTCAAATTGTACATAATTAAACTATTTTTTATAATTTTTTGGTTATGGAAAAAAAATTTTTTTTGAAGGAAAATGTAAAAAAAAATACCGTTCTCCCCCCTTATCTCCGAAGTTTACCAACTTAAATTTATGAAATTTTCACCAAACATGGCTGTTATAATGAATTTTACAGGAAAAATAAAATCGTACACGTATCTTGAAAACTTTTTTTTTTATTTATAAAAAACCTTTCAGATTTACATTTTCAATTTCAACATCCTTGCGGGTGTTTATTGTACCTGTATTTTTTAACAAAATAACAATGAAATTACCTGTTTTCAAATTGAGGCAAAATGGTTAAAATCGGTTCACGCAATAAACAATTATTCCATAAAAATCATCTTCCATACTAGCTCGCGCGCATTAGTTTACTCAATTTGCCGATAAATGTCGCTGTACGTTGAACGCTCATTTCCTACATCGCGTTTTTCCTGATATAATGAGGTCGGTTCAGGAGCGTCCTTGCGACATGTCGTAAGTCGTAAACTATTGAAGTCGAATAGTCTTGATTTTATTTGGACGTTGTCTAACAATAAAATTGTACATATATTAAAATATTACTTATTATGTGGGAAATTGAGTCTTGAGGGATTTAGTCAAATCTGTAGAGTTCTATGAATAACATTTTGATGATTCAACTATTGAAAGTTTGTACGGAACCCTCGGTGAGCGAGTCCGACTCGCACTTGACCGGTTTTTTAAATACCTTTCCAACAATATATCACACGTTGGGGTTGGAATGAAAAAAAATATCAGCCCCCACTTTACATGTAGGGGGGGTACCCTAATAAAAAAAAATTTCCATTTTTTATTTTTGCACTTTGTTGGCGTGATTGATATACATATTGGTACCAAATTTCAGCTTTCTAGTGCTAACGGTTACTGAGATTATCCGCGGACGGACGGACGGACAGACATGGCGAAACTATAAGGGTTCCTAGTTGACTACGGAACCCTAAAAACGAGCCTCTAAGTTTGGAACCGAAACAAAGAATCTAAATAAGCAAATATTACTGATGGTATTAGGGCTGAGTTTTAAACGGTCAACATAAAATGCATTCATCTCATAAAAGTTTGGATTTCTAAGATAACAATCTAAACCTAATTTGGTTGTTTGCATACACAGCCAAATTCGACCTGGCCGAGTTCCACCGTTACCCGATGCGTCTGAAGCTCCTGGAGGGCCGCTACCTGCACATGCTGGACTGTATGGACCACGTGGCATTCCTGATGGGCCGCACGCACAGCGTGGACGATCGCCTGCGCGCGCTGCTCGACGCCTTCTGGCCTGATGATGCCTCCTTTCTTTGTTTCCCTCTGTTTCTTTTTCCAAGAGGACCTTTCCATTTGGTTGCCAGAACAGTCCACCTATTATCTTTGTACCTTGCCAAATGTCCGGCCCATCTCCATTGCCAACATATACCAAGTTACTAACATTCATAAGGGCGCCGTAAAAGGAGGATTCTAGCCCTTGACGAACCACATTGTTGTGCGGCCCAACGACAAAGTTACGTCGCTATCCAAATGCAAAAATATGAGTATATCCGATAGTCCAAAGCGGAGTTCCTCATAAAGCCAAAGGCGCAAAACGTCTCAGTGAGGCGCAATTTTGTGAGTCACAGGAGATGATGAGCGAACTTCAAAGGACTAAGATACCGAAGGGCACTTAATAGTGGCAAAATACCGAGATGGGCATCCCGACGGTGACGATCGAGTTCGCAGTTAATGTCTTAATACTTACTCTTAGTATTATAAAAATAATGGTGATGGCGAAATATAAGGTCTAAAAGTCGGGAACATCGCGAGTGCACCATCAACCAACTCTAGGTACCTACTGTTGCATATGTCTGGACCACGTGGCCTTCCTCATTGGCAGGACACACCGCGTGGACTAACGCCGCACCTTGGACATTACGTGAAATATGTTAAGTTACGACATACGACGAAATGGTTTTTAGTAAGGTAGAGTTTGTGAAGTTAGGGCTTGTGTTAGAAGCTTGCCGCTACATGAGATCTAATAGCTTTTTGACAGGCGACCCGCAGTGCGTATTTACATTACCTGATCCGATATCGGATGTAGGGCCAATATCCCATACATTTAAGCGGCAATCTTTGATTTTTATCTTTGAAATCCTTCCGACATCCGATATCGGATCGGATCATGTGAAAACGCACTCGGTCTCATCTTGGCAACATTTTACATGGAAATGTATTGGTGGGATACATTTTATATGTTAAGTAGGTACTTGAATCCTTATCCGAGAATCACCAATAGAAGATTTTTTGTTTCAGGGATCCTTCTTATCTGGCTGATGAATTATGTTTATGTATGTAAATCGAAATAAATAGTTATTTTTATAGATAGTTTTAATAATACAACGTATCGTACAGTAGCGGAAAATAATCTAAGTACAGCCGCCATCAGATATATAAGAGCGCCCGAGGTACCCAAAAATATCTGAACACGCCTCTAACGCCTAGGCAATAGAGGCGTGTTCAGATATTTTTGAGTACCTCAGGCGCTCTTATATATCTGATGGCGACTGTACAAATCATATTTTTTCGGACACATTTGCATACTTATTTCATTCTTTTTTAAAGAACGGCTATTGCAATGTCGATGAAATTTACAATATAGGTGCATATGAAAAAGACTATTTAGGCAACTTAAGGTTCATTTTTAAAACAATTCGTGTGCCCGAGTTATGCAGGGTAGCCCTGCCGGCGTATCATGCTTCCAATTTTATCACTTATCCACGTGGATAAGACATCTGTCACTCTTACACTGACATACTTGCTAAAGCGTGACAGACGTCTTATCCACTTGGATAAGACATCTGTCACTTTCACACTGACATACTTGCTAAAGCGTGACGGATGCTTTATCCACGTGGATAAGTGATAAAATTGGCAGCATGATACGCCGGCTGGCGGCGTACCATGCTTCCAATTTTATCACTTATCCATGTGGATAAGACATCTGTCACTCTCACACTGACATACTTGCCAAAGCGTGACAGAAGTCTTATCCACGTGGATAAGTGATAAAATTAGAAGCATGATACGCCGGCTGCGGGCCTTATATAGTAAAATAATGATGTGGTGTAATTTTTATTCCAACGACTTCTAAGATTAATAATTCCATCCATCGGTATTATATTGTTAGTAGGATTCGCTATTTGGTGTTTTAATAATAAGATGTTCAATATTAGTAACATGCACGATCGGTGTGTGTAAATTAAGTTTCTAATCCGCATCAGGCTCTCGTGGCTGCCCAAGGGCCACGTGCTGTGGGTCCTAAGACTCGTAAGTATTTGAATACATATTTGCAATGATGATCCAATAGTTGTTTACTTGATATAAATCTAATTTTAAGAATTTTCGACTTATTGATGTCGATACATATTGTAAACGCTACTGTATGTACTTAGGTTGTTAAACCATTTTCATGGGATCTATTAAATGGTCGTGCCCATATTTAAATAAACGGTTAGACTCTTCATTTGCTTAAGATATATTATTTCCAGATAATAGCCTTTGTGCTTCATGTGCAAGAATTTCTGTTGGGATTGTAGATGAATTAGACCTTATTGTACTTGTACCATTAATGACCCGTCTGTGATAGAAACCCACATATTGCCATAAAATTATTGGTCGCTAAATGCAAGCTTAAACTGCGGAAATGCCTATATATCAGCGAGGAGTAAAGGACATGGAATATACATGCAATTAACAATAAATTAACTAGGCAGCGGCCAGCGGCAGTCTAATTGAAAGTTACTCGCTGCGCTCTTAGTTCGTAAAACAATGCAATGCTAACATTAAATATTCTAAGAGTCAGATGACGTTCAAATAAAACGTAATATAATTACCCATTGCATTTGCTATCGTGAAAGGGTGCGGTGGATGTAAATACAGGCATGGGCGAGTAGGTTATAATTCTAATTACCATCGACAGTGCTCTAAAGGTGCTCTATTAGCAACTTGATAACCTAGGTTTCGTTGACTAGCATTGGTCTAGCCTAGCCAAATACCTAACAATTGCACAACGCAGGCAAAAGATGTCTGAAGAGAACGAAGCTACTCATGTTTTCAATTAAGTCATAACGTCAGCATTTCCCGAAAAGTTTGTACATTTGGATCACGTCTCCGATTTGGATAAAAATTGGTAGGCTGATAGAGTCCATGATGCTGAGCAGATCCACTAGGTTTCCCAAAATGTCCTAGGTTGATTGTATGAAACTTTCCTTTTTTGTTACCGAAAATGTACCTATAGAAATCTGGTAACAAAAAAGGAAGGTTTCATACATACAAACTACATAGGACATTTTGGGAAACCTAGTGGATCTTGCTCAGCATCATGGACTCTATCAGCCTACCAATTTTTATCAAAATCGTGATCCAAGTGTACAAACTTTTCGGGAATTGCTTACATAAGCAATGTGTTACCTACTGGTTGACGCGCTCTGCTCATGTCCATTTTTAGGGTTCCGTAGTCAACTAGGAACCCTTATAGTTTCGCCATGTCTGTCTGTCCGTCCGTCCGTCCGTCCGTCCGTCCGCGGATAATCTCAGTAACCGTTAGCACTAGAAAGCTGAAATTTGGTACCAATATGTATATGAATCACGCCAACAAAGTGCAAAAATAAAAAATGGAAAAAATGTTTTATTAGGGTACCCCCCCCCCCCCCCCCCCCTACATGTAAAGTGGGGGCTGAAATTTTTTTTCATTCTAACCCCAATGTGTGATATATTGTTGGATAGGTATTTAAAAATGAATAAGGGTTTACTAAGATCGTTTTTTGATAATATTAATATTTTTGGAAATAATCGCTCCTAAAGGAAAAAAAGTGCGCCCCCCCCCCTCTAACTTTTGAACTATACGTTTAAAAAATATGAAAAAAATCACAAAAGTAGAACTTTATAAATACTTTCTAGGAAAATTATTTTGAACTTGATAGGTTCAGTAGTTTTTGAGAAAAATACGGAAAACTACGGAACCCTACACTGAGCGTGGCCCGACACGCTCTTGGCCTCGCCACACTCGCCGCAATCCGCACTCGGTAGTTCCCGCCGGCGGCGCCTGCTGGGCGCAACGCCAGCGTTCGTTCGGCGCACCGCTATCATTGCGCTCCGCCTACGCTCTCAAAACGCGCATGTGTGGCCGAGCTTTTACTCAAAAATCTGAACAAGACTATATTGTAATGAGCATAAAAGCGTGTTAAGATTTATTATTTGGTCTCGTAAGAATGTGTACATGTAAAATTTATTTTACTTAGGTATTTACACTTAAATATGAGAATAGATTGAATTTATAACAGGCAATATTTTTTGGGACACCAAACAAACAAAAATCTGCAAACTATAAACTAGAATAACGGTTTCTCTAATTGAAAAGCATTTAACGATCTAAATAGATGCTTAATTGCCGCACAGTTCCGGTTAACAAAATTAATACAAATATCAAATAATCAGACCGGCCGAACCATTACTTTCCACCCCAGCTACAAAACACAACCCCAACAAATAACACTAAAGCACCACTCAAATTAAGTGTGGCTCGATCAACAGTCATTTTCGGTTACAATTAACCACACATTTGAGTGAAAAGTCAACCACCCACTCCAATTGATTTATTGTATTCCACGGATCCGCCATTTTGTGGCGTGGTTCGTATTGTGTCACCCGCACCAAGAATTTCTGGAATCGACAAGCATCTACAACGGCTACAATACCAGTGAATCAAATAAGTATTTATGTAGTTAAATAAGAACGTGAACTTAGGATACAAAGATTAACCCTTAAATGCATGATTTTTTTCTTTTAACTAGAAATTAATAATGTGATAGACAATGGTTTTCTGACTCTAGGAAAAATAATAAAAAAATATTTAACATCGATTTTAATACTAAATCAGTGTTACAAGTAAAATAGGCTAAATCTTACTTATATAAATATATAATTACTAGTAAAATTTATAAGAAAACTTTTACTACTATTAAAAAGGTACACTATTTGAGAAACCCCTATGATAAAATGATTAAACATAAAATAGTTACTAACTCTGAAAAAATCTGCCTGAATCATGTACTAAAAATCACCATCATCCAGTTTTTTCACACTTTTCCGCCATTTTTTCTTAAATGGTTGGAAATAATGTTTTTATTTAGTAATTGAGATGTAGGATCTAAGAAAAATAAATAAAAAAGTCCAGCTTATATTTTGGCTATAAACTAGCCAAAATATACATACATACATACAAAATATACAAAATATACATACATTGTAGCCAAATGGCAACAATATGCATTTAAGGGTTAAGGTCATATGGGATAGGACAAATAATTGTAAGGTACGTAACTACGTACTGACTGAAACAGAAATTCATCTACTCACAAATTCTTAAATAAAATTATGGTAAATAGAAAAATTCCATTTCTGAAGTCAATATTTCCGCCTAGCCATCCAATCATACCACCATATGGATCAATGGAACCCTAGTGACATCTATCTAAAGAAATTTAAACTTATTTAATACTACCAAAGACATAGATAACTCCGTATAATTAGACAGATAAAGTCTAAGAAAAAAACGTACCTCAAAACCATACAGAAAAAGGTATGATGACCTAGATGGTGATACACCTTTGGGGGACGCTCGGCTAGATGGCGCTAATATTAATATTTGACATTTTAACACATATCAAGCTAAGAAAATGGGCCAAATTGTCAAAACTGAGGTTCAAAAGTCTTAAGCTTGTGTCGAGAGGTGGCAGTCTATGCACTGTGATTACACATTTTACTTTGACAATAACTCTAAACTGACGATCCTCATCATCTTTGATACTACCAAGGATTATTTATATTGGATTTACATACTACATACTAAGAATCGTACCTCGATTTTTAGCGCCACCTATTATATATTATCATAACTACACTGATGATGCCTACAAAATTATATTTTTCAAAATGTTTATTGACGTGATATCATGATTTTAAAATAGAAAAGAATAGAATAGAAAAACGTTTATTGCAGAAACCATCATACAGCATCACATACATTTTAAAAAAAGAGAGAAAAAGAGAGAACTTATGAACTAAATACTTAAAACTATATTGCTTATTATTATACAACAAAGAAATATGTCATTTGTGTCTTATAAAAAATAAAAACACGCAAAAATATTTGGGGAAAATATGATTTTGGCCACTTTCAGGCTGCGAAACAGCGCCATCTAGTCTTAAGCCTAAAGGGCCCATACATTTCAGGGGTACGCTTTTTTGTATGGGCTTTGTCAGTCCAGTATTAAATCGTTCTTGATACTACCAAATAAAAATGACATCAAAGAAGTCTCTTCCAGAACGCGAACGTATAGCGTTGTCGGGTGGCGTGTGCCGCGGAGGGTGCAACACCGCTGTTCATTTCTAATCGCAGTAACGTTTTGAAGGGCACTCGCGAGGGCTGGGAAAGTGTTGCACTTTACAAAAAGTTAAAACGCTCTCGACTGGAGTGCCGACTCTTATTAATCGACGGGGCTCTTTGTTTAATACGCTATTACTTGTTTTGAATGAATGCTGCAATAGTTGTAATGAATAGATTATTTGCCAGTCGCTTTTCGGTGAAGGAAAATATCGTGAGGAAACCGGACTAATTCCAATAAGGCCTATTAGTTACCCTTCGGGTTGGAAGGTCAGATGGCAGTCGCTTTCGTAAAACTAGTGCCTACGCCAAATCTTGGAATTAGTTGTCAGAGCGGACCCCAGGCTCCCATGAGCCGTGGCAAATGCCGGAATAGCGCAAGGAGGATGATGACATTGATGACATACATAGATTATTCTTTCTAGCAAATGCAGGACATGCGCTATAGATAATTACTTATATTAAACGTAGGAAAATAAATAAATATATTACATAGGACCAGACATCGCATCTTTTCCAGCAATTTCGATGCAGCATGGTAGAAATAAAGGAATTCATAATACATGTGTTTTCTAGGTAGGTAGATGATTTATTAAGTTATTAATCCTAATTATTCTAATTAACTATATAATTATATATATTCCTTTATGGTGACAATGCTGCACCAAAATTGCTGGAAAAGTTACGATGTCTGGTTACAATACTTAATCTACGCTATTATACCTACCAGTAGACCTGTGACACTTATCTGACTGGACTAGACTTATCCACCTACTAGTCCTACTACCAGTAGTTACCTAATCTTAACACTGATCTATAGGAACAATCGCTATTCCGATCTGACTTTGTGACTCTTCCTATTTTCAGTAAATTATTTTCTACATATTCATTACTTTGGTAAGTAAGTATTTTTATTCATGAGATGAGATAGTTTGTTAGAAAGTTCAAGAGTCGGTATTTAATTTATTTAATATAATTTATAATATGCCTAATATGCTTTAAGTATTTGGTGATATCATTTTAGAAGATTTGGTCTAGTATCTTCTACATAAGTTACGAAAAAATAAACTTAAACTTAATTGAATAAAATATTTGGGATTATTGGCGTACTCTCGTTTTGGAGGTCAAGATTCTCTTTGGATCGCAGATTCATATTAGTTATTAGTTAGTTAATTGAATAAAAGACACGCGGTTATTGCACTGCTTACAAGTTATGCTATACCTACCTACATTACCTACATACCTGAATCAAACTAAGCGCCTACTGTAATTACTTTGTAAGTAGTTACATCGGAGTTATTAGGCACCGAATCAACACGGCATTCCCACATCGACGGGCATTATTTAAAGTTCAATAACAACTGCTAAACAACCCGATATGATCTCGCCACTGATGAAATATGAAAGCAAACGTAATTTTCGGCTGTTTCCCCGCGCCGGTGGAAAACTTTTTCAATTACACGAGGAATCTACGTAATTACACCGCGACTTATAAAAGTAATAATTGTAATTACTTAAAAGTAGGCAGCGCAGGGTCACTTCGTATTTCAAGCGCCCAAATGAGAAATTAATGCCAGTTTTACTTTTCCGAATCTTTCTTCGTTGGCGTGTAAGTTGTTAACCGTGCTCGTTTTAGGTTAGGGTTGGTAGGTATCATGATTCCTTATTATCATGATATTCATCACGAACCGGTATCTCCTAAAAGAGATTTAGTAAAGCTTTCTGTTCAAAACTGCATGTTGCTCTCTGAAATCTGAAAGCGGTTTATGCCATTTTCATGTCTAGTCATAATAAAAATAGGATCGATATTACAAATTTATATTCGAAATGAAATACGGATTAGATGTCGAGCGCGTTAAGGTTTCATAAATCTTAGACTGAGGAATGTGATACCCCTTGATTATACCTGTAACACTAAAAAGAAAATTTTTCCTATAGTTAGGTAAATTCTATTCGATAAACGACTATGAAAGGCGTTTGTCTCGCAAGGGGTATACAGATACATTGTAAGATTATTAACTGTACATAGTATGTTGGAATGTTGCAGTTTAATAAATCAATGTTGTGGGCAGCTGTCCCGGCGGCGCACCGCCACCGTGCGCCGCGGCCTCACCTGTAATTACTGCCATATAATAACACCGCCATATTTCGGTGTAATGAGCGAGGGTGACTTTCTGACTTGTGGGAAACTCGCCTATTGCCAATTAAATTAGACAACTGTTTAATTACATAACCACCGTTTATCAGAGGGCTTTGTACCGCCGGCCACGCGTGAGTCGCAACAGATAGCATCGCTACAAGCTAAATTTATATCTACTGCTACGACTTAAGGGTAAACAAATGTTGTAACCGTATAAAAACAAAAGTATTCGTAGACCGTACAAAACAGATACCTGTCACCGGCACTGCTTTAATTAGGGCAATTAATTTGAATCATTTTGACGCTTTTTTTACAAGTAGAATAATTGGGGGAATGATTTTACTTAGGCACCTATACTTAAATTCTTTTTTCTTAAGGATCTCACTAATTTTCTATAATTAGGAAAGAAGAATATAATAAAAATTAAGTAATACGTACATACGTACATAATATAAACAGCAAATAATAGGCCAATCAGGTTACCTGTCTAAAGCGATAAGCACCTTCCTAAGCTTATATTTAGTGAATAATTTAATGGGAGTCTGTAACCACGTTTAAATACTGACCAACGAATAAATCTTAATAATGACGAGCCCAGTTTTGACTAAACACGGCCATAAGAATATAATTATTGTCACTTAGTTTTACTGAATTACTTAGGTATTTTCCCTTGACTGAGAGTTCGAGTTGCTCGCCTCCCGAAGATATACGTTCACACGAAAGGTACGTTTTAAGGGAATATTCATTCCAATAATAAACCCTGCACAAGCTTACTAACGTAAAAACGTTATTGTTAATATAAACGTCGCATTTTTCATTTTTCCCTCAACTAACACATGGGCACATTTACATAGCATTCCTCTAAACTGCCGGCATCGGGCGCTTCGCAACCATGTTTCAGTAACCGGCAACGTAATTTGGTTCGATTTACATAGCTAATCGCGGGTCGCACGAGGGCTATCGTGACTTAGCCCACTAAGGCTAACACTATGACTGATTACCCATAAACGAACCGATTAACAGGCCCTGTTAAGATTATTAAGTACATGTGTTTTCGTACCGGCGTTCCGTAGGCAAAATTGGTTATGAGGTACTTAACTTTGATATTGTTCATAAATTATTTATTCACAAGTGGGCTTTACTTTAAGTCGCTGTTTTTCTGATAACGTCGAAGCAGGTTACATTTATTATGAAAGGTAATTTTCATACTTAGGTATGGCGTAACCTTCAAAACTAAGTAGGTACCTACTCGAGATGCTTCTATCACTTATATGTATGTATAAAGCCTAGTAGATGACCCCATAATGTCAGATTTTTTGAATATAACCTAGACTGAATGCAGGTGTCTTTCTTAGTTACATACACATATTATACCTACTGATTAATTTTAATTCATCAATCATATCATCCACCAACAGTATGCTCAATTGCTCATCCCCTACACTAAGCGAGGCAATTGAAAAGCGTTAAATGCAGCTGGATATTTTTTTATTGATTTCAATATCAATACTTATAATTATCGTCGACCAGAGGTATTATTAGTTCAGGTATGTACATAGAGATAATCTTTTGATAGGTTACACCCTACACCTATTTGCTACAATGCTTATTACGTGGTTTATAAGAAACAAGTTTTTAATTACAATTAAAAGATGCGTAACTTAATTAGGTACCAATAATTTTTAAAAAAGAAATAAAGGGTGCGACGCTAAAATATAGCTTACTAGACATGCTTTTCTATATACTGACTGTATATTTTTATAATACGATCTAAGTATTATAAAAATACCGTCATTCATCAATTCTAAATTATCCAACAGGTAAATAAGCGTGGTACCTAATTTAATACCAAAAGGGTACAGTTAGGTTTATGTAGCACACAGCGGAGGCAATTTTCTCACTAATTTTCATTTTAACTGTGTGCCTACACACACTTATAGCATATGAATTACAATCCATCGAGTAACAAAGCGAGACTAAGTGCGACCGAATGTTTCCGTTGGGCGCGCGATGCCGTGTAAGGGTAGACTCGGCAGTCGGCACACACCATGCCGATATAAAGTTTGGCTTCAAATACAAGCAAACGAAAATGATTTAAAGTATATGACTGTATTCTATAAATTGGAATACTGTGTACGAATTTGAATCGGACGATGCGAAAATCTAGGTGTATGTAGACCTTCTGTTTCTTGTATTAAAAGGAAAACTCAGGGCTGAGGTACGTGGACTTTTGAACATTGCGGGCCCAAATAATAAACCAATGAAAATGTTCCCCTAGTGTTTTAAAAGAAGAAATGGTGAAAACTAATATTTCTGTAAATGAATAAATTGTTTAATCTCTCCCGATTTCAGACAGGTTGTGTTAATATCTACGCGTCAACAAACCACACATTAAGTACGAATATTTATTTCATTTAGAGTCACTTGTTTCACGCAACGCATCTATACCTATCACAATATCACCACTCCGCCAGTTTTGGGCCATCTCTTCGGCCATTACCACGGACAGGCGAAGGCGATAGAATTACTGGCCACTGAATAATTTGATAGGGGAAATGATTGATATGACAATCACACGTAATCAGAATCGTGTCGGTGCGATTAGAGACCATACTGTGGCTATTATTCGAGGGCCTTGCCGCGACAGACGCCGGTCGGCTTTGTATACATATCCTTGTCCAACATATCAATATTTGTAAAGGTCAGACAGGGACAGTAAAGGGAACGATCGTGTGAAATGACCCAGTATTTTGTGAGTAGCGAGGCAGGGCGCCATCTGAGTCGACAATTGCTCGCCGACGATTTAATCAAGGCAAGTTCCTAATGGTTTTCTCTCTTCATTAAATCGTAATGATGGAAGGTGTTTTTGTCATGGCGCGGTGTACAGGGCGTAAGAACCTACTGTAGATTACCGCGGCATAACTTGTCAGAGATTATGTATTATGTCGAATTTCATTAACTACATTAATCTTATTTAATGCAATTGTGGGTAGAATACCTACTATTCGATACACAAATGCCACTGTACCTGCATTAAACGGAACTGACAAAAAGAACCATTTTAGGAAATATCGCAGCATGGCTATCTTCCATATCTCGTTTTCTCTCAATGGGGCGTCATCTCTCCATTCTCTCAATAGCACAGACATATTGCAATTATTCATAGCACAGAAAAAATGCATTAGAATCCTTACGAATAGTAAAAATACAGAAACATGTAGACCTCTCTTTCAAAGCCTTAAAGTTTTAACTTTGACCAGTTTATATATTCTAGAAGCCAGTAAATTTGTCCGCAAGAATCCTAGTTTGTATACAAAAGCCAAAGACCGTCACACATGTTCCATAGATTTAAGATATAATTAGAGACAAACTAGCCATACCTTCAAGCAACTTACAAGTTTTAGTAATAAAAGCCCTCATGTAATGACTATTAGGATTTATAATTGCCTCCATAGTTTTGTAAAGTAAAGAGTCCCTAGACGCACCTAGGTATGTTGAAACGAGTCAACAATATGAGGGTAGAGAGTTAGACAATATTTAAACGTCCTACTGTAAACTATACTGATTTTTATGAAATATGAAAATTAGTCATAATCCCATTTTGCCTAAAGCCTCCGCCACACAAAGCGTTTTGATAGCGTAGCGTTAGGCCGTTTTCACATTATCCGATCCGATATCGGATGTCGGACCGACATCCTACATCCGATAAACGCTTCCGATAGTGTCGGATGTCGGTCCGATAAAACGCATTGTTCCAAATCAATGAAGTATGATTTGTATCAAAAAATATTTAAAAAATGGTTTATATTTAATAATTATAAGCACTATATCCTAAATATTATATTGTAAATAAAATTAAGATAACGAGCATAAAAAATACTCAGAGTGTCAGGCAAAATAAATAATTTTACATTTAACTATATCTACTAAAAGATGAAAAAACTAGTATCCGCAATTCGGACCGATGCATTACAACCTTTTTTTTTCAATGGGAATTTTCAACTAATTTGAATTTCGATCATTAGCAGCTGTTTAATAGACGCCATTTTTGTCACGCACACTACTACAAACGTATATATACATTATATATGCACACAAACAAATATTATCGGCCGACAACTGGCGGGGGGTCCGGCATGCCAAAAAATGTCGGAAGCGTCCTGCCGATATCGGCAGTTCCATGGTGCCTCGGACAAAAACTGTTGTAGGAGAGTGCCATCGGCATTAAATCCGCAATTTTTGCGTTTTATATCGATTTTTAGTAATAATGATGTATTATAAATACATAAATGAAGACCTGGAAGCGCATAAATCTTACATTTTACATCCTTCCTACATCCGATATCGGATCGGATAATGTGAAAACGGCCTTAGCGGAGCGTAATGATAGCGGTGCGCCGGACGAACGCTGGCGTTCCGCTCGCAATCCACGCGCATTCCGCTCGCAATCCACGCGCATTCCGCTCGCAATCCGCGCGCATTCCGCTCGCAATCCGCGCTCGTTAGTTCCCGCCGGCGTCCCCTGGGCACAACGCCAGCGTTCGTCCGGCGCACCGCTATCATTGCGCTCCGCTGACGCTCCGCTAACGCTCTGCCTACGCTCTCAAAACGCACATGTGTGGCCGAGCTTGAAGAACTCACTAAATGGCACGTTAATAGTAAGATATATTAATATTCAAAGCGAGTAATACGCCATAAGTGCGCGTGCTTGTTTTCGGAAACGTTTTCACATAGTTAAACCGCGCTCCGCATCATGCGATTTGGCAATTAGCAATGATTAGGAGGGGAAAGGAGAAATTAAACGTAGGTTTGTTTACCTTTTAGACTGGTGTGTTATAGAAGGCAAACGGGCAGATCAATAGCCTGATGGTTGGCGTATCCATCACCCATGGATGCCTGAAGAAATCTAATTTTGTTGCCAACCTTTGAACTGGGCATAAGTTTTTTTCTACTTACCTACTTACCTAAACATAAAATATTTCAGGTTCCTCGCGAATCTTTGTGGGCGTGGGCTTGTTATGCAATTTGTGATGGGGCAAAATTTATTAATTAAAATTTTATTTTGTGTCGCATCAATAGTCAGTCGTACCCTTGGAACCTATTTAGGGGAAGGTTGCGATCATTGGACCAGCGCTTTGATTGGACCACTTCAATATTTCAAAATCTAATCGTGCTAGATGGAATCCAGTAAGGTACAAGGTGACCTTAGGCCTCACCTTGGGCCACCCCGTAACCTCACTCGCTTCCCGGAAAAGAATGACGCGTCCAAGTGTGTTTCGAGCGCTGTTGAAGTTAAATTACGCGAAGGAATAAAATCACGAAAGTATAAATACATTGACAAGTGAATTTGTGTGTTGACGTATAATGCTTAAATTAATAAATATTTAAAACAATTAGCAAATTTAAAACAACAGTTTCCAGGCATTTGTTTTCTCTATTTTTTAATATTTTTATTTGTGATGTGACACCTAGTTGCTATCAATGGACCACCTGTGGGTTCTATCATCGGACCGGTCCAATCATGGCAACTTTTTTTAGTACATATTATTCACCCGTGCGCAAATAGACAATATGTAAGAAAAACTAGTACATATGAAAAGAATATATATATAAATTTGTATACAAAATATTTAATTAAAAAAAAATTGTCGATTTCCATAAGTTTCCTTGATTGGACCATTGGTCTAAATTTCCTAAGTCCATTGGTGGCGACTTTGTGGTCTTAATGAAGACGACTCTGGTCCAAAGAAGGCAACAGCTTATGAAAACCTTTTCACGAATTAACTCTTTTTTTTTTAGTATGTATGTTACTCGATATCTCCGAGAATCGTGGACCGATTTTCAAAATTTTTTTTTTTGATCGAACCGGTATAACCCCGAGATGGTCCCATTGGCACCAAGTCAGGGTCTGATGATGGGATCCTGGAGAAATCGAGGGAACTCTTCAAATGTTATAGGCACATGTAATGTTTTTAGTCTATTTTTCAAAGGTACACCAGTATTTACGTCTGATGGTAATAATTTTATGTGGCTGAGCTGATGATGGAAGGTCAACTCCTCAATGGTTAGGAGTTAAAGGATAATTCTTTCACTACTGTACATGTATTCGGACTGACACATATAATATCACTAGGAACCACTAAAAATCAACTGAGCTGATGATGGAAGGTCAACTCCTCAATGGTTAGGAGTTAAAGGATAATTCTTTCACTACTGTACATGTATTCGGACTGATACATATAATATCACTAGGAACCACTAAAAATCAACAAATAAATAAACTTTTTAACAAAAAATAAAACCGCCTTCAAAAATAAGCGCGTTACAAAACAGGGAGAAACTAAAAAGCCAAAAATAATAAACCTTTCAATTCAGATTTCTTATCGTATTGCAATAAGCTAAACATCCAAATTATAAACAAATCAATTATTTTTGGAGTCGGTACCAGCCTGTGTATGGTTGGGTGGGGCAAACAGGCAATAGCAAGGCGACGAACAGGTCTGGTACCGACTACAAAAATAATTGATTTGTTTATAATTTGGATGTTTAGCTTATTGCAATACGATAAGAAATCTGAATTGAAAGGTTTATTATTTTTGGCTTTTTAGTTTCTCCCTGTTTTGTAACGCGCTTATTTTTGAAGGCGGTTTTATTTTTTGTTAAAAAGTTTATTATTGTGAATAAGTTAATTCATAAATATATGTCAAGAATTAAAACTTCTCAAACTAGTTTTATTTTTTGACAACTCTATGAATAGCAGCGAAGTTAAGTGGTCTAATGATAGCAACCTTCCCCTAACGCTGTAACTATAATATCACGATCAAGTCGGTCTCGTGCTAAAGGTGCGTTATAATATAGACATTCGTTACTGATAATTTTTCCTCAATCTTGCTGAAGTCTCGTTATTTCGTATCATTCCAATAAAAAGGTAAGATCTCTGCATATACAACCCGTTTTTATTTAATTCCGTTAACTTTAAGGGAAGGTTCTTTATATCAAATACAATTAATTTCTCTAAGAAACTAGCGTCTTAACTCTTACGGTTATCGAGTTATTAAAAAAATAAAGATAATTACTGAACATGTGTGTGACAACCTTTACCAATTCCTAATGTTATTTGTTTTGACATGTGCCGTCAATCACTTGACACTAACTTGAATGTTATTCTTAAGGGCCTCTCACACTAATAGATTCCTTTTTTATGTATGAAAATGATAAAAAAATTTTTTTGCGAATTTTACTAAAAGTGATATACAGGGTGGTTCCTGATAATTAACCTAGCTACATGTCGAATTTAACGGAAAACAAAAACAACACGGTGTATAATATACGTAGACTAGGTATCAACCTCCAATATATATTATATAGTTGACATACCTACTGTGTTTTATCTTTCGTAGCCAAATTTTATAATGGAAAGGGTTACATGGGTGAATCAATTTTTTGTTTCTTGATGCTTTAATTTTATTATATTGTTACGTTTCTCTTAACAATTCTAGACATTCGGCTACGCACACTGTTCACTTTCTCAACACAATGAATGTCATTTTCCGAGACCGTATTCTGGAACGTCAGAATCGTGTTCGAATAGAGTTGATTCACCCACATAACAGTTAAGGTTTGATCATACAAACAAAAGCTTATTTTTGATTTTTATTTTTATTATACACATTTATTACAAATGCGTACAACAGTACGCGACATATAAACAAGTCCATTTTACATTAATTTATATAATAATTATATACAAAATATTTCCTGGCGCGTGAACAATACACATTTGGGGAATGTATTTAAGATAAACTGCAGGACGAACACGAGGCTTATTTATATACAACTCCATCTATCTGTCAACAGTAAAAATATATTCTACAAAAGATAAGAATATTAAGAGACAAGTTAAAACTACACATATAAATGTTTGTTTGGTAGGTCACAATTTGCTATTTGTGTGGTGTCTTTGTAAGTATTAATTATATAATACTGAACCATTAGTTTGTACATAATCAAAATTGGGTTGTCATACAACAAAATTCAAAAAGTTCAATGAAATATTTATGTATAAAATGTATTTAAATAGATAGATGTTAAATGAAAATACTATTGTACGATCTTAAATAGGCGAGCTGACTTCAAAGGGTTCATACTCGTTTCCTTAGTGGCAGTAATAAATTAAACGTATAAAATTAAAGCAAGATAAGGTGTATAAAAGTTGACTAGCCTTCAAATCTCTTTTCGTGTGATGTACAAGCATTGTTCACGGGCCTGGAAAGCAATGCCACTAAATGCCGCCTACCTTCGAACATCCTTAAGTGCCTCGGGAAGCCGATGCTTCTTCGTTTAATTGTAGAAGCCTAGAAACCTTACATGTTTCAGGCCACACACTGAGCGTATTCAGCGCTTGTATCCGCCACCGCTGTCCGCTAGAACAGATTCATTGAATTCTTCAGTAATCGCTCGCGAGTCAACGCGAGCGTAAGTGCGTGGGAATCGATTAAAATGTATAGACTTGAATAAATCTGTTTCGGATGACGATGGCGGCGGCGGGTGCCGGTCGTATTGCTCTAGTGCGCGGCCAATTAGAAGGTTAATTTGTTTTTCATTGACTGAAAATCTTCGATTTTCTATAAAACCCGCGATAGAATATACAGACGGAGAACTAGCGCCTAAAACGGATATATTACAATGACCGCAATTTGATCCTGGCGTCTGGAGGCCGATCATCGGTAGAGCTTCCAGTATCACTAATATGACGAAGGTTGTAAAGTTCAGTTGTTGGTATATTATCAAAAGCTAATTTATTGTACATCCAACCGTTTCATTATGTTTTCGTTTCCGATGTTTGCGTTTCGTTTTTCGGAACCAGTTCTCAGTCTCTTAAAGTTAAATACATATTACATAAAAAAAGTAACAGTACAAAAAATGCAGATTGCCTAGATGTGGATATATTATAAGTCACATTTTTTTTTTGTATAGTACATACTGGCTCCTATAGAACATTATCATCGTGTGAGAGGTATGACTTATTTTGTTGACTCTGTCACACAATGTTACATAACCTTTATGAAACTGCCAGTGTAGGACCACCATTATAGTTATTTAATGCAGCTGCTATAGAGCTGCTGCAGAGTAGCCATCTACTATTTTTCCTTAGCACTGTCTACTGTCTGACGCAAGGCATGAAATTAAAGAATAAAGTTTCACAACTCATACCATTCACAGAATCAACATTTGCAAATCTCGACCGGGGGGCAAATGTAAATGTAGCTGTGTAATGTAACTGGTCCATTTTTCCATGTTTTACTATGTCTGCATTAATAAATAGAGTGTCCACCGGTTATATATGGTAGGCGTGTTCAGTGGATACGTGTAGAACTCAACGTCATAGTGTAATAATGGAAAAAAAAATGGATCAGTTACAATTGTCCCCCAGTCGAGATTTGCCCCGCTGTACCTTAGTGTAACTTCTAAGTCCACATATTTAACAGTTATAAATTGATCCTTTTATATACCACGCAAATATCTAAAGTTTAATTATTGCTTTAAACGCCAAATTTTAAGCTGATTATAAAAATATTATACATGAACATTTTTTTTTCAACTTTACATAAGAATTCAATTCATAATTTCAACGTGACTTCAGATGACGCCAACTGGCGACTACATACTTGGATAATTATGACGGTGATTCTTAGGAGGTTAATTTATACAAAACATTGTTAATAGGTATTTACTTAGAAAAAATCTTTCACAACTACACAATAGAACTGTTTTGATGTTCAGGTTTTTCAAGAACTTCAAATTAACTAAATTTATACGGGTAATAACGTCGTAATCATTGGTTTAATTCATTATTTTCGTAATTGCTAGATACTATTTCTTCAGGGCCTATCTAGTTTAAAAAAAAAGTAGTTACGTTGTATATGTACCATTTTTGTAATTGCTGCCGCAATTTACAAGAATTCACGTTTACGCTTTTACGAAAAGATTTCATTTAGCTCGTTTGGTCCCAGGACCTTAGTGGCGTATCATTAGTGTTTTTGTTTATGGCGTTCAAAATTAATATGCATTACTTTTAAGTAATAAATATATTTGTGTACGAATGATATTTTAGACCATTGGAGATTAAAGGAAGATAGAAATTAAAATTATAAACGCACCAAGCGTCCATGCAAATTTAATGTGGCTCTAATAACAAAGTATTGATAAATTACAATGTCAACGAGATGAATGTAATATTATAATTATTATAAATGTGTAATTTTTAATACATTATAATTTCAATAGTATAATTTTAACAAAGCCATGCTTCGATGAATTTTTAAACGATACATAGTCAATAACGAGTGCATTATTTTCGACACAACAGTCAATAATCACAAACAGCCAATACTTTTCAAAACGACTTCAATATATATTCTAGGAAATACTTAAATCAAAATGTCCTAGTACGATATGAATTTTAAATACACATTTCTGACATAAAATAATATCGCACGAGTTCATTGAGTTTATATAATTGTAAGACACTAGGAACAAGTCTAAAAATTTTCTATATCGTATTTGTTGTCCCATTCATAGCCTGCGATACCTAAGCGCTAAATAGTGCTGCTAAGTCCGTTTTCACATTATCCGACCCGATATCGGATGTAGGATAGGAACGATATCCTATATATTAAAGGTGCCTTCTTTGACATTTGCCCTTAACGTCCTTCCTACATCCGATATCGAATAAAATAATGTGAAAACGCTCCGACACAGAATGACTGCTTACGAACCGAAAACTCGCCGCGCGGGACGCTGGCAGTGAATGTGATAAATATCTTCATATAAGAGTAGTACAACACTTAGGAATCCACAGTGATAAGTTAAAAAAGCGCTTCGCTAGACAAAAATAATCATAAATTAATTTTTAATATCTGGGCGACCGAGCTTCGCTCGGTTCTGTTTCGTATCCTTGACATGTGTCGCCATCTAGTTCAAAAATGAATAGTACCTACATCGAGCGAAAGAATTCTCAGCCTTAACAACACAACTACTCCACACGAGATGGCGCGCATTTCGCCACAAAAACTCAAATAGTGTATTTTTCTATTCGTTTCAGCCTTGACCTGTGTCGCCATCTAGTGTTTGCAATAAATAGTACTTACACCAACCGAAAGAATTCTGTCTTAACAGTACAACTACTGCACACGAGATGGCGCGCGAAGAAAAACGCATGAAAACTCGAAAATTCGCGTTTTCCGGGATTTAAGGATAAGTTAGACCGATTTTTCACCCCCAAAAACCCCCACATAACAAATTTCAGCGAAATCGTTAGAGCGGTTTGCGAGATCGTCAGTGTAAATAAATATATAAATAAATAAATAAATAAATATACAAGAATTGCTCGTTTAAAAGTATAAGATTAAGCAGATACGTCTGCTAACGATTCTAAACATTTTTATATTGAAGGAAAAAATGGAAAAAATCGACGTCACCCCAAGACGTGTGTACAAATAGGAAAGGCATGAAAGATTTGCGAAGTCCGGCGTGGCTTCCGTAGCTCAATTGGAGAGCATTGCACGGATTGCAAAAAGGATGCGGGTTCAAGTCCCGCCGTAAGCGTAAATTTTTCAATTTTTTCCTTCAATATAAAAATAATCATTCTGGATTACTTGAAGTATAGCGGGTAGATAGACCTATCATTATTGTCACATATAAAATATTGATTATATTCATAAGACATCGCTCTTCAATTAGTCTTGCTTGCAACGTTTAAGTATTCTCCGTTGATTACACCACGTTAAATTCATAATATATAATAAAGGATTCAGTAACATCTTATCACATACTCGCAAATTTATAAGACACAATCACACCTTCTGACTTTCATATAGGTAATACTAATTTCAATTCAACGATCCTAAACTATGCTACATTTATTTATAACTTACAGACCGCAACGTAATAACGCTTAAATAAATAGAATTAAAGCAATATACAGAGAAATAGGATATTATATATTTACAATGCTGCGTATCACAAGATGGCGGCGAAAGAGTTCAAAATGGTCGCCCGTTCTGTGGTCGCTCGGGCAACTTCGGCGGCACGTTCGGGACAGGTCGGCTACACAAAAAAACAACATTAATACAATATTCTTCGACGTTTTACAATAACAGGTTTGTTTTATCTCATAAAAGCTGGATATCACTACTTCTTCACAGACTTTTGTAAGATAAAACATCTTTGTTACATGTAATACATACTTAATATATACAATGAATTTGTACAGAATGCCCCAAAAATACGTGGACAAACTTTTTATTGTCTTTTTGTCGATAACTTTAACAAAGCTAAAGGCAAACATTTTCAATACAGCAAGTTTTACTTCAAAAGTTAAAGTCGTGCAAGTAAGAAATATTAGTAATGATTAGCCACCCAGGCCATTATTTTTGGGACACATGGATAATATCACTAGTAAACGGGACAGATCAGTACAGTGGTGGGCATCTTTTCAGTTTCAGATTATGATTAAAAACAACATAATATATGTTTCTGACATCAAAGGATGTCAACCTCTGTACCATTCGACAGAAACAATTTATAGAACATTTGTGTACAACCTAACACACAGCTGTAAGCTAAGCAAGCAGATGTAATACCTAGATATTCGGGCACGAACGTCAAGTTGTTAGTGCTTGACAAAATAAAAACATCGACAATCCTTTTATCGGTAAATAGCCTTACATAAGGTTATTAATTTACCCTAATAATAATCTCTAAAATCTTTAATAATCAATCGTGTAAGAAATTATATAAAACTATTACAATATGGTTCGTTTTATTATTATTGTCCATTTATTTTCAAACATGTGACATTTGTATAAAACATAAATGTTATATACACATATTACCTAAACGGGGTAGGCAGATCACATAAAACTACTCAAGATTCAGTACCACGGCAATAATTAATGACATATTATAATGTAAGTTATCAATGAACTAAATATCGAAAGGAAGTCACTAGTATAACTTCGTTCGTGGCAGAAAAATATCTAGGTATAGTTAGAATGCAAAACACTTGGTAAATACAAACTACGTGCTCACATTCAGTAATAACTTCAGAGCTATTTAAATAAATATAGAATATAGTTCCTAACATGCTCCTTATTTAGTACATCGTAATATGAGCAATTCTCGTTAAGTTTGTACATTTGAATCACGTATACCGAAAATGTATAGAAATCTGGTAACAAAAAAGGAAGATTTCATACAAACTACACAGGACATTTTGGGAAACCTAGTGGATCTTGCTCAGCATCATGGACTCTATCAGCCTACCAATTATTATCAAAATCGGAGACGTGATCCAAATGTACAAACTTAACGGGAATTGCACATATACTAGTCTCATGCAAGTAAAGTTCTACGCCGTGACCTATACCCGCGTGCATATGGTTTGTATTGTAGCAATAATACGCCTATCGCATGCGTCGTTCTCGCCCGTACATTCTAGGGAAGCAGTGACAGCCCAGACGTCTGAACCCAATTACGTGCCTATGCCTATCTATATTTTGAAGTAAATGAGCTACTCTTCTACATATATTATGTAACAAATGGCTTTAACTCCTTCACCAAAAACTTTGCGTACATTTTATACTGTTTAATAGTGTATTTCAGTAAATCTTAAATCACATCTCAGAGAAGCTCATTTACTATAACCAGATATAGTGAGAAAAAACTTTCCCATTATAAGGTATTTCCGATTTTATTGTCGACTAACCTACGGGAAAGTTTTTTTACTAGACATGCACCTTCACTTGCCGACTAATGTAATGTATATTTAACCAAGCATAGTTATTATAATTCTTTCAACTATTACATAAAATAACTCTTTAAACACCTCTTAACATAGCTTGGAAAAACAATACATGCCTATTTCGTTGCACTACTCTATATCTTATTTTATCGTAATTAAAAGTAAGCTTACCTAAACTTCCGGTAGAATATTGCATCCAAAAACTTATAAATATAAAGCCAATTGATATTACTTTGTATGCGAACTACTGGAATAAATCAAACATCTCTGGTACACATATAGCGTTTAATTACTCTATTTATACAGCATAAGATTAACAATATTCATAAACTATATCAAATCCAACAATCACTGCCTATACCTTTATTCGATGGTACGCTAACGCTATTAACAATAGAGAGAGAGCAAAACGTTAGATGATTTATTACAACTATTGTATCATATTCGTCTATTTAATATCGATAGAGCAATGGCATGGCTACAGCGCTAAACACTTGTGATGTAGGAACTCGGTTCTGTGGCGCGGCTCGCGCTGCGCACGGCGCGCGGCGCGCGGCCGCCTTCATGATGAACGTGGGCGCAAGCGGACGATGCAACGCTTACTTAAATATGATGCATGTTAATATTTAAATTCAAATGCCCATAAACTTTAAATGTTACATTTGATAACGAATTCATATTGTATCACGTGATAAAACATTCTAATAATTGACCAAAGATATTGCTATCAGCAATAATAGAAGATAGATACGTGGTGTCGGTAGGTGCCATCGCGGGTACATATCGCTACCATCAATACATAGCAATATACACTAATGTTGTGGGTTCGTCATTGGGTAAAGAGTACACATATCTTATGAGCACTTGTTACAAGTAATAATTCCAGTACCAGGGGCCCGTTTCTCGAAGCTACAAGTCACAATTTTCAAGTGATAGTCAAAGTCTAATATGACAAGTTGGAAAGAGACTTCCATTTGTAACTTTCAGTTTTGGGAAATGGGCCCCAGATGGTATTTGATGAGTGTATAATGCATGTGTCACATAACCGTATACAATACCACGTACTTGTGACGACTACTCGTAAGATAGTTATGACTTCCGTACTCTACGCCGTGCCCGCAGGCCTATTTTTGTTACCGATGTATGATCATAATCTTCATCGAGTTATAGTGTCACGGTAAGCGCCACAGATTTTCCTAAGTACTACAAATATTGTGAATCGAACATGATTAGATATTATTAACCAAGCTGGGGTACACGTCGTATATTAAATGCATAAATAGACACGTTGCGTCACTACTAGAGACGGAAGAGTAAAGCCGCGTATCGACTGCGGGCGGCTGCCGCGCGAGCCATGTTCGACCGCGCCAAACCTGCGTTTTGGTGCGCGAGCCAATTTAAAGCTCAACATTTTCATATAGCGCGGCAGCGGCGCGCGGCAGGCGATCCGTGACCAAACATTCATTTAGGTCCGTCCCAATTGCGCACGCACAACACACTGACGCTCCTTTGCCGCGCCACCAAAAACCGACACGAACTGGTTCGCCGCGCGGCACGTTCGAGCGCGCCAATGTTCAAGCTGCCGCGCGCGGCAGACCCGTCCCCATATTGCGCGGCCGCCGCGCGAGCCAATGTTCGATGATTTGCCGCGCGCAGTCGATACGCGGCTTAACGTGAGACTCGTCTGGTCAAGTTCAATGCTACGAAACACCTAGACGCTGAGGTGAGAACGAGTTGCAACAACTGCATCTATGCAGCTAGCTCTACGCGAACATAGTGTCGAGTGCACCAACGATAAATAAACACTCGTCTTAATATAATGCGTTCATACATTTCTAGCACATATACAAAACAATATGATATGCTCGATAGTCCCCTAGCGCGGCACAGAGCGGCTTGCGAGGACGGGCGGGCCGGCGGCGCGGGCCCTCGGGTCGCCCGGGTATCGGCGCGCAGCCTGTACACTCGCGGCAGGCGGCCCACCGATACCCAGGCGTGCCCGGCGGGCCCGAGCGGCTCGGAACACGCTGTCGCAGCAAACGGCCCTTCGTACGGCTCATCTACATAATTCATTATACACTTATCATAAGCCTTCAATGTAACATTTACAATTAATTACATTAAATAAAGGTAATTACATATTCATTCATATTTATAATAATAAAGATTACATACGCCATCCGTATCGTGGAATATTTATCCGTACAGCTAATCATAAATAGCACTCTTCAACAATAATTTCATCAAATTTAATACTGAATTCATCCATTGCCATATTGAGAATTTTTTACTTAACACGAATTTGGTTCGATTTTATACACGTTAAGTACTAAATTTTAAAAGATCTTATTGCTTTTACGAATGTATACCGGTACAACGAATTCTTAAATAACTGAAATCGTGTGCGATCTTCAGAAAACCTCATCGTCTGGTCACTTCTGATTGAGCAAGTTTTCTTAGGCATACTGTGAATTATATTTAATTTGAGTTTAGTAGGTCAGGGCAAAGGCATAATCTTAGCGACGTTATCATAAAATGGTAACATTGATAACGTGGCACTAGTGATCTAACTGTTAATATGTGCACAACAGTCGTGTTAGTCAGGCACTGTACAATACATTGCTACACTCGGGTACCGTCCAGAAGCAACTGTTCACGAACAACAAAAGCTTGACTGTTAGTGTCGCGCACACACTACATAAAATCTCGATCTCGGACAACACCAGTAAGCGTAACAAATGGGTGGACAGATTGGTAATTTTCGTCAACAATGCTTATGCTACTTCGTGTCATATATAACACTGTGATGTTATTACTGTATCAAATATTTGTATAGAAATTAATATTTCGATATACATGAGAAACGGACCGACAAATCTATACAAATAGAGTTGGCGATGTCGGAGCGGGATCGGCACGACACGTCGCACAATGCGGTGAGACGACAACGCGTGCGGGTACGAGTTGTGCGTTGGGTTAGTGAAAGTCGGCGCCGCGCCCAGAGGCGCCGGGGCGCCCGTGAGCGCGGTCGCGGCCCGCTTTACTTGAATCTGGCGAAGGCGGAGCTGAGCTCGTTCATGGCGGCGTTAGTGACGGCCTGGCCCACGGCCTGGTTGATCTGCTGGCGCATGTGCGGCGGCAGCTGGTTCATGGCCGCGTTGGCCGCGCCCGCCGCCTGCATCGCGCCCGCCGCGCCGCCCGCGCCCGGCCGCCTGCACCCAACCCACATCAATACCCACATATACCTCAAAACCTAATCTATTTACATACTGACTTTTCCCTCACGCGCCTAAATAGACCTCGACGAATCGCACAAAAAATCGGACGTTTTCCATACTCACGACATATACTAAACATTCAAAACTTGTTGGCCCCTGATTTATAAATGTAAACAATGATTCTCACAGCTTCTCTGTAAGACATTTTCAGAGTAATGTAACCGCCATAATTTGAACAACATTTATTAATGATACGAAAGTTCAAAGTAAGTATTATTCTTACAGGGCAACTGTGAATACAGTAATAATATTTTCACTATACGCGAGACGTTCTACAACATTCAGGAATATAAACTACTGCTAAAGCGGATTTTTAGTGCTACCTCTACGAGTACTTTAATAGGGTTCTACTTTGAACTGGCGTCGCGTCCGCCAATTCGGCGGGGAAATTATATTATTTGAAATGACCTTAAACTTAATGAAAGACAGAAGAAGTTTTGAAGACCACACACAAATCAATGTGCAAAAAATACATGCAGTGATATCACATAATATATGATAATAATCCAAAAGCGACTTCAAGAAAAATACTTTTCTAACAATACTTTTGTAACATGATCAAAATAAAGTATCATAAAATGCTAAAAAAAAACATAATGCAATCTCTCCTTGTTTCCTTGTGTTCTCCGCGAAATATAAGAGAACAGTGTATAGATAAAGTTTTCATGACTCCGAACATGTCACAATAGGTTATAATCTAGTAATCTCTCTGAAGGCAGCCCGTTTGAACGTGAACCATCGTTGTGCACACAACCTCTCGGTGACCGAACAATACAGTCGTATTCATTTATTAATATTGTCTTGTCACTACTATTCGGTGGAATAAAAACGGAGCCAAGAGTAATGTGGCTGCCCGAAGGAGAACTTGAAAGCAAACATATATATGTAAGTATTTTTATATATGTATATATATATATTTGAGTACATGATAAATTCACTATTCATTTAATAATCTTTGGAAGCAATATTTTTCAGACGTATCATAAGTATAGATCGTATTATAACTAATAAATAATGTATATAACATATGTATATTTATTTTCTAGGTTTCCTGGCAGTTGTTAACTTACTACATTTATTGCGATGTATAACTTTACTGCTTGCTATGACAACTCACAATAGATAAATTGTTTAACAATGTTAAGTCTTAACTCATGACTATTTTAACATAAAATGGTAAGGTTATTTAAATATTAATAATTAAATTATTAGTGCATGGCCAGAGCCAGCAGGACGCTAGCGTTTGCGCAGATATAGGCAGGCCCACCCCCTAATTCATAAACGTCCACTAAAGTTATCAAGCCGATAAAAATAGTTTGTCTCTTTTCGACCTATTGGTGTGATGGAAAGGGACAAACGATTTTTATCGGCTTAACTTTAGTGAACGTTTATGAAGAAGGGGGTCAGTGTTTTAAAATCCGTTTTAATAAACAAAACCTTAGCTTGTGCGTTTCGTCGCTTAAATACTTGGGCTTTAATACTGTTTATACATTCCGTCGAGATCAACCGTATAAGTTACATAGCGAAGTGCGCTAGCGTCCTCTTGGTTCGTAAAGATGTGAGTGATTCGTTTTAGAAAGTAATAGAAGTGTACTAAGTTAACAATCGCGTCAGAGTTAGTACCTTTAGGTTCGTACGTAACTTAAGTTAGTTAGTTAGTGGGCAGACGACGGGCTGGCTCGCTTAGCGCCGCCTGCGAAAACAACCACACACTCAACTTCTTAAAATGTTTGCGCTCTATTTGAAGAACATACTTGATCGACCTTCGAATTTAGTAAGATATTCGTTTTTATTTGATTTTAAAATGTTATATCTATTTTTATTATTTAATTTTACTATGATGGGTAGTCTTAATCAAATATGCACCAAAGCACAAACTATTTTCAAAACCAATTACATTGCACAAATGAAGCTTTGATATAAATTTAAACATAATACATTATAAAATTACATATACGGACACGACAAGCTGATATTGGTATACAAAATATACTAGATACACCTATTTATGCATATTATGGCTGTTACATCACCCATCCAAATGCCTCAAAAAAGCGAAGCTCATAAAATTTGTGCGAGAAATACTCTCGCCAAACTAACTTTGCGTGACTTTTACTTATACGAATATATGTTAAACCCATATTAAGGGAGTTTACCTACTACCATACAATCAAGCAAATTTCTTTTACGTAAATAAAATCAAATTTTAGATTATTCAAATCAGTTAACTACTCATTCTTGGTAGCTTATTAATTAAGATCGTATAAGTTCTAAATCCCAGGCAAATCTCAAATGCAAATGCACCTTCACCAATAAGTTCAGTTATGTTTAAAAAATAACATTCTCGGTAATAATGACACCTCTATTTCACAAGACAATAATGTGGGAGAGCCACACTGACCAATAAAATGTATATTTTGAAAGCATCGCACAGTTCGACGTCATACTAGGTGACGCGATGAAGTCGGCAGTAGCCTCAGGTATTGTAATTACAAACGAAGAAGCCATACCGTGCCCAAGGACACTGGCGTATATCACAACTGTATGTCTTGCCATGAGTGATTTTTTCGAAAAAATGAATTTGTTTGGCCTACAGTACCGATCAATAATATATCACATGTTTTTTTTTCGTATTACGCTGATAATGGACGGAAAGAGGTCAAGAAAAACGCGCTGGTAAAATGATTTAATTACTACACTTTTATTTATGTTTTTCATTCATAAGTATGTATTTAATATCATGAGACTGAGGCTAAGCTATTAACCTGTGAAAATAATTTTAACAATAGGCTACTTGACCCTTTTTTTAAATCTCTCTTATATTATTAACCGAAAAAAAATTGCCAGTATACTTTTATTTAATAAGGCAAAAACAACATCAGCCATGTTAGTCTATAGATTATTAAAAAAACAACATTTTTTGATATTTAAATATAAGGCACAAATGTTATTTATAATTCAACATAGAGTTAGGTTGAAATCCTATGTCGGCGTCATAGGACACGTCAGTACATCCAAAATAAAAAAAGTATGTAATCATTTTTAGTCAAAAAAACGTAGTAAAATCATGCACCTTTATTGACTTTAAACTTTAAACCCAACAAAACGCAATCATTGTGCCAACAGATGTGACATCTGACATCCATGTCACATCACAAATCTCATTGTATGATTTATTGAATATTCATAATATATGGATATTAAACATTTTAGAATCGCAGCAGCAATGCGAGTAGAGATACAGAATTAATAACTGTATAAATTAATAATTGTATGACCAATGACCTCATACATAAAATTACCAGTTTAGGTGACAGAAGGCGAATCCAATTTGTAAACATTAAATGTGCTAAGGAAAAGAATCTTTCCGATTTTCAACGGGACACGGCTGAAGGGGCGAGCTGGTTTCGACTGCGCCCATGCATCTCAATTGTCCAGAAAGTTCATTCGAAGATCATTTTGCTTATAATAATCTGAGTAATCACAGTGAATGGTTTGACAGTATTTCAGCTAACATGTAGAGAGACTTGCTAGCTTCGTCGGTCAGGCTTCGTCTTGGACACAACGCGGATAGTTAGGCCGCCAGGTGTGGCACTTTGGATTACGTTTTTATAATAAATTAATGATAGTTTGTATTGTTTTGGTAATATATTTTCTACTCGTATACTACTCGTTTGGTACTCGTATAAACCTAAACTGAGATAATAAATGAATAAAAGGAAATAATTAGTGAAACTCTGACATAAGTAATAATTAATGAGACTAAATGCGTTTTCACATTATCCGATCCGATATCGGATGTAAGTAGGACTGATACCCCATACATTACAGGCGCTATCTTGGATTTTTTCCATTTAAATCCTTCCGACATCCGATATCGGATCGGATAATGTGAAAACGGACTAAGACAATAGATACCTTGTTAGTGTTATATATCTATGCCTATGTATATCCCACCAAAAACATTCTGTAAAAAATAGCCGTCTCGATGGAGCTGCTTGTTTATCTCTAAAAAGTAATGAAATCTACATAAAGTTCCTTACTGCGATTTCTTTATTATTATAGTTAACTAGCCTTTGCCCGCGGCTTCGCTCGCGTTAAATTCGAAAATCTCTCCACAAACTTCCATCCTCCATTCTAAGGAAGTGGGGGGATATAAAAAGAGACAAAAAGTAGCCTATGTCACTTTCCATCCCTTCAACTATCTCCACTTAAAAAATCACATCAATCAATACGTCGCTCCGTTTTGCCGTGAAAGATGGACAAACAAACAGACACACACACTTTCTCATTTATAATATTAGTATGGATAGATGTTGTGTGACTTGGCCGTTGAAGTGTAGCGGTGCTGGCGACAGATTGGTGCAATGGTGTCATGGAGCACCTGGTTATAAACTTCTTTATACCCTTGTGTATAAAGAAGTTTATAAGTTTCATATTCGATGGTCCGAGCTAAGGTTCGTAAAGCCATGAAGCCAAGCTGATAATCATTGTCGCTAAACGCCGATCGAAACGCAGTAGCGCATAGTAGTCGACCATCCAACGCGTACTTGCTCGTACGCCTATCACCCACTTGACGTCGCGCCAACACTTTATGGAAAAAGCGGGTTTTCGACAACTACCAATAAGATTTTAGACATTCAAAAATCTTCAATAATACTCAACTGTTTCGGTCGCACTCGTTCACATATAGGATAGGATTGGTGTGAGCGAGACGGCCAGGAGATTGATTGTCAACATGATATCTATCATAAACACCGTTCGAAATGGCCTCATTAAAATCTAAATTTTAAATATATTGAAAGTAATATTACTAATCATTGACGTCACGCTCAAAATGAAAGAGATAGAAAATTTGACAGTATGGTACTCTTTTGCATGATTGTCATAATTCAAAATAAGAACGATGGCTTGCGTTGTAAACAGGGACTGAAACATGACACGGGCCCCTAGCGTCATCTATATACTTTTCACTGTATCACTTGTAATGCCGTTGAACTACCGCGTGCGTATTTAAAAAAAAAACGACATTTTTATTTAAATGACACTCTTAGTGACATCTAGTGACATAGATTTACGGCTGCCAACGGGGTACGGCTTTAAACCTATAAATATTGGTTTCTAAATTCAAATTCTATAGAAAACAATCATTTATTGTGCCAGATTTAATATGAGCCAGTAGCCTATTCAGCAATAAAATGAAAAAAAAAATGTAATCTACAAAAAACGTCGCTTAAATTTTATACGTATCCATACAAAAAATCACGTGATATATTATTGGGTATGTGAAATTAGAACTGTGTATCCTAATTCTTCCGAGATGAGAAAGGAGCGTCAATAGTAAAGCTAGTGTACTCACGTCGGTATGAGCGGGGCAGGCAGGCCTCCACCGGGCTGCGGGCGGCCGCCGGGGGGCGGGGGCGCCGCGCCGCCGGGCCGCGACGGCAGCGGGGGCGCCGGCCGGCCGGTGCCTGCGCCGGGTGGGGGCGGAGCACCACGTTGTCCCATTGAACCTGGAAATGGAGATGCATTTTTCATTTCTCATACTCTCAAAGTGCAAACTGATACATCATTAATTCATTATATCCTACAAATCTTCTTAGGTACTTTATATATAGAGGGCATGTTCACCTAGGACCTCCTTGTGGTACGGTACACCCTCTTACATTGCTGAGCGGGCGCAGCGCGTTTCGGTCCTCCAGGCGAGCGACAGGCGCGAGTTAGGCAGGTATACGTGCGAATGAAATCCCATCGCTGTGCTCACGGTAGCCATGGAAACATCGCCGATGATGTGCAGCGCCTCCTTGTGGTACACCCTCTTACCTTGCTCAGCGGGCGCAGCGCGCCTCGGTCCCCCAGGCAAGGGCGGCGACAGACGCGGGTTAGTCGGTATTTGTAGCCCGTCATTCTTGACGGGCGTGCTCACGGTAACCATGGAAACATCGCCAATAATGTGCAGCTTGTAGTCCACCCTCTTACCTTGCTGAGCGGGCGCAGCGCGCCTCGGTCCTCCAGGCGAGGGCGGCGACAGGCGCGGGTTGGAGTCGAGCCGGCTCTCGAGCCAGTCGTTCTTAACGGGCGGCGGCACGGGCGTGCTGACGGTCGCCATGGAAACGTCGCCGATGATGTGCAACGCTTCCTTGCACGCGTGGTACATGCGGAGCATCTCCTCGCGCTTCAGCGCTTCCTCCGGGGATTCTTCCATCATTTGCGACTGTAAAACACAGGATCATTAACCCTTTGAAAGTTTTAAAGCGAGATAATATAAACCTTATTTGAATGTAAATCTCAAGGTTACAGCGTATATTAAGTAGATAATGAGACTTTAGGTATTCTTGACCTTGAGAAGGTTAAGATACAGTCTGATGCTGTTTTGATAAGTCTGAATAGCAACATTTAACTGCTGACCTAATTTCAGCCTTACATTTAAATGTTGCGAAAACATTTTCGGATATTTGGGGACCAAAACATTCATTCTCTCCACCTGCCGCTCAAGGAACACGTAATGAACTCATACCTGATCACCGGACGCGTACAGATGCGCCAGCAGCTCCCCGTTGATGAAATCTTTGGCGTTGTTGATGATCATCATCATGATCGTCTTGGGCACCAGGTCGCGCGTGGTCTTGGTCACGATGCGCATGTACGAGTCTACCAGGTTGCGAATGGTCTCCACCTGCCGCTCCAGCTGCGGGTCCATGCTGCTCGAGCCGCCGGTATCTGAGCTCTGGAAAGGATGATGTGACAAGTGAGATAAGGTTCTGACTTGGGTGGAGTAGTGCGTATTTACAGTTAAGAATAATGAAGCTTACGCATAGTGCAATCAACTCATGAAAAGGATAAGGGTCACACGAAAATATCGTTGGATCGATAATACTCATATAAAATACTGCAAGGTTGAGGAGAAGCAAGGATGGGCTAAGCATCTGGGGCTTGACCCTGAATAAATGGCCAGCTTCGCTTGTTAGCTGAGTTTTGAAAAACGACACTAGGTACTAACTATGTATATATCATTAAAATTTCACGACAATAATCACTGACTCGGGCCCTGAAGGCCACATCTCATCTTAACATTTCTGAATTTTAAAAGACCTTTAAATTACATTATTATAGCACTATGCGTAAACTTTTTAACGCATCGGTTTGTTAAGTGTGTTGAAGTTTGTGTTTGCTTTCTATGAAATTGGAGATAAGCAATGGAACAGAATCGTTTAAACGACATTTCCCAACATTTGGTATTGGTCATTCCAGTGTAGATTGCGTGATAGTGCTGCCTATGTTTAATTTTCTTATAAGCATTTATAGATTGGAAATCTGTTGCACCAAAATGCTAAATTGTATAACTGTGCCTATAGTTTCAAGTTGACAAGTTTCAATGCAATTTCATTTCAACTATCTGATAAATCAAACCTAAAGATAGTTATGTAATTATGATCTATATATATTATATGATGCCAGTTCTAATGGTGTATTTTGATCTAATTCGAACATTTAGGGACGTAAGTTGTAAAAAAAAAACATTCAGTCGAATTGAGAACCTCCTCCTTTTTTTGAAGTCGGTTAAAAATGCTATTGAGTAAATAAGAGTCGAAAGCAGAGCACTACAAGCAAATTGTGAGTGTGTTCCTTTAACCAACAAAACCACGATGAAAACAATCCGAATAATCATTTGTGATTCTTTTCCGTGAAATAGTATGCAACCCCCTTATTTGCAGTCAAGCATAAACTCCAATTTCTCCTGTTTAAAGTATGCTGGCCATGGCAGTGAGTAAGCATGTAGGTAGAATCAGTAAGCTTAAAGGTACAATGACTACACACTCACTGGCAGGGATGCATCATACTCTTACTTACCACTCAGCATATCCGAATCTAAAAACTGTAACAAACAGTCGTACCGGGCGGCTACCTTGGAGCAGGCACCGTGACGCTTTCTAGCTCTCAGTCATAGCTGTATCCTCAAGTACCCTATTATCGATGAAACTGGTCTCGGTACCTCGGTCGGTAGGTCGCGGTACGGTACGCTCATCTGTTACAGCTTTAAGTCACACAAGTTATACCAAGACCATAATAAAAAACAACTTTTAAACACTTTGAATAGTGCAGCGAAGTAAAATGAAGACAAAATCAAAAGAATTGTTATGATGATATTGGTGATCCATGATCAAGAATGTTTCTTTATAACCGTCGACTGGATATAATAGTTCAAACTAATGTATGAATTTTATGGCCATGGTTTTTATTCCTCTATAAATGGTACCACGCTCAAAAATTTTGTACCCGTATTGATAAACTGCCTAATTTTATAAATCATAAAGAAATGTAATTATGGGAAATAAGGTTAAATATATACTAAGTAAAATTTTGTTCGACACTCCAATTGTTCCTCACCAAATTCATGCCATTTCCTAAAAGCAACGATTGTATACGCCTCATGCTTTAAAAATGTAACTTATTTCCATCGTTGTTATTCAAATCACCCCTTTTTCGAACAGTATCGAAGATAAACATGTTAATACGAAAAAGCTAGGCAGCAAGCATTATACATATAGATAATATAGAGAACCCGTCAATAGCAGCGGATAGTGGATATATCGTCGGCCAACCTTAATATTTGCCAGATCATGAGTGTCCTAGCCATATCATGGCATATATTATAATATAATAAATATCTAACCCAGGGCGCCAAATAAGCATAATCGAACTGAAAATCATTCTATCCTCGTACGAAACAGCTACGTACTTTTCGGTACACATAGTGTATCACGTACTTATGAATAGAAATTAGTATATACAATGAAATGGTTTTTTCAAGTCATAAAAAACTGAAATCGTATCTCATTCCAGCACTTTGGCGAACTCACACACCAGACTCAATGTCATCAAAATATACTCACTTTCCGACCCCCCGACAAACCAGAGAAAGGAAATAACTAAAAATAAAACAGAAACATAAATCAAACGAAACAAACAGAAAATCATGTAAGTAAATAAAAATGCAAACCAATATTTATACAAACTAGAAACACTGAATGAAAACGCAAATAGATCGCAATAGCAGTCCCGAGCAATACGATCTTTTGAAGCCGAATCTATACGTTGTACTTTTGGCTGTTGAAAAAAGTGTAAACAAACCCAAGCTGTCAAATTTGAGGGTTGTTTATTAGATCACATTTGGTTTCTGATTTTTTTTTCCTTATTTAAAAATAATTGAGCTCATTACTATTTTCCATTTCATTCCACTAATATGTAATTTCGTTTAATTTGAAGAAACATATACAATACACCCTCACGATTACGAAAATATCTTCATTACATTTAATCAATATTATTCTTTTCTTCAGGGAATCATCTACCAAAAAGAACCCAATGTTGCAGAGGTTTAAAACTCATGGTTGCATTTTAATCTGGGTGTAACACTACTAAAATCCCTTAAGCGAATTTTAATTTTATCTGTTTGATGCTTGGTATCAATCATCATCATCATCTGTTACGAGTTCGATATGTGTGTTTCCGAGCTTCCGTTTCTCCGTATGAGATGGTGATTGTTATATTTATGTATTTTTATATTTAATGCTAGTTTAGTTGAAGCAGTAATATTTAATAGGTACCACACCAAAATATTTAATAGGTACCAACCCATTAGAGACTTGTACCTACACTCCTTTTGTTGTGTATTTGGTAAAATTAGGCGAAAGTATATGTTTTTGGAATGGGACGGTCTATAGTAGAAAGCTCAATTATTTTTAAATACGAAAAATTGAACAGTAACCAAACGTTACCTTATAGACAACTCCTTTCACGGCTTGTTCACAGTTTTTTAAATACCTAAAAACACAAGGTACCGCATTGTTACTTTCACCTTACTTACCATTTGTGCATTTATAATCATTAAAATTGGCTCACCATAAATGAAGAGTACCAAGTAAGTAGCCACCTATAATTTTGTTCTTCAATCTGGCCTTTAAAGGTTCACTACCCCTGGATCTGTCAAATTTGACAACTCCGGTTTGTTTACACTTTTCCAACAGCCAAAAGTACAAACTATAATATTAGCTAAAATTTTAAAATAAAGGGCTGTTGTTAGTTATACTCACTCATTAGATAAGAAAATAATATACTATTAATAAATAAATATAGGTACCCATCATAAATATTGCCGAATATCATATATTTTTGAAGATAACCCTACTTCAAGTCAAGTTTTTGGACCTATAGAGTATTTCCCTTTTCGGACTATTAATTTTTGAATTTAATGATTTCATCCCAGTAGTTAATACAACGACCCCAAATGATGTGATGGAAATATAGGAATTTCAAAAGAAGTAATACAAAAAGTGAACACTCATAAGACCATGCTTTTACTATGTAAATATTTCGAGAAGTCACCTAGACCCCAACAAAGTGCATTCAGGAAAGCACAAGACATCACTAGTATTCTAAAAAACCAAATAAATAATATGGTTAATCGGTTTTTTCCACTACTTTAACATTTAAAATAACGTGTCGGTTTAGCATGAGGTACATGGAGCGTATTCGTGTAAACAAACCTCTGTTCCTTCACCCTGAATAGCATGGCAAAACATACATCAAAGTTAAAAATAAAACGGACATATATGCTGTAATATCAAGTAAATACATGACAATACGTTCAAAATATGTTATTATAAATGGTTATAAAGCAACAATACACTCAGATAAGGTACTTAAAAAGTTAGGATCAGGGTACACTTGAGGGCTGATAAAATAAAATATTAGTAAGAGTAAGACAGGTAGAGCTATGTGCTATGGTGGTGGGACTGACCTCTTCACCGTTGGCTGCCTCGGAGGTCTTCTCAGGGTAGACTCCGGCACGCAGGAAGGACGCCTTCCACGAGTCCACGTCGTCCTGGGTCTCGCACGACAACTCCAGCTGCTTGTAATCCTGCACAAGTACAACAGGTTCAGATACTGATCGAGATTTGCAGGTTAATATAATAGACACCATTATATCTACAGTCAAAAACATGCAATGTGTTTTTTACTCCGGGATATGATCCAACTTCGGGATATGACTAAGTAAAGCTTTAAGAATTTTTCAATAACCACTGATAATCCACAAAATGGAGTTAATTAGACTACCAGCATCTTAATTTAAGGTCAGAGATGCACCCTTAAAATTAACGGAGTGTTAAAACTGGATACATTTTTGATTAAACTAAATAACGTTATTTTTTTTAAAACAGACAGCATACTTAATTTCTTATAGTCTACAAAGATATGTTAACACATTAGCCAAAACAGTTTATACACTACGTTGACAAAGATTTTGATACCACAAATAGTGCATCAATGGATGGACTGTGTGATAGAGGATAAGAGAAAAAAGAGTGAGAGTTGAAATGAGAAAATATAGAGGAGAATGAAAAAGGAAGACACTGTTGTACCGACTTTGATTTGACTTGAATGATCTGTCTAGTAGTTTAGCTGGTCTGTGAGGTAGGAGGAAGGATTGTGCAAGGGTCATTTAACACATCAAGACGTAGTGTGGTCCTATCAAAATGAGCTTGGTCTCATACCTTGTAGACATTCCTGCCCTCAGGGTTGAAGAGCGCGAACATGTGCCGACGCGACATGAACCCTTGCTCCAGGTCGCGCAGCTTCAGCCCGTCCAGCGGCAGCATGTACTTCTTCTCGCGCTCCTCCTCGTCCTTGTACCACGAGATGCTCTCCGATGTGAGCACGAACCAGTAATCGCGGGAACCTCCTAGGGCAGAAAACAACTAACATTCGTCCATAGCAATATGGCTAGCTGAGTAAAGCGCCCGGCTGTGCAAAGGAAAACTGTGGCTGTGATGCAGTTTTAGGCCAAAAAGTTGAATTGTAGATAGCGTTAAATCTTTATGGTAGTAGTCTTATCGATTAAATGAATAAAACGTATCGAGTTTTTTAATAACTAGACGGAAAAGAGAGAATAATTGTCAAGCACAGAATTAATTTGACCCAATAAGAGCCACTTGCACCAACGAAAATGGAGGGTTAACCCGAGGGTTGACCCACCATTTTATATGGAATTTGACAGATGACAGCCCACTAACCCTGAGTTAAGTGATTGGTGCAAGTGGGCCTAAGTTGAACTGGAGTCAACGAAATCACTCCTTCTACTTGAGACTTTTCCACACGCACTTAATTCATAAAAGCTTCTATATTTACATGCCCCCACATTAAAAAAAACAGTGCACATTCGGGTAAAACTTCCAAATCAACCCCAGTATTTTATAAAACGCTCCAAATTAATAACACCATTCAAAAGAAAGTTAGTAAAAAGCGCCAATCCGTAGCTATAGCGCGCACATTCCAGCCAACTGGTCGTGTGATATACCTTTCATGATGCCCAGGTTGTGTATGCACATGTAACCTTTCCTGATAACCTGGTTACCGAGCGCGCGGTGCCCCGACTTGGCCGAGTTCTCCGATTGGTTCTGAGCACTGGAAGGGAGACGAACACATGTTAATATTGATGCTATTCCATAAATAGTTGGCATTATACGGAGCCCAAGTAAATATACGTCCCTGGCGGTATTCAGGTCAAATATTAATAAAGTGAAAAAGAGAAATTGGGATGTGTTCAGAAATTTTAAAATCAGTAAAATAATATGTTTAGACGAACAAATAACCCAAGAAAAACATAAATGAAAATATCAAATTTTGAACCTGCGATCGTTAAATCCTAGTACAGTCCATGAGAATTTAAAAGGGCCTTCGGTTTTCGGGTAATCGGGAGGTAATCGGGTGAAATTACCGTATTATCGTTTCGAAAGCCTTTTTTGAAAGCTCACGCACTGTAAATAGCTAGTTGCGTATATTCGTGTGCCTTGATACATCCAAGTATCACCTGTATCACAATGTGTTGGGAATTCATAAACCTATTACCACGCGATTTAATGGCCAATGAGTTCATAAACAACTGAACGCATCCCACGAAATATGAATCAAAACTTTAGACTAGTCAATGTACCACGGACTCCATTTGATTGGTCTCCATTACTAACCTAGAGGAGACTTGTTCAGCGTTCAGACCAGATCTAGCGTGAGACCTGTGAATTCGATTATCTTTGAACCTTATTACAGAAAAGGTAAAAGTCACACTGAAACGTTGGTCAGTCTAGCGGGTGCTGTCTACAAATGAGTCATATAACATAGAAACCGTTTAAAATTGTACTTTTGTATTTCTGCTTGTTTAAGGCTTGTTTTAGGCTTGTTCTACCATTCGAGCAACATCGGGAAGCGAGGGCACTTGCATTGCATACTACTCTGCTAAAGTACTATGCCCAATTGGAAATGCTTGTTTGACTTGGCCATACACAAAAATCATAGAGAGGCATGCAAGAATTGTCTTAAACGTGTGTTTTTTTTTTATGTGTGTCGCTATAAGAGATAGCGTTTTGTATGTAGCGAGTGAGAAATGCGATTGTGTTCACGTTTCGCCTTCCCTTCTGATGTGTCGGAAGTCGATGTTGCTCGAAGGTTTTGCGTGATAGAATATGATGATGCGTTTGATGTGAAACGAACGTAGATAGCTTTGTGGAAAGGCTACATACGCATGATTGTAAAAGTGAACGTTGGAAAAAGTCAAAAAGAAGCCTTATGTCAAAAAACGTGGAAAGAAAGTCAGTCCCATAAGTTTCAATAAAAAGTGATTTTGTTAGTGTTTATTTGGGTTTGTGTGAAACTTATACGAGAGTTTCCAATATTGTTTTTGACTGGCTCTCTTTTACCTGATTACGAATTAGATAAAAGGTGGATGATGTGATTGTCGCATAAATTTCAGAAAGTGAATATTATGAGTACATACATACGTTGTTTTTTATGGTTATTTTCCTTTAAAATCGAAATTGTATAGCGTACTTGGAGCCTATAACCACGCTATTTGAATAAAATAATCATTAAGTATTTTAAATAATACCTATTTCCAACTCTGCGTCATCTAGAATTCGCTAATGCTATAATATTATTAAAATCACAGTTCATAGAAATTATTCATATGAAATACTGGCCATCACATTCAAACAGAAACTACAACAATTCCAGTCTTATTGCTCCCTTAGAGTCCTAAAAAATATAAAGAAGGATTACGTTACAAGTGGTCCAAGTTTTCAATTTAATTTAAGTGTGCCCTACTTATAGAGCTCAGTAGCCTGTTTCACCACGACAGTGGCAATAGCGACACGTCGCCAACAGTGACACTTCGCCATTAAATCCAGGTCTACATAAAATATTGAGGTTAACCTTTCAAGCCCCGCAGGCTCCCCAGGGAGCCAACTTAAAAAATGAAATGACACATTAATTAATTTTGGCATAATTCGAAAGGTTAAATGCCAATGTTACACAACCCAGAAATAGGAACAGTCAATGTCAAGTGTCAATGTTGCTTTGAAACAGATCTTAGAGCTTTAAGGCTGGTTTTAGTGTCACGTGGACGGACCACGCAAAGCGATCCGCGCGACCAGTTTGTATGAAGTTGATACTGTCGTCCGCGCAGACTTGTCCGCGCCACTCAAAACGCTCCCTGAACTTAACACATATTAGTCCGGTGCGAATCGCTCCGCGCGGTCGGTCCACGTGACACTAAAACCAGCCTTAGTAACAAGTATATTGGGGATAGTTGGTCCAGCGGTCATACTTGGCGAATCCGATGAAGTCCTCGTGGTTGGTGTTCATGTAGGCGAGCTCGCAGTCGATGAGCAGCACGAGCTGGTCCTTGCACTGGTTCTCGCGCGAGCGCACGTGCGACATGATGATGCGCTCCGTCTCCTCGCGCAGGCGCGGGTAACGAGACATCTGCAGACGGAGTAAGTATTGTATTCTGTACACTTTTCTAGTATGCGGGAAATTATCTAAAGCGAGTGAAATTGCGCGCGCACGTGGATGATAACTTTCGATAAAACTGGGGTATTTCCTGATTAACGTATCAAGACATTCATTAGTCCGGAAAGAAATTATGGTTTTTAGTGTACTGAGTTGGCGCTCGGAGCGTTCGGTTCGGCAACGCGAGCAGCGGGGCGAGCTCCCCCGCGTACATACTATGCAGCGTCGGCTCAGAACACTTTTATGAGCTTCAATTGTTTGACATGCACGTCACACGCCCCGCCCCACTGCCCGCCCAATATAAGCGTGCACTCAGACTTTACACTAAGTCAAAGTCAATTTATGTTATCCTGCATGAACGAAGTAGATGACTTGGAGTGTAAATGAAGTTTAGCGCGAAAAATTATATTATAAGTTTACCCTTTCAGTACAAATGCGAACGACGTTGGAGAGCTCCTGCACGACGAGGTCCACACATTTGAGGCACGGCTCCTTCAGCCGCCCGATCTGTTTCTTCACGATGGCCTCAAACGCCATGTCGGGCGTGAACAAACCAACCTGTAACACAAATGTTATGTAAGCTTACTAGAACACAGATTGGACACTATTAAAGCTAGGAACACACTACGCGGACGTCCGTCGTGAATCGACCGCGGACGGGAATCTGGACAATGGAAATACACATGACCGTGCAAACTATCGGTCGACGGACGTGGACGTAGCCTTGAGCGCATGGACGTCCGATCGAAATCTGGCTCGCTGGATGTTTTGTTCCGTGCACACTGATCGGTCGCGGTCGCGGTCGATTTACGACGGACGTCCGCGTAGTATGTTCCTAGCTTTACACTGTTGAAATGACAACAAGGGTCATGCAATGGTTTATAAAGGTTTGTTGGCGTCGCACACTACTCGTTGACTGCCAAAGGCGTCAACAGACAACAGATAGAATCTCGCACGATAGGTTTAATGTGAACGTACCCTGATACCGTGAATATTCCTGATAGCGAAGGTGATATCGCGTCGAAGCTCCTTCTCACTCATCGAATTCCATCTTGACAATCTCGAAGGGGAACCGCTCGTAGAAGAGCCGGTTGATCTTGGCACCGACTAACAGCTCATTGGTGTTGACTTCCGCAGAGCCAGTAGCCCTCGATGGTACTCCAAATATCAACTATTGTGCACGCCAGTGAGCTTGGGCGTGGCTTTCAATGATTCAATGGGTACGTACCCTAATACCGTGGATATTCCTGATAGCGAAGGCGATCTCGCGTCGAAGCTCCTTTTCATCGAACTCCATCTTGACGATCTCGAAGGGGAACCGCTCGTGGAAGAGCCGGTTGATCTTGGCACCGCCCGACAGCTCATTGGTGTTGATCTGCGCGGAGCCAGAACCTTCGATGGTGCGCTCGAAGTCGGTTTGCAGTGTTTGAATCATTCTAGAGAGAAATAAGACGAATATATCAGTATTCGAGAACACTGTATACTATTAAGTTCATTCTTGAGTTGTAACGCGTAAGAGAAAGAAGGAGATAATCGAACTCATATGCAAGGTAATAATCTTGAGAAGGAGGAATATTTAACAAGGTTGAATAAACATTCTAAAGTATATTATTACACTTACCGCGACTTTATCAGTAGCACATGACGTTTAATAAGTACTAATAATATTTGTCGAAGTGTTTATAATATGGACACAAAAAAATGACAGCAAAATTGGTTCCACCGTAGAGTATACTCACTGCAGCATGGCCTTGGTCTTGATGGAGGGGTCGTCGGGGCGGAAGTGCTTGTACTGGTCGACATCCTTCTCCAGCGTGAGCAGCTGCTTCTGCAGCTTGTCGCGCAGGCCGGGAAGGGTGTCGCGGATGTGGTTGGTGAGCTGCTGGTTGAGCACGCGCTGCAGGTACGGGGTCCCGAGCCGGTCCGCGATGTGCCGGTATGAAGGGTGGCTGGAGAAAATAAGGGGTTCGAATTACAAAGCCTGATATTCAATACAGCAATTCAATAGTGCGCTTCAGTAAACGATGTACTTGTAGGTGGTGATTAGCCGGGTCTACATAGAGCATAGGCACGTCGCGAGGCAATGAGCTCGAGCGGCACACGTCGAGGAAATTGCGTCGCGTCGTGAGTCGGTCTGTTTGGACGCGGCTATTTTCTGTATTTCGATGATTACTTTTTACTGGCCGAACCAAACGAAATTTTTAAGAAAGATATTAATTTAGTAAATTTCTTTGTCAAAATTTAAAATAGTCATTAAAAGACGGAATTTAATCGACGACCTTCGTCACAAAATGTACAAAGCGCTATTTTCACATACAGTTGTGACTGTTTTAGATGCACTTTTTCTTACACAATTCCAACGATAAGCAGGAAGAAAGTGTAGCTTTGCTCAGCTTATCGATAACTAGCATAACAACCTTTTATTATTGATTACCGCATTATATATTAATGACTGCAGAATAGGGTAAACTGTCCTCTAGCGGATCAAGCTTTTTATAAGAAGTGACTATTTTTCAAAAACTGAATACAACTTTAGTAATTTTTGGTTTTCTCAACAAACCGTATGTACCTTATTAAGTATATCATTCAAAGACAAGCGTAATTCAACGGAAACTATAATATTTATCTGATTAGAAGGGATAATATATGTTTTAAATACAGTGTTTTAAAAAATCGCGAGAAGCGTGATATAGACAGCATTGCGTGGCATTTATTGGAGTATTTAATAAATAACGAGTAATTCTACTCATAATAAGTATAGACGTGTGACTATGTACAATCTAAGAATGTAAGTCTTGTAATTTTATTTAAACCTACATCCCTAAGCAAAGAGCTGACCGATGTAAAGTGAACCGTAAATCAACGCCAATTTCCTAGAAGCGTGTAATTGATATATTCAAGATACATCGCGTTGTGCCTTGATCCACTAGAAATCAATCAAGTGGTAGCCAAGGTCACACGCTTTGCTGGTTTAACTAGAGTCATAGTTCTGTCCTGTCATATTTCTGTTCTAAAATTATTTATCGTTCTCAGGCCATACAAATGTGTCTACGTACAGGTGCACGTGACTGTCGCTTAGGAAATCTCATTTTAAAAGTAAGCTGTAGAAAAACTCGTTGCCTCTTAATTGGTTAACTCAGCTTTCAAACAAAAAAACTAAACCTAAATCGGTTCATCCATTCGGGAGCTACGATGACACAGACAGACACACACACAGACAGACAGACAGACAAACAGACACGTCAATCTTATAACACTCCGTCGTTTTTGCGTCGGGGGTCAAAAAAATAAAGCGATTAAAGTCAAAGAACAGTAACTAGTCTCCGATGCAGGTACCAGTACTAAGTGTACACAATATCAAGCAAACGCAAAAGGGCTAGTAGGTAACATAGTTTTCTCGTTTGCTCATCTTTGCTTTTTTTCTCAAATTGTCGAAGTATTGTTCAGGTACCGTTAAACCCACATACAACTTGATAAGTCGTGCCAAAAATCGATACCAAGACAGTCATTAGTATTTCCTGTATTATGCATGTAGCTTGGCAGTATGACGTCAATAAAACAAGACGGGAGAAATGTGTCACATGTTGTATCTATGGCCGCGACAAGTTTCAACTTAATTTCAGAGCAGTTATGGTTTAAGTGGAAAATGGTTTACTTGACAAGCTATGAACGAGTATTTTAACTGATGGTTAGTGCACGTCACAATACTAACAGACAATGACAGAGGGTATGTTTGATGTTTCGTCACGAAAATTACTAATTACGATGTGAATTACTTAATTTGTTACAAATATACTAAATGGGAGTATTAATACAATAACATTGTGAACCATATAGGTGAACACTATGCTTGAAACAAGTTTTCACTAAGATCGTTCATGGCGACTTTTTTATTTATACATAGATAGTCTCCCTCAAAACGCAAATATCAAAATTTCGATATATGCCTTTCTATGACTTGACTTGACTATGACTTGAATATGCAAAAGTAGATAATGAGGTAGGTAACGAATTTCGGATTTATTTTATACGTGTTTTGCAGGAAGCCATGAGTTTGTGCAAGAAGCGCCCTTTGTGAAGATTTTTGAATAATATTCCCCATTGATAGTATTTTTAGCCTGACAAGTTTTTATTTGACTCTCGCCACGTTGCGGATTAAGAGCTGAACTAATTTCTTTTACTGGCAAGGATTACTATTTGACACCCGTCGTCGAAAGTCATCGAATGTCAGTGATGTAAACAAAAAGTAAATATGTTAAAATTTTTAACGGTTTCATGGCAATTTTGCCCAAAATAATATTAAATAAAAGTGAAAATAATTACACTGAACGTGATAAATTACTTACAACACAAAATGATGAAGGATTTCACAGCATTTCGATAACAATATTCTGAAATCGGTTGTTGACATGTCCGGTACTGACAGTTTATAGTGCGGTTCTCTTGTACTGATTAGTTGGTTTTGATTTAGCCTAATATTTTTTTAATCCTTATTTAGGGTGTCTGTAGCTAGAAATTAGGAGGCCGTTCCATAGTTGCCACCAGTACAAAAAAGGTCCCACGCAAAAATAAAATAAACATCGATGGCTTCGATTAAGGCACAACATTCGTGGATTTTAGGCTGTGCGGAAAGAAGTAGCGAGTTCATTAAAACCTTGCTTATTAAATTTTGATTATCTAAATCTGTTTTAATTTTCTACAAATATAACGGGTAACCAGTAGTACACGCTGTCTCCATTACATATGACGTCGGCATTATTGCCATATGAAAGCGGTTTGTAGCGACGCTCTTTTAGGGTCAAATAAAATCTTGTCAGGCTTTAGTTCAGAAAAAAGTTCTCATACAATAAAACTGCTATGGATCATTACGATTTTATATCATACCTTAGGTTTCCGTTAAAACATATATTATGTACACTGTTCACTGGATTAAATCTCAGCGGCATGCCAACAACAAATTACAAATAAAAACATAGAAAGCGCAGCTATTTAAATATAAAAAACATGGATTTTTCGAAACCGTGTTTTTTATATTTTAAATGTCGCCAATAGCGATATAATAAACGTAAAACCGTGTTTTTCAATATTTAAAATATGACTCACGGAAATTTAACGACTACACATACCTAAATAATATCAACATAAACATAAAATAGCGGTAAAAAATTAAAAAGTCTCGAATAACTCATATGTGTACAAAATAAAATTAGAAAAAGAATTGGTTCTTAAATTCTTTACAAGCCAGAAATAGCTAATAATCGTTTGTATTCATTTATTTATAACATTGACTTATATATTTGTGGCAAAGGAATATTATTTTACTAATTAAGGCCTGTAAGTTTTAAGAATAAGGGGGTTATAATATACGTAGAAGATTTTATACCTATACATTTAGTACCAAAGCTCACTCTCCAGCTCACCAGGTTTAAACCAGATATATTCGCAAAGCACTTATTGCATTAACGGTACATATCAATTCGCTTAGCACAAAATAAATAAATAAAAACTTCTTCTTACATATATATACACTACCGTCAAAAAGTTTAAGACCAAACACAATGTTCAGTGTCATTGTTATAAACCCTTCTAAAAATCATCAAACTAAATTTGTAATCAATAGAAAACAACGTAATCTTATTATATTGATCGGCAACTCATTTGTTCTGCAAGAAGACAACGATCCCAAACACTCAGCAAAGATCTGTAGAAGCTACACAGTCAATAAAGAACGCCAAGGTGTGTTAAAAAATATGATTTGGCCACCGCAATCCCCAGACCTTAACCCGATCGAACTTTTATGGGATGAACTACACCGTAGAGTCCGAAGACAATGTCCGACATCTGCAACAGCTCTACGGGAGATACTGCAATACGAGTGGAAATCCATTAGCCAAGAAACGCTACACAAACTTATAGCAAGAATGCCAAGAATCTGCTCGGAAGTGAAAAAGCGTCGAGGAGGATTTTTCGATGAGAAAAACGTTTAGCTTTTATTTCTTATTATGATCCCTTTTTAAAAATTGTTATACGCTTTATTTTGTCGGTTGTAGGTACTGAAAAGTAATATTATCATAGGAACTTCATGAAATGTTGATTATTTGCATATATCGTGTTTGGTCTTAAACTTTTTGACGGTAGTGTATATATATGTATATACTAAAGTACTGATTTTGACAGGTAAATGATGTCGTTGTAGTTAAGTTTTCCCTTTGAACTACTCTGGTGAACTTCATTACAGTGAATGAATAGTACACACAAAGAAGTCGAAGTACGCTTGTCCAAAAGTTCTTAGATCCATGAAGATCTCTAGAAAAAGGCTGCTAATAAAGACTGGCTATCTAATTGTAACTAAGTCTCGGTCGTTCCGATCTGTATGCTATGTTTGAAAATGTTTGGGAGTGGTCGTTTTCATCAGCATCGGGTACACGGCTAGCAAGGACGACCACTCTTGCACATCTATCTGCATACAGACACCACCCAGAAATAGGCACAGAATTGTCAGTGTCAAGTGTCAATATCACTCTGGTGTAATAGCCCACAGAACGACCGAGGCCTTACCACCATAGTGGCCCAGGATTTCCCCACATACCTGAGGAAGAACTTCCTCTCAGCAGCGAGCGCGGCGGCGATGTCCTTGCGGCCGTCGATGTCTTTCTGCGAGCGGTTGACGACGCCGATGTAGCCGCGACGTAGCGGCAGCAGCTTGTTCTCGAGTACGTCACGCGCGTCGGTGCCTTCGTCCATCAGATCCAGCTTGGTGATCACGCCGATCGTGCGCAGACCTGTAGGATGGTGGACAGTTTAGTTAAGCTTACTTGGGCGTTGAAAGGGTTCTATAAGTTAAAAATTGAGACCTATGATTCAGTTAATCGGAAGGCAACATCCGGCGAACTGATAATCAGCGCTCGCCTTTACAGTTCGAGCTCATTCCCTGTTCCTGAACAGTTGGACTCTTTCCAGTGAGAAGCCCTAAATATTGGTATTGTACATGATTTAGTTATTCCGTATTAGTTAGTCTTTAATGATATATTAAGTGGTGGCAACTGTATTGGTTCATAAATTATGTATTTAACTTAGCTATAAGAAACATGTACCGTTTGTGCCCAAATAAACATTAAAACATGATATTATGTCACTCAGCTGCCATCTTCATGACTAAGTTTGTTGTTTGTGGCACCCTGCACGCATTCTATTTAGGTCAGTCGGAGGGGCTTTCAAGTAGGTGACTCGCATTTTGGTCTGTCTTATGTACTTATAATATATGCCGCTGAGGATTAACACCTTCATTGACAAACACCAAGCGTGTGGAGCCGCTAAGACATTTCAAACACATTCTATGTAGGTCAGTCGGAAGGACTTTGAAGTGGGTGACCCACAATGGTCTATCTTATGTAATATATGCCGCTGAGGGCTACCATCTTCATTGACTGCATAGAACCGGTGCCGCAGGTCGCGAGGCGTGGCGGTTCCGCGGCTACGCTTCAGTTCCCTTCAAAGGTAAAAGCCGCGCTGTACTAATACTACTTATGCATGTTATGGCCAGGTTACATACATATATTAGACATCATGGTCGTAATATCTAATTCAATTATGGAAACTACAATTATGAGGCAATGTTAAATACAGCATAAAAGAAATATAAGACCGTGTCCAATACAGACATATTTAATTGTTCATTTTTTTTCTGCGTTGATTAAGGATTCCTTTCAAAGCAAACGTAATACAATGCAAATCAGTGCACCCTAATAATTCCATACAATTCTATACTGTACAGTCGCCATCAAATATACCGGAGCTGTCAAAGCTCTCACAGATATCGGAATATGTACGCCTCTGTTGTCAAGACGTTAGAGTGCGTGTTTCGATATTTGTGACAGCTTTGTCAGCTTCGATATATCTGATGGCACCTGTACACACGGTAGCCTTAAATGTAAACTGATAAACAAAAGAAGAAAGCCATGCCTTGCGGGTCAACTTCTTTGGCAAGTTTGAGAGCATCGCTGTTCGCCAGATCGGTGTTGGCCGGAGTGACGGCGAGGATCAAGCACGACTCCCGCCGGATGAACTGGAAGATCATGCCCTTGATCTGGGCTTCGATGTCGACCGGCTGGTCGCCAATGGGAACCTTCGTCAGGCCGGGCAAGTCGATCAGCGTCAGGTTAAGTACTGGAAAGTGGAAGTATGGGTTAAATAGAGTCACATTATTAATCTACAACTGATGAATATCTATGGGTCGGATATCTGACAGTCAGTCATCAATCGTCAATACGTTTGATACATTTTATAATATGAGAAATTTCATAGTTCACTGTTGATTACCGTTGATCAGAGCGTCAAGTATGGTTGGTGTAACTGGTACTAAATATGTTGCATTGCAAAGTTATGTAGCTACTCGGAATACTAGTATACCGCACGCAGGAAGCTGAAATTTAAAGTTTAGAACTTATAGGAACATTCTTATCATTATTTCTGATCTGATAAGAATGTCAGACTCATTTCTATTAGACATCGTCTATTGAAGTTCTTGGAAGACTTAACTCTAATATAAAAGTCATTCTAATTAGAGCATGGTATTACTAGCCTTGAAATTCTGATTCATCCCAATATGTATCGCTTATCTACAGACTCCCCGGTGGATCGGTTTGACCTTCTCATACATTGGAATACATACATACTATTATACCTAATGCTAAAATCAAAAACCTAACAGTTTGATTTATCCGAGTTTACGATACATGTTGTCATTACAATAATAACCGCTGATCGTCACGACTCCGTCATCAGAGATAAGATAAGAGATGGCTCGGCATATAAAATCATTGGTTAGGTAAAGCCCATGACTAACAATAACTACAGTGTATTATATTCCCTACTATTTCAAAATATTATTATATAATCTTAACTGAAATTGATTTAAATTTGGCTAATTTCAGTAACGATGAAAGTTTTTTTTTTGATAATGCCCAAAGGAAGAAAGGTTCATTACTCAAAGCATGTATATATATATATATATACGCACGCGTAGATATTATGCATATAACCCTTCTCTCGATCTAAATCCGTTGCGTAGTTTTAAAGTCATAAGTCATGTCATATAGTGAAAATGACTGTCATTCAAATAGTATTAAAAATTACTATTGCAATATTCTTCGTTCGAAATCATTAAATAAGGTACTGAAACGATGCGTCAATGTATAGAGAAAAAAGCATTAATTAATAGTCATATTTCAAAATTATCTTCCAGGAAGAGAGCTTTAATACCAAGATACTGTTGTAAAGTTAATACAAGTTGAATACTTTATAGTGTGTCTGACAATGAACGTAGCCTGTTTCAGCAAAAAGAAACTAGAAAGGGAAAGGACAATTTCAGCGTTAGTCAGTTGTAAGTGCTTTTTATTTATTCATTGTTTTATACATAGTGAAATTAGTGAATAAGCAGTGATTCATGCCAGTGCTCAGGAACTTGATATAGGGAGCTGCGAGGCCCGTAACGTACACAAACAAAATAATAAAATGTTTAAAAACAAAAGGCACTACACTAACTAGAAGTGGCGCCTCAAGTGGCCTGCCGTATACCAAAGACATATGTAACTCCGTATAGACGGATAAAGTCTAAGAAAAAAACGTACCTCAAAGCCGCCCTAGAGAAAAAGGTACGGTGGCCTAGATGGCGTTACACTTTTGGGGAACGCTCGGCTAGATGGCGCTAATATTAATATTTGACATTTTAACACATATCAAGCTAACAATATGGGCCAAATTGTCAAGACTTTTAAGCTTGTGTCGAGAGATGGCAGTCTATGCACCATGATTACACATTTTATACTTTGACAGTTTGCGTACTGGCAGAGTGCAAAGTGGGTGGAGGGGGTAGCTAAAACGATCACAGCGCTCACTACGGCCAAAATTGACATCTTAGTCGCTGACTTGCGCTGTCAAATCCATATTGCAGTAAACATTTTCCTGTCGTCTTTGAGATAAATTTAATACGGGCCCAGTAAAATTTGTTATGGCGATTGTAATAACTCCAAGAAAAGTAGCGACTAAATTCTAGCTATTTCCAAGACTGGTGGAAACGAAACCACCGTTTAAGTGAATAGTTGCCGTAAGAAGAAAAGTGTCGTCCAATCTCTGAAGTTTTACTTAAAGTGCGTAATCATTTGACACAAGTATTGAATTGAATTTACGGTGAATTTATAGTGCAAATTTTATTGGAGGTAGAAAAGAAGACGTGGAAGCCAATCCCAGTTATGTTCGAAAATCATTTGTTTCCTCATCTGTGCTCCTGTTTACAAATCGAAACGGATTGACGAAAATGCGTAAATATCGAGGTTTCAATGGGAAGAAGGAGCACGAGAACAATAGAAGCAGAAGCAGTCCATCCACTGAAGGCTTATCACATTTTAAATAAAATTCCTGAGAACTTATTTCATCGCATTCATGATTGTATTTGATGTGATATCTGGTAAACCTCTAATATTTTCAAGTAAATGAAACAAGTTTTTGTAATGTATATTATAATTAAACGTTATTTTAGCTAGTTTGTTATTTTTTACAATAAACCCTGTACCCTGCAATGATACTTATAATACATCGATAGTTAGCCTATGAAAATGACAGGATAGCAGTGAACTGATCAACTATTTCAAAAGCCAATGATTTATTTATACTTTATTGCACATAGGTATAAATGGTTGAATAATGTCTTTAATCTGTAGAAAATGCCCAGCTAGCACCAATTTATTGCCTTTATTCATCGTCTCAGGTTGGAAAATGATTTCGTGAGCGATGGCACGAAACCCCGTTTTAGTCACCAGTTTGTTAATTTCTCACTGAAAACAACGATTTTAATGTTATTGGCGATAATGTTGTAACCACCATCGTCCAAAATTGTCTAATGTAGTAAAATAACACAAGATTTCATTATTTTTTTCACAATGTTTACTTACTTCTCGCTTGGCAGCGGCTACAATATTGTCACTGTCACGTGGCGTTGTCGTCGCGCACGGTCCCAATACTATACAAGATCGATCATCGACATCGTAGGTATTCGTTAAAATTCACTTTACACAAACTAATTCGTGTGTGTAAGTTACCAGACCAATATCTGGTGTTCCATACCTAAAAGATCTGATGCATAAAATGAGCATAAGTAACCCTTTACCTACGGAATTTCTTAATTTATTTCTACTTATTTTAAACATCAGTACCTAAAATACTAAAAATAAACAATTACATAGATAGGATTTAACAATATATTTACATTCATTAAAGCTAAAGTGTCCTTGGCAATGCGGCAAGTAATAGGGAAAGGGCATGGGTCCGGTCATAAGAAAAAGTTATGAATTATGCATTAGGGTGGAGCGAAAAAACACTTTTCTGGAATTAGCAAACCCAATAGTTATCAATCAATGCCCCTTAGTCTATGAAGCCTTTGTGCAAATTTTCAGCTTTTTAAATCAACATCTTCTGCCTCCGCATTGGGGTTGAAATTTTGAAAATCAACTTTCACATAAAAAAAAAATTTCGGCAGTATTATGTTTAGTATATGTTATTGATACATATCATTATGAGAAACTACAAAAAGTTGCGAAAATAGCGTCAAGAATCGCCAAAGTTTGTCTAGTTTCAGTACATTCACCAAAATAGCCGCTAAAATACTGAAAATTGGCGATTTTTAACGCTATTTTCGAAATTTTTGGTAGTTTCTTGTAATAATATGTATCAATTATGTATACTGGACATAATACTGCCGAAAAACATTTTTTATCTAAAAGTTGAATTTTCAGGTTTGTATGAGATTTTCAAAATTTCAAACCTAATGCGGAGGCAGAAGATGTTGATTTAAAAAGCTGAAAATTTGCACTAAGGCTTCATAGACTAAGGGGCATTGATTGATAACTATTAGGTTTGCTAATTCCAGAAAAGTGTTTTTTCGCTCCACCCTATTATGCATCATGGCCGCACGTACTACATATTTATTAAGAAAGCGTAATGTCTTAATTAAATGCATTCTTCCCCATAACGATGTCCAAAATGAACATGAACAGACGCTGCGTCATGCCGCCCGTGTCAAATAAATCTGCTGGAAGGTTATTGATCGGGGCCTTAGAGCGTTTTCACATAGTCCGATCCGATATCGGTTGTAGGATCCTACTGCCAAATAAGATGGCCGCCTTTTCGTGGCCACGTACTGTTCAACAAACGTTACGCCTACTAGGCACACAAACAAATATTATCGGTTCGACAGCTGATGACGGGGCACTCCAACATAACCTAAAATGATTCTTAACGCCTTTCCGATATCGATTTATATTCATGAGATATTTATATTTTTTTAGAACTGTTAACAACGATTTACCAAATGAATAAATAAATAAATACACATCCTAACATTCGAGCAATGTAACAACGCTTTTAGGCGCCCAGGCGCTTATTATTTATTTCGCCACTTTATGAAGTAGTTTGAAGCCACGGTACCAACAGCGACGTACTTTAATACTCTCCATTATGAACCTTGTATCGTTGCAACAATGCATACGAATACTTAATTTACTGTGACGACCATGGCAGTGGCTCTTGTCTGGAGCAAGTCGATTGTCGGGCGATAAAAACTCGACCGTCACCCCGGAGTAATCAATATACTTATGTAGCGAATATAGACAGAGGTGTCAGTGACATCCTACGCATGCTTCGTAGGTGATTCGTAATAACCACAATGTTTGGATGGATCGACTTAATCGAGCAATATCGATTTTAAAGTCCACATGTTTTCATGATGTAATTGTAACTTTTTTGCAGCCTTAAAGGACACGAGACATGAGATCTTCACAAAAACAATCGCGGTAAGCTTCCATAACCTTCAGTGCATTTAAATTCTAATCCTCAAGCCACACAATGAAATCATTTTCATCTCCTGTAGTGCCAACTCCTAACACGGATGATAGATTTATAAAGTCTGAGAAAATCTAATGTACACAACTCTGAATCACACGCAGATAAGGCCGATTAGATAAAGCATCGTATTTGACCGGCATTTGCAGCGTTCCTATAAGATCATTCCTATATGTTACATTATAGTGGCTGTTATGAGATATTACTGAATTAAGTAAATGAAACAAACTCACCACTCACCACTTATTGTGATAACGTAATTGGAGATTAGTAAAAGCAAAAGGTAACAACGCGGAACAACTGACAGGTCGATATCCTCAGGTGAAATGGTAATCTGACTCAAATCTGAGTGTAATAGTTTTTACATCTCAATTGTTATAATGTAACATATCATACAATTGTAGGTAATGTATTCGCTTTTACGATCTTAGTATAAATTTGTATATCGCAGCCCTGCGAATGCAGATGACCGATAAGACTACAAGCAACATACTATCAGATGATGATAATTTAGATTACCTACGTGTTCTGTTAATTGCATTGAACAACCCCAGGCTATAATAGAAATTTACATTGAATTTTAAGTACTACCATCAAATAAGAGTATCGCCTTTACATTATATCAAGAAATTCTATATTTTGTTGTTGACGATTTTATAACCGCCGTGAGCACCAACCACTCTTTTGCATATTCGTGCATGTATATTATAAATACATATATGGACGTGAATCAATCTTGTTACCTCAGTATCCAATTAACTTGCAGTGGCTCTATCTTAAGTACTTAGATTAAATGTGAGTCATCATAATGCTTGGTTGCCTCCACAGCTCCACTGCAGCAATTCAAGACACTTCAATGACAATCGACGATTGACTCACGAAAATTTACTGCGGAAGGCCATAATTATTCATCGTTATTTTGCACGTTTTTTTGTGTTATTCCCAAGCAATGTATGTTATCTCAACAATAGTATTATACGTCAAAGATCGCAAAAATATGTGACACTCTTATGAGTTTACAATAAGGTCATGTCTGATATTTTTGCGGCCTTTGTTGTTAACATAATTACAGATGATGATACTCATACATTTGAGCATATTTAAGCTCAAAAAGAGCCGTAAATAAAATAATTGAGACAGAATTAGGTCAAGAAAGGAGGACGAGCGAGGAGCGGCATTGATTAGGTAGATCGAAGCAGCTTGTCAGAGGTGAACGATTGGGCTGTGACGTCACGGCCCGGAGGCCGGCAAGCGAGGGCCCGCCTGGTTAGACGGCGCAAAAACGCGTCACGCATACTTCTAACCCATCATTGTACTCGTCCGACGCGCGCCTCAACCAAACCAGCCTAACTAAACCCATAACAAACACGTCGTTTAAGATCATGTTTACACAAGTGAGGTGTTATGCAAGCGTCAGGAATTGTAGTCCAGGATCATTATGTGCGCGATGTTCTTTGTTGACTGTTTACTTGCATCCAGTTACGTTTATGGTCGGATCAAGACGTCTACGCGACTACCGGCTTAGTTGGATTCTTTACTTTGTCAAGTAAATCGGTACAGAATCGGACCTAATGAATTGCTTTTTTACTCGACCGTGGCCGTCCTAACGGTCACCGTGGCAGTTTCATTATTGTTTTTCCAAGCTGAAATTTACATTAGACAACTGTCGAAATACAATTTTAATACTTCAGTGCATATAGAATTCTCCAAATATTTACATAATTAAGGCTATTGACTTTTGACCAACAATACCACATAAGTAAATGTCACCTTTAAGAGTGAACATGGTTAATGAGTTCTAGTTTTCGCATATTTACTTAAGTATAAGTACTTAGTTAAGTATTTATAATAAACGACTCTAAGGATATCTTTAAGACACGTTACTAAAATACTTTTTGTTGTGATTTCACAGATATTATTAATTCATGCGTTGCGTCGAGCCTTCTGCAAAAGGCAACTTTCGACTAGTCGTTCAGTCTAGGTACTTGAAGAAAGCTGAAACTCACATTTTATCTTACCCTGTTGCGTCATTACGACCAGCTCTCCTAGCAGTCAGAGAGAACATTTGAACATCACTACATTCACTACATAGTATAAAACAAAGTCGCTTTCTCTGTCCCTATGTCCCTATGTAGGTATGCTTAAATCTTTAAAACTACGCAACGGATTTTGATGCGGTTTTTTTTAATAGATAGAGTGATTCTAGATGAAGGTTTACATGTAGGTATAGTACCCGTGCGAAGCCGGGGCGGGTCGCTAGTTTCAACATAAAGGCAAGTAGACTTACCGTTGGGCGAGTAGACGCGGAGGTTGATAGGCACGGGCGAAATGCCCTTGTTGGAGCCCGTGATGCGGTCCGTCTCCGCCTCGATCTCCCCTCGCACCTCATTGAAGTCCACGAACTTTCTGCCCTTGCAGTGGAGGAACTCCGCATATTCTGTTGGAGGAAACGGGTTTAACCTTCACTTCAGCCTTTTACAACGACATAACAACAACCTTGTATGGACACGTAGAAAACTGACGAGAAAAAAATAATTATTTTAAATGCGTTCATTATTTTGTCACGTCACCTGCAATAATGTGCTATTCGGCTACCGTAAAAATATGTGTCAGATATTTTAGGGGGCTTCGTAGTTTGTATATTATTGCATGTGACTTTTGTATATTATTGATGTACATGACCCGTAGTTGTAACACTGTACTGTACAGAACAATCGGTGGCATATTCGACTTAGAATTACAATAATATTTAACGAGCTGTACGCAGTTTACAACCCGGAAAAATGTTAAACAATAAACTTTAGTTCCTTTTTGATCAGACCTACAATCAAAACTAGTGTCTATCTAATTTGTAACAGTTGATTGGAACAAATTGAACGATGCAGTCAACGTGCTAATGCCTCGCCACCCGGGGGTCATTGACTAAAAAGTCCAATTAAACTGAATGAGTTCAAATTGAACCTTCCTGGGCATATTTCAAAGACTTTCCCAGAAAAATCCAGACATAACGAGTATGGGTCCAAATTTCCCAGTCATATTTGCAGCGATGCACAGAACCGATCTTGAGGGTTTTAGTCACTTAAAAGACTATATGTCATCATAATGATATCACTGAATGTACTGTACAGTTACCTAATACAAGTATAACTAGACCGTGACGTCATTTAGTGTTTCATACCAATTTTAAACCTAGCCCTTCAGAAAAAAATATGATTTGACTTGTATATTGTACTATCACAATTTCCATACGTACAAGGGCTAAGACATTATTTTTTTTTTCCTTTATATCTAGACTATTCTGCACAAGGTTTCAAAAAAGCTATTAAATATATTTCTTATTCGATTATTTAAATAATAATAAGTATAACTCATTATAATTAGATGGCTCGGTATATAAGAAAACTAACTAGAACTCAGTAATAGGCAAGTTCCATAATAATATGAAGAATGCCTCTGTGATGGTACGCGGCAAACTATAATAGATTGAGTTTAACCGTACCACCATGCCACGTAACAATATTTTTCCAGGCCTCAAGACGTAATGCTACGCTATGTCTATAAATATGCGTCATTATAAGATTAAATTGTATGATAGATTCAATAAAATATTTATATGGATAGTACGAAATAACAAACGATATTATATACACAACAAAAATCGTGGAACTCATTTACAATCACGGGCGTTATGTCAGTCATAGGTACACGTACGGCAACTCCCAACTATCACCAAGGCTGTCTACACTAGGTGGTAAAGAGACGGGGTAGTCACAAAAAGTATTTCTACTTTTGAACACAATAGATAATGCCAGTAAAACCCACATAGAATTCTGGAAGTAGTTTTACGTAGGTTACTAAAAAACGCCAAGGTCAAGAGCGATAGTCTTGTAACAATACGTTGTGTGCTGCCAAAACTCGAAGAATATTCGACGTATTTGCATTAGAAATATGGATATGTTAGGCACTCTCGTGTTTATGATTCTTGAAATTCAATTTGTCGTCACATCGTAACTTTGTGAGAAAAAAGTACCCAAAAAAAACGCTCTTAGTTTACAACATCGCCCACCTGTTGCAGGTAAGTACACCGTCGAACCGACTTTGCTAGTAGAGTTAGTTTGTAACACTATAACACAAATATAATATTTTTTCCATCTGCTGTGTCATTTCACGCGTTTCTAGTTTGGATAGCGTGAACAAAGGTTTTGTTTTATATTATATTTCTAGAAATAACAAATAAATAGAGAAAACACCTAATGGACGCGGTTTTCATCAACCAAAGATACATGCGAGATTATATATATACTAGTCTTTAAGGATACTTTACTTATTTTAAGTCCGATCGGTGTGTTAAGACTATTTACACTACACCACGTTCTCTATCTTAGACTTTTTTACAATGGTTGTTCGTCCGTAGTTCGTAAAACCGGTCGTCGTATATTTTATCGCGTGCAAGTCTCGGCACCGAACTGGGTAAAAATCGGATACGGAAGCTGCATCCTGCCTACAGAGATACTAACACCAATACACCAGTTGTAGACCTTATCTTTCCGTCATAAGGTTTTTAAAAGGTCTGTAGTATCGCTGGGCTTTAAATATTTGCAGTAAGGTTCAAATTATTGCAATAAGATTGGTGGACGATGGTACGTTCGTAGCTTTACGCATAACTACTGCACTGCTCTATAATAACTATTAACGATATAGTTAAATAGCCGCTTCCTCATGCAGTCTGTCATTCACATATGCACAGGATGTGGCTTGTAACGCAACGGGAGCAAATGATTAAACAAAAATTAATTAGCTGGACGGCAATTTTTATTAGTAGGACCGAAATATTTAAAACGAGTAAGTCTTATGCATTCGTAGGCATGAATGTACCAACGTATGTACATTGTACATTGATATGCGATAATGATAATGAGGAAAAGTCAGCCCCATAAACAATCATCCAACGCGAATCGAATGAAGTATCGTTTGAGGAAGCCTATAGGTAGTTACAGGGTTACGTCAGGTATCGTTGCAACCTTTAACGATATAAAATCCGTGAGGTCGTTTGCTGACGTTATTTCAAAGTGTTTCCTTTTTTATACCATTCATCAATTTCGTCAATCTTGTCACTTTCTTTTGTTCAAATCGAACGAAGTCACAAAATATGAACGACAAACCGTGATGAATGGCGGAAGAAAGGGAATACCTTTGCACTAGGATATGTAAAAAAATGACATGAACGAACAATTAACCTAGATAGTTAATGATTAGTTAGTAGTATACAAGTAGTATACATAGTAACAGATCAGTCAATCAAAAGAAAAACGGTCTTGTTACATAAAAGAGTAAGATACTTAAGTTCCATCCATGCATGCTCGCAATTCGCAGACGCAATAAGCCAATTAGTTGGTTTTAACATTCGTCGGAGCGCCGAAGGTTAATGAGCAACGATTTGTGCACATAACGCGAAAACTACACCTCTGCATTATTCATACATGGATGGAGAGAAGACGTACACAAATTTAACTTAAATAACTCCACCTAGAAAAAACTGGAGTCGTTGGCGATCGGTTTTGTTTTTCTGGAGAATTTCAAAATCGTAACTCCAACTCATGGACAAGCTAACCTCCTCTCCCGAGACTCAACTCAAACACAGATTATCTATATTGATACCAACATTCAATATCCAAAATGAGATTTGTCACGTTAAATAATGATAACCTATAGGATCCCTCTATGTCGTGCTTCATTCAAATGGAATAAGGAGCATTTCAATAGATTTCCTATTAGAATTTCAGATAGTAAGGACCTTATTACACTTGAACCCTTAAATCATGGAAAGTCATATATTAAAGTTATGTAAGTATGTAACATATCAATATTACTTAATATACTTGAAAAGGTGGGTATAAGAGGAGTTGCACACAAGCTTATAAAGTCATACTTACTGAACCGTCAACAAGCAACCAAAATAACATATTACGATAAAAAAGAAAACTGCTACCAGCCAAAATTATCCACGTTTATGGAAAATAAAATTGGAGTGCCTCAGGGTAGCATCCTGGGACCATTGTTGTTCCTCATTTATAATTACCAATTCTCTAGAATAAACCCCCATCTCAGCACACTTTATGCAGATGATGCTTCTATACTCATCTTAGGGAGGGGACAGAGTAGATCTGAATATGAGGCGACGATAAACAAGACCCTAGAAATAATTATACATTGGCTATCAACTCTTAATCTTAAAATAAATCTAAATAAAACGAAATATATACAATTTAGACCTCAACAAGCTAAACCAATCCAGCTGAATATCAATTACGAAGGCACCAAAATTGAAGAAGTTCCAGCATGTAAATTCCTTGGAGTCGTAATTGATAGTCATCTGAATTGGAAACAACACATTGAGACTGTCAATAGTAAAATTAGGAAATTCTGTTACGGATTGCAAGTACTTGTAAATGTAGCCTCCACAAAAACTGCAATATTGGCATACTATGGTTATATTTATTCTATTTTAAGTTATGGTATTATTTACTGGGGAAACTCTGTAAATGCCCCATCAACATTCATCCTACAAAAGAGATGTATAAAAATTGTGTGTGTGTGGATTGAGTGAGCACCTTCCGAAAATAAAAAAAAATATGCTGATCATTTAGTAAAAGTTCTAAAACAATTGTAAAACGAATCTCTGAATTTGTAAAAAGATAAATCAAAAGATACAGCCATTAACATGTGCTCACTCAGTTCTCACAAACCACCAATGAAAACAGTGAATATATTCATTTAACATATAATATTTATATACTAACATTTAGTAAAAAATAGGCCAACCTACCTCTATAAATATTAGATCACCTAGTGACGTATTAAATTTTTTACAAATAGTTTCTTATGCTCACTCAATCCACACACTTTTGAAAAGCCGAATTTTGATGAAAAACATAAGATTTAGACCGCTATTATATGTGTATAGTTTAGTAAAAGTGAAATGGGAATTTGTAAAATACAAAACGAACCACTAACGTGTCAGGTTTTTTTATAATAAATTTTTGTAAGTGCTCACTCAGTCCACACGTTTTGAGAAAGTTAAAAATGTAAATATCTTACGATTTGTAGCACCTAAGACACTCGAAAGTACTTCAACATTTAGTAAAAATTTTTACTAAATATCCACCATCTAATATTTTATATTCGTTGTCTGGTTTTAAAGATATTCAGACATAACTTTTCTCATACAAATGTATCAAGTAGGGTAACCACACTATGTCGGCTCCTGATTTTCCCCACCTTCCCATTGTCATATTGAGATTGGGGAGTTTCCTTCGTTCAATTTTGATAATATTAAACTAATACCATATTAATTCTCCATCTGCAAACTGTTTTTAGGTTATGTTCTTGGCCTAGTGATGATGTGTATTGTGTAATTTTTATCGACGTCAAGATAATAACCATATCGACATGCATGCATTAAAAAGGACATGAATGATAATTGGTAAGAAACAAAGAATATAATACTTCACTAGTAAGAAACCAGAACCTGGTAATCTAATCGCGCTAACAGATGAGCGTACCGGATTTGTAAGTGGGAGCGAGAAATAGTTATTCTTTTCTCGCTCCCACTTACAAATCCGGTAAACTATTATCAAAATTGAACGAAACTCCCCAATCTCAATATGACAATGGGAAGGTGGGGAAAATCAGGAGCCGACATAGTGTGGTCACCCTACTTGATACATTTGTATGAGAAAAGTTATGTCTGAATATCTTTAAAACCAGACAACGAATATAAAATATTAGATGGTGGATATTTAGTAAAAATTTTTACTAAATGTTGAAGTACTTTCGAGTGTCTTAGGTGCTACAAATCGTAAGATATTTACATTTTTAACTTTCTCAAAACGTGTGGACTGAGTGAGCACTTACAAAAATTTATTATAAAAAAACTTGACACGTTAGTGGTTCGTTTTGTATTTTACAAATTCCCATTTCACTTTTACTAAACTATACACATATAATAGCGGTCTAAATCTTATGTTTTTCATCAAAATTCGGCTTTTCAAAAGTGTGTGGATTGAGTGAGCATAAGAAACTATTTGTAAAAAATTTAATACGTCACTAGGTGATCTAATATTTATAGAGGTAGGTTGGCCTATTTTTTACTAAATGTTAGTATATAAATATTATATGTTAAATGAATATATTCACTGTTTTCATTGGTGGTTTGTGAGAACTGAGTGAGCACATGTTAATGGCTGTATCTTTTGATTTATCTTTTTACAAATTCAGAGATTCGTTTTACAATTGTTTTAGAACTTTTACTAAATGATCAGCATATTTTTTTTTATTTTCGGAAGGTGCTCACTCAATCCACACACACACTAAAAATTATGTTTGGATTGAGAGATGATGAGTCATGTCGGAATATATTCATGTCCCAAGGTTTGCTGACACTTACAGGAATTTACATCTTGCAATGTTGTACTTTCATCAAAAACAATCCCTCGGAATTTCATGTCATGCAAACAAACAGACCTGTTAGAAATAAGTATATACTTAACTTACAAGTACCGGCCATAAAATTGGCAATGTTACGTAAGGGGATGTATTATTCTAGTATTAAGATATACAACCATTTGCCAAACAACATCAAAAGTTTAAAGAAACGCTAAAGAAAATTCTAATTAAAACAAGTTTCTATAATCTAACAGAATATTTTGATTTTAATTTCGATGAAGTATTGTATAACAAATAAATTCCAAATATATGTCAATTAATCCATAGTATGTTAGTAATAATTATATAATAAGCCTAAAAATTGTGAGAAAATTATAATGAAAATATTGCATGCTCTTGATGGATAGATTATGTGTTACTCAAGAAATGTACCTTACACCTTTACTATTATTGTAAATACCATAATCTTGCAATAAAAACATTTCTGATTCTGATTCTGATCAAACACAAGAGGTAACCAATTATGGTACCTACGTTTGTTGGAATGTGGAAGCGAATATACAATTTATATTTATGCCATAAAGAGTAGTTCCATACATGTAACATTTTAAGTAGTTTGTTGTATTTGTTACACATTTTTATGCATATAAGTGTATATAGGAGTATTTTTGTATTTAAGAAAACACGGTTATTTTACAAAGACAGGCTTTTTAGAGAGACTTTCTGTATAGATAGATAAGTAACGAAAGGCGTCAGTAAATATCCGCCCTTTAACATATTCAGCACCAAGCGCCCCACTTTCGACACATAATGAACACGACTGTAAGGTTCTCAACCATGAATGTATAAAAATACCTTATTCAGGATGTATATGCTACGACTAAAACGTACCTGCGTTTCCATGTATGAGCTGTAGAATCAAAGGGCGACGAGTCACAATACCGGAGCCACGGGGCAGAAAATCCCTGTAACAATAAAAAAATATTACAGCCTGATTGACTTAACGAAATACATAAATAACTCATTTTTTGTTTCTTTTTTAATACTTCTTTGTTCATGCTTTTTTTTTAACTATAATATTTTTAAAGTCCAACAAGAAATTGTGAAAATAACATGTTGCAACACTGTAGCTGCAGTATCGACTGTCAAATTCATATTTTTGGAAAAAAAGATGACACTAAAATATTGGCCCTTTATAATTTCTACAAGTTTATGATGCACTGCAAATGATTTACAGTAATTCATATTTTATGAAATTAATAATTACTATTTGTACTTTGTAAAATTGTTGATGTTTCAGTTTTATTATATGTAAATAGCACCGTGATGGGTAAAAGTGCCCTTGTGGCTTATCTGCTAAATAAATATTGAAATTAAGTTTATTTTTCAGAATTTAGCTTTTGATGTTACAAACTGGAGAAGAGTGACAGACTCCAATGGAAAGAGCTAGAGTAGGGCTTTGCCAAGCAACAGAACTAAGAGATATACTGTAATTTAAAAAAGAAGAGAACTATGTTCCGTTCTTAGTGGTCTTACCACTGTCTTTAGCACTTATAATAGTTATAATTATAATGCTATAGTCGAGAACTGTGCACTAGAAAGCCATTTATAAAACTTATTGATTTCTATAGGACTAAGGCAGCGTTCCCACTTATGCGTCGCGTGTCTCGGGGCGCGCAAAGGGCGTCCGCGCCACGCCACCTGAGTGTAATTCAAAAAGCGTCTCCTCAGTACATTTTGTATAGGAAGGACGTAAGGCGCGCCGCCAAGCGGCGCGGCGCGCGCCCCGCCGCCGCCACGCCACCTGGGGCGCGTCTTACGTCTTTCCTATACAAAATGTACTGAGGAGACGTTTTTTGAATTACACTGAAGCGGCGTGGCGCGGACGCCCGTTGCGCGCCCCGAGACACGCGACGATCTGGTGTGGCCGGTCACTAATAGGAATAAATATCAGCTTGGTCTGCTACTTCGCCTAAACTTGACTCTAATATTGACTTAAGGTAGACTTTAGACTTATATTGACCGAGATATATCTAATGAAAATAACCGTGAATCATTCAAAACTCTTAAGGTAGACTTCAGCTTTTTAAATCTAAATAAGAATAGGAAAAGGGATGTAGTGTAAGTCATACTGTCAATGTGGTGTGGATAAACCTGAATAACTAGTATTAAAGGTGCAGAACTTGATTATTTAAAGATTAACCTTCTCAAAAAAAATTTAATTATAAAATAAAATAAAATAAATATTGTGGGACACCTTACACAGATCAACCTAGCCCCAAACTAAGCAAAGCTTGTACTATGGGTGCTAGGCGACGATATACTTACATTATAAATACATACTTATATATTGGGTTGGTAAGAAAGTAATGAGCGAATCATAACCAATATTGTAATTTTTATTTAATTTATTATTTTAATCATTTATCAAAAATATAACGGCCTTCGTTATCTACTACTTGTCTCCATCGTTCTGGTAAAGAATGAATAGCATCGGCGAAGAAGTTCTTAGGTTTAGATTCAAAAAACTCAGCTATGTACTGTCGTAGATGGGCTTGATCATCGAACTTTTTTTCATTCAAGGCATTGCTTAGCGATTTGAACAATGCGTAATCCGTAGGTGCCAAGTCTGGAGAGTACGGTGGATGAGGTATCACTTTCCAACCTAGCTCCAATAGCTTTAGCCGAGTCACTTTTGCAATGTGTGGGCGAGCATTGTCGTGTAAGAAAAAACTTTAGCATGCTGTGGACGATTCTGACAGATTTTTTGGTTTAAATTTTCAAGCTGATTACAGTATACTGATGCGGTAACAGTCATTCCACTTGGTAGGAGTTCCCAGTGAATAATACCATGAATATCCCACCAAACGGACAGCATAACTTTTTTCGGGTGAGGCTCTGTTTTTGGTGCCTCTATTCCTTTTTCGTTTGGAGCTAGCCACTGACGTTTGCGTGTGTGATTTATATATAAGACCCATTTTTCATCTCCAGTGATAAGATGGTCCAACCAGTTGAATGTGCGGCGAAAAGACAGAAGTTGTATGCAGATATCGGCACGGCGGTTTAGTTAATCTCTATCAAGTTCGTGCGGTATCCAAACACTGTATTTGTAGTTTTTTCCCAACTCGTGTAAATGTGTTTCTATGGTGACATGAGAGCAGCCTAACTCGGTAGCAAGAGTACGACTCGTTAGCCTCGGATCTCCTTCAATTAAGGTTTTTAATTTGGCTACATCAATCTTCACCGGTCGACCAGACTTAGGTTGATCTGATAATGAAAAGTCGCCACTACGAAACCGCTGGAACCATCGTTTCGCCGTGGCCTCAGACACAACTTCAGGAGCAACACGCTGACATATATTACGCACTGCTTCGGCGGCTGAATGGCCAGACTGAAATTCATATAGTAAGCAATGCCTTACATGCACTTTTAATTCGTCCATTTTCTTCCTTATATTAGCTCGGCGACAGCTAGTGAATGACTGACGAGAAACTGTGCGACTCGCCCTTTATATACTTCGACCATAGAAGATTCTAGAACTCTCTCAAAAATTTTATGTGGAATTCAATCGATTGCTCATTACTTTCTTACCAACCCAATACATAGAAAACATCCATGACTCAGGAACAAATATCTGTGCTCATCACACTAATAAATGCCCTTACTGGGATTCAAACCCGGGACCGCAGCTTAGCAGGCAGGGTCACTACGTGCTAGGCCAGACCGGTCGTCGTTAGTTGTTGATTGTTGATTATCTATGTATTGAAAAAGAATGATATTGAGAACCTAAATGCAATAGACAACAACTTTTGTTTTAGACAGTTACTAGACTTACTAGTGAATGAATGTAACTAGAAATTATACTAAACCTATTATGGTACAAACTCAGGATCACATAAGTAAAAGGCTCTGTTGTATAAGCACTAATTTATTTTATCCTCAAGAGCATGAATTTTAGCCAACTCTGCAGTATTATATAAAATCTTATGCCATGAAAGCAAGCCTTAGGAATGTACTTATAAATTTTGCATGGATCTCAATATATTTATGAAACTTTGGTTTGCCTTTGCTTAGTTTAGAAAACAAATAACTATCACATATTCATAATTGAGGCAAGGCTTTAGGAACAATGGTAGAAGAAACAGCCCCTTTTAGAATAAACACAATTATTTAATTATTTGCTAACAACAACACAAGACGGTGGTGTTATAATGCCAGGGCACTATTGTTCATGATAAGCTTTAGCAAGATATGCATGAAGAATAACAATGTGAATCTAAGATAGCAGAATATAATGACATAAGAAAGATAATGAAAAACTAGAACCAATTTTGATGTCCTACTTAAGACAGGTATCAAATGAATACTAATCTTTTATGATTCCATTATTATCATAATTATTATGAAATTATAAGTCCTCTGAACCATAAGCTACTGATAATTGAGGTATGAAGTCTCATTGTTGTAAAAGCATATCCCACAGAAAGAAAAATGTAAGCAAATGTAGACATGACTATGCTGTAAGCAATGGGGCACCACTGCACTACTCTAGTTTCAGTATTTTCAAGTACCTAATGAATATGTAATAATCAATTGGATTTGTAAATAAGGAAAAACAATGTGGGAAATAATTACAGCTTTTATAAAAGGAGATAGTTTATATGAAGTTTACTGAAAACAATAAATTTAGCAGAACCAATCCCAGCAACTGATAACAATTGTGTGATAGCAATTCAGGCCATGCATTTGCTGGTGATAAAGTATCATACAATGGCACTTATCTTCTCCATTTTATTGTTGTATTAAGAAATTAAACCTTTAAAAAGTGTATAGAACTTACTAGTTTCAGTGACATTAGAGACAATTGCTACTTGATTTAAAAACTCAGATTACTATGGCACAAATAGCCATATTCTATAGACTTTTATCACTTTTATGAGTCAGACTTTAAGATATCAAAAGTCTACTAAAACTTCTTACACCAATCTAAATAAGGTTTAATTACATTACCTACTAATGCATGATACAGTACAAAGACAGTACGTTCAGTTACCTAAACTAACAAATAAAGACAGCTGATTCATAGTTGTGAAGTCAGGTAATATTTCCTTATTTACTATTGAATAATGGATATCGCATAAGTCTAGGATATTCGGAGACTCACCTGCCGACGAAGTTTTCTAACACTGAACTCTTTCCAGCGGACTGGCCACCCACAACTGCAATTTGTGGGAGATCTAAAGACATGTGCACGCCCATTTGCACAAATGCATCTTGTAGTTTGTTTACAATGGGGATTAACTGCTGCATTCCGAAATTCCCCGACATTTTGTTGTAAATACATTAAACTTTAAGATCCGAATTCACTACTTTAACGTCTTGATCATCATTCACCGATAAACTACTTTTTCAATATGGTGGGTGGTTACGTTGTTAGAAGTATTTTAACCTCGACTGTGAATGGAGCACAGTGCTCAAATGACAGATGTGTTACCAATGAACGCGTAGCCTATGTTTGTATCAAAGTACGTCATTGGTGATTGAGCTGTCATAAAGTGGCACAGTGTTCAGTATACAATAGCTGGAACACAAACTGATGTTTCGACAGACATCGGTGTCGGTGCACGAACAATGCGCTGCGTAGCGGCATCCCAACTCAAACTTCAAAACATTTCGATCTGTCTCGTTCTCACAAAAATAAAGGTTGCCATATGAGATCATTAATTATATTTCGTGGAGGTGTTTTTTCAAAAACATTTCCATTGTCAATAAAATTGTATAAAGTCAATATCATATGATCGAATGACATAAATGAATATTAATAATCTTAAAATATGAAAAACCAATGGCAGAAGAGTTGCGTAAAATCAATAATACTTGTCATGCGCATCAAATCTAGGCCAACCTTCAAAGCATATAAGGCCTATATTACACTATCAATTATGATTATTTCTGTGCAATAAGATTGAATGTAATTTGACATGATATTCAAAACTTACTTATTTGTTGAACAAATTGAATGCTTTAATAAATGTAACTGAAACATCCAAAACATTTTTCTAGTCGCTATTTCCATAACTTAGTCAGAAAAATATGATTAAGTACGACTTAATAAAAATTTTAGATACCGTTTCTATTTTACGTGACTTATTGAAATTAAAATAGATCGTTTTGCACTCAGAATGCAAGTTCAACATAGGATAGGGTTTTATTTTTGTTCGATAAAACTACTTCTGTTTTAACTGATTATTAATGTTTGTACATAAAGTCCTAGTAATCAAGTAAAATTCGTAATATAGTCTTACCTTCCAACGAAGTTTTCCAAAACTGAACTCTTTCCAGCAGATTGTCCTCCTACCACCGCAATTTGTGGTAGATCAAGTTGCATATGCACACCGAGCTGGGTGAAGGCATCTTGTAGCTTGTTGACGATGGGGATCAACTGCTCCATTCCCATATTCCCCGACATGGCTGCCGGTTTTACCAAACACTCCTTGTTTTATGAGCTACTCCGCAGATCTTCGCTTACTGATTTTTCGTTCATCAATATAGTGCCAGGCTTCTAATGCGCAAGCGTATGAGAGAAGAGAAACAGATATTGCTGTCTCTGCGTTAAAAAAAGAACTGAACATTACAGGAACTAGAACAAACTTAGACATATGTAGAATACTACTGTAGAGTTATTAATTTAACAACTTTAGGCCTTCAAATTACCTGTTGCAATTTTTCTCTCATATACAAGCAATTACGCTTAAATAGGATGCCATCAAAATATATCAGAGTAGGAGTATATTAGACACTCCTTAATGCGCAAGACAAATTATAAGAAGATACTGCTTATATAGGTTGACCTTTAAGTTTTCTGGCTGCTGTCGTCTAGCCTACTATAGATAGTAGGTACTTAGTAACAATACGTCTATTCTAATGCATAATAATACTTTCATTTTGTTATAATTTCTGCTCTTTGTTAGATTTTTGTATAATTCATGTAAATGCTGTAATCAGTACCTTCTAAAAATTCATAGGTTTTTGTGGTACAATTCTATTAAATACGAAAAATACCTCAATTTCATTATGAAACAGCAGGTATAAACAGAGTAACCCCTTAACCCCTCATGGCTTGATCCCTCTAAATAATTACAACTAAGCTAAGGCCAATCGTAAGAGACCTCAAGAATTACCGATTTAACTCGTTCTATTCCGGACGTTTGACCAAATATGTAGATTTAAATTTTATTTGGCCAGTTAATTAGCAATACCATTAACTTAGGGCCTTTCCATATGAATAAAATTCATTACTTTTCTGTCGCTGATATTATTTTTTAATTTTAAGCATGTGTCTTCTAGCAATAACATAAGATTGATGCCTAATATACCTATAATTACACCACAATAAATCTATCCTTACAAATTATTGCAATGCATGAATGTTGTTTAAATAGAGCATATAAATCAATTAGGTATGTTTTTACCCCAACGACTGGTGTATTGATTATTCGAAAGCGGTCCAGAAAAGTGCATTTTATCTAGAAGAGTGCAAAGTAAATTTCATACAAATTTTAACTTGATATCCTAGTCTGGTTGCATTGGAAGAATTGACGTGTAATTAATAATTAGTGACGATTTTGAAACAGGAACATACGAACTATAAACCCTCATTAAGTCAAATTCATCAATTTTATAAGCGAAGCTATATATAAATATGATGAAGAAATGTATCACTCGGAGGACAAATTTGAATTCCTTCAAACATTCTCAATGCTCAAGATTCCGCTTCTCGAACCACTAGCTACGCTCGTGGTTGTACATTAAATCTTTCGCTTTCTCGAGTATCAAAATTGGCACACTATTAAACAAAAACCGGCCAAGAGCGTGTCGGGCCACGCTCAGTGTAGGGTTCCGTAGTTTTCCGTATTTTTCTCAAAAACTACTGAACCTATCAAGTTCAAAACAATTTTCCTAGAAAGTCTTTATAAAGTTCTACTTTTGTAATTTTTTTCATATTTTTTAAACATATGGTTCAAAAGTTAGAGGGGGGGGGACGCACTTTTTTTTCCTTTAGGAGCGATTATTTTCAAAAAACGATCTTAGTAAACCCTTATTCATTTTTAAATACCTATCCAACAATATATCACATGTTGGGGTTGGAATGAAAAAAAAAATCAGCCCCCACTTTACATGTAGGGGGGGTACCCTAATTAAACATTTTTTTTTTTTCCATTTTTTATTTTTACACTTTGTTGGCGTGATTGATATACATATTGGTACCAAATTTCAGCTTTCTAGTGCTAACGGTTACTGAGATTATCCGCGGACGGACGGACGGACGGACGGACGGACGGACGGACAGACAGACATGGCGAAACTATAAGGGTTCCTAGTTGACTACGGAACCCTAAAAAATTGGTTGTCTGTAAAGTCGGTTTACGGACGGTAGTTTAACGTGATAACGTCAAACATTACAGTAGTATAGACAGGGGCGGTCAGAGTATAGCAAAAGGGGCTCGATTCTGGGACTTTTTTCACGTTTTTTTTTTTATTTATTTATTTATTAAAAATACACAAAAGTTAACAGTATTTCACCAAAGCACTTATGTGGTAATATAATTATGTACATGTTAAATTGACATAAATAAAAGCAAACACACTTAAAAGTTAAACTATGGTTATTAAATTAATCACCTAAGGAGTGTAGAGTCTATGAACCTTAAGAGTTTTCTGTAAAACACACCAACACTATCAGCAAATATGTCAATATCGTCTGTCTCCAACATGATGCGGTTAAGAGCAGCTCGGGCTCGAGCGGTGCGCCGGCCGCCGCGAACAGGCGCCGCCGCCTCCGCGCCGGCACCGCGCCCGGCATGCCAACCACCACATTCGCTCTTGGCACTTGCAGCCCCATTCTCTCAAGTACGGATGCGTCATCTACTCTATGGTGAAACAGTTGGCGGTAATGCATAATATGCAGCAGTTTCCGTCTGGTTTCTAGAGTTTGAAGACCAACCAGGCAACCATTCCTGTTACGAATAGAGATGGATACATATATGGGTAATATCCGTACAGTCGTTTGTAAATGTGCCTACAGAACTTCCTCTGCACTCTTTCTAGCATAGTGTTTTGTTCTTATTAGAAAGAATGCATTAAAATAAGCATCTTTTATAAATTAAAGTTTTTTTAAAACCTACTAGTTTAGGAGTTAGAGTGGTGCAAAGTTGCAAAATTTTCCCGTAGCATTACTAAGGCGCCAGAGACAGAAAGCGATATCGACGGAGCCCCGCTTATTACAGAAACTGCACAGAATAGGAGCCTTCGGCCGTTTGAAGATACCTAACGAACCTAACCTATACCTATATAAAAGTCGTCATTTTGTATCCTAAACCGTTTTACGAGACACGCGTTAATTTTATTAAAGTGCTAGTGCCATTTACTAATCTTAGAACCCTAATATCTCATTAAATATTAATGGAAAAGAAAAAGTTTATATAACAAAACATCCTTATTTAAACGTGTTCTATATGATTTATCAATATTAACATAGGTTATATTGATAAAAAAATCATCGTAAATTTATTAAGTCTCTGGCGCCTTAGTAAATACTATGGGAAAATTCGCAACTTCGTACTGCTCTAACTCCTAAATAAGTAGGTTTTTCAAACAACTTCATTCTATAAAAGATGCTTATTTTAATGCAATCTTTCATGTTTTTAAATTACAAACACTTAAAAATAATAAACACGGGCGCGCCATCTGTCGCAGCTGTGGTGCACTCAGGCCACACGCTACAACCATACCGAGCGCATCGATCAGCCGCTTAGTTCCAACGCGCGCCAATAGATGGCGCTTAAGCTATATTGGGAAACGAGACAATGACGTCATCTTTTTCGTGCATGCTGCCCGTAGTAACGAGTTATTAGACGTTATCACGTCAAAAACTTTGCTCCTTGTAAAACAAATAACTATTTTGGTTTCGCTCCCTACAACATTAATATTATTGCGTAAAGTTACAATCGCGCATGAGTAGTGCCGCCTGGTGAGCATTCAACCTTGATTCAACCGCACACGGTTCGAATGTGTGAACTAGGTTTAAAGGTAGCGTATAATTTTCTCGTACATTTTGGGGAAATCAAATTTTTGGTGCTGGCAATTCAGGAGGAACACTGGATTCAAACATTTTAGCCAAGTAGCTTTATTAATTCTTTATCAATATCTTCTGAAGACAGTTTATAAAAGCCACTTAGCATTCAAAAAATCACAGTTACATTGTTTCATACGATGTAACAATTTTTATTTCCATGCTTTTTATTAAGTTAATTATAAAACTGCTGTTTCATCCCGCTTCCATGATTCAGCCAGCCTAGTATCCAAATGAATTAAAAAATAACTTAGTTGTCAATCTTTCCACCAGAGTTCGCTTCGCTGCGTCTTTGTGACGTCACTCTATTGATTGAAAGGAGATCGTCTTTTAGAGACGCCATCTTAAAAATAAAGTGATATAAGTTTCGGTAGGATAGATTATATTAAAAATCCAAAGTAATCTCCTATAAGACATTAGTAATCGAGCTTAGATATTATTAATATTGTGATATCAGGTATAACGGACCAAGGTACATTTCTATTTTGCTTTTGTTATTACATGAATTTTTTGAAATTAGTTTGTTATTTACCGTTCTTCTGCTTCAGTCCTGTCTAGTACCGTTATTACGAGCTAGATTCTTCATATCCGCAATAGAAATTATTTCTAAACTTATTGGCAAGATTGTGTTTAAAATTTAATGCTATAAAAACTAAAAGTGATCGATCCAGCATTCGTTGTACGGATGTAACACGTCAATAAAGACCTCGAAGGGCAGGGCTCCAATTTATTGTCCTATCAGTGCTGTGAAAGTGATTTCTGTTCCTGTGATCTGTGGCGTCTATTATACGGTGTCTACTTAGTTAACAGTTATTCGTTACAGCGTATTACAACTACAAAACCCCGACTATTGTAACTTGTAGTTAGAATTGTATCACGACCTTAGCTTAGCGGAATTTGGTTTACTGTTATGCGAGTGATTAACTAATTTGGTGTAAAGTGTTGAGTTGCGTTGGTTGCAGTTGGTGGTCAGTTGCGAGGGTGACCTCCTGATGGTGTGTATATCGCAGCATGTCTGCACTCTCGACGCCGGGCGGCGGAGGCACTTCGGCGCAGAGCAAGCCGACGTCCGGCAAGCAAAAGTATCAGAAGTTGGACATCAATAGCTTGTACTGTACCAACAAAGTAAGTGATACTACTTTTGTGCATCAGCTTTTTCATACATACTTAACTCTGCTATTTTGTAATGAGTAATTATGTTTTGATATATGTGACTATGTATTTTAAGCATTTCATTGTTACTTCCAAACAGTAACATCAATAATCACACAGCTAAACCAGACAGCTGTGTGATTGATGTTACTGTTTGGAAGTAACAATGAAATGCTTAAAATACATAGTCACATACTAAAAAATCACCTGACAAACAGTTAAAAGTTAGACCAGGGATTTTTATTCCTATCTTTTCTTTGAATTAAATATAATATCTGGTCTGAGGTTCTAGTTAGTAAGTTTCATCTTGATGCTGTATTCAGTTTACAAGATGCAGATTTCTTTTGGTTGTTAATTTTACCTGTGTAAGCAAGAAGCACTGTTCTCATTGTTCCACATAGAATTGATACAGTATGTTGCTCAACAAAATGTAAACTTGTTACTCATTGCAATTATTATGTTTAATATTTGTTACTCAACAGTACATATTATAGAATTAAGTCTTTAGCCAAGAGATTATAGGATGTAGTCTGTTTATGACACCTGAAGTACCACTTGAAATAGTATAGATGCTCCTCCCAAATGGCACTTTTAACATACAAATTCAGATAAGAAGTCAATTGAATTTTAAAGTATAATTTTATACTTATCAAGAGATGACAGTCCAGCTGCCATTCATGTCTAATTGAGGTCTCAGTTTAGAGGCCATTTCCTACTTTCAATACAAATTGTGCAATAGAGAGGAACAGAATCTTTCTAAACTGTAAAAAATAACCTTCAGCTAAGTAACAAGTAGTTACTGCAGTTATTTTTTATTGGAACTTAGTGGCAGTCAAAGAAATCTCAAGTGTCACTGTTTTCAGTCCATTTTAATTTTTAATTGTAAATCTATATCTTATATTTAAGTAGATTAGTAAAAGACGAATTTCATATTTCTAAAAAAAATTAATCAATGTGGCAAATATTTTTCAGCAACAAAAGTTCACATGATTCAATAATTATGGTTCCTATATCTTATACTTTTAAACGAGCAATTCTTGTATATTTATTTATTTATATATTTATTTACACTGACGATCTCGGAAACCGCTCTAACGATTTCGCAGAAATTTGTTATATGGGGGTTTTTGGGGGTGAAAAATCGGTCTAACTTATCCTTAGGTCCCGGAAAACGCGAATCTTCGAGTTTTCATGCGTTTTCTTCGCGTGCCATCTCGTGTGCAGTAGTTGTACTGTTAAGACAGAATTCTTTCGGTCGATGTAAGTACTATTTATTGCAAACACTAGATGGCGACACAGGTCAAGGCTAAAACGAATAGAAAAATACACTATTTGAGTTTTTGTGGCGAAATGCGCGCCATCTCGTGTGGAGTAGTTGTGTTGTTAAGGCTGAGAATTCTTTCGCTCGATGTAGGTACTATTCATTTTTGAACTAGATGGCGACACATGTCAAGGATACGAACAGAACCGAGCGAAGCTCGGTTGCCCAGATATTTGTATAAAATACATGAATATTTTCCATCTCTTCCAGAACGAGAGCTCTGAACCATCGTCTGTGAAATCTCAACTAAGCCGTAAACATGGAATGCAAAGTCTTGGAAAAGTACCCTCAGCCCGACGTCCACCTGCCAACTTGCCTTCTTTGAAAACTGAAACTGGACAAGATCCTAACACTAAGTAAGCATAACTACTATTTTATTAGATCCCGTCCCGTTACATAAAACATCCACCATTAGCTGACTGATTAATGCAATTACATTCTCTGCACATACTTACCTTCCAATGTCCGGGTAATTTTTGTACATTTTAGCCATAGTTCTTTACAATTTCTGCATTCTAATTTGATATCTTAAGCTTGTGCAATGACTTTGAAATCTTGGTAAAAAAATATTATTGAATATATGTATATAATAAACTCTCAACTCTCAGGTATTCTACTATTTTAATATGAGCATTTTTTTCAGCGCTGTCTCTACTGCTGCCACAACTGCCCCTGCACCAGCAACATGCACTACTCAGACTACGGTAAGAAAATTTGATTATTTCATCAATGACTTGGCAGGAGGAACCCTACGAGCCTCGAGAAGATTTCAGTCCCCCTCAGTTGGGAGGGGGTATCCACTATGGGACCGGCAAGAAACTCGGCGGGCAACTTCTTTTCAAAACATTACATCTTATAATTAACATGCATTAAATAACAACATACAGTTTAACATGCAAAAGTATTCATCAAAGAATATGAACAGACTAGGTACTCTATATCAATTTCAATAATAAATTATATTATTGCTTAATAATACGTCGTTCTTCTTCAGAGAAAACATATCAAATTGTCATAGAAGAAAAAGATAATATGAATCTCAATATCATTAAATATGTAATTTACCTACACAACATAAAATATAAAATATTTGATGTGCTTTCTTATCTGAACTGTGTCCTCTATACATAATACAATTATTTTAATTGCTATTCGTTTTTTTGTAGTTTCTGGTTCGGGCCATGCATGTTTGTCTGTCAAATAGTCCTCGACTCTGTAATAAGCCTTTAACATCAATGATTTTTTTAAGTAGTTCTTAAGAGCTGGGAGGGGTAATCTCAAAGCAGTGTCAGGTAACTTATTATAAAAATGAATGCATTGCCCAACAAATGACTTCTGTACTTTACGGACACGAAACTTCTTTATGGCAAGCTTATTTTTGTTTCTAGTGTTATAATTATGGATATCAGAATTCTTAGTGAAACAGTCTAAATTCTTAACAACATAAATTATACTATCATAAATGTATTGGGAAGCTACAGTTAAGATATTAATTTCTTTGAAGAGTTCTCTTACTGATTCACGTGTTCCTAAGTTGTAAATAGAACGAATGGCTCTCTTTTGTAATACAAAGATAGTCTGTATGTCAGCTGCTTTGCCCCAAACCAGAATACCGTATGACATTACACTGTGAAAATAACTATGATACACTAGGCGAGCTGTCTCAACATTAGTCAGTTGCCTGATTCTCCTAACGGCGTATGCGGCTGAACTTAATTTGCTTGCTAGTTTCTTTATATGAGGACTCCATTGTAGATTTTTGTCCAATGTTAAACCAAGAAACAGTGTTGTATCTACCATCTCTAAGCATTCATCATTCAAAAGTATTTTTGTATCGATTGGTTTAACATTCGGCAGAGAAAATCGAATACATTTGGTTTTCTTAGAATTAAGAAGTAAATTGTTGACAGTAAACCACTGCAGTACATCAGCTAACGTGCTATTAATTACATTGTAATCCGTAGATTTTCGGTCAACATTAAAAAGCAGTGATGTATCATCAGCAAAAAGTACTATTTCACAAAAGTTTTTCACTATACATGGCAAATCATTTATATAAACCAAAAACAGGAATGGACCTAAAATTGAGCCTTGTGGCACTCCTAATTGGACTACAGTCCCGCTAGAGCGAGTTTTGTTAACAACTACTGTTTGTGTTCTATTGCTAAGGTAAGAAGACATAAAGTTTAGGGCATTTATAGACAAACCATAGTGTTCTAATTTCAAAATGAGCGTTCCATGATCCACACAATCAAAGGCTTTTGAAAGATCAGATGTGACAATTCTTCCTGATTGGTTCCAATTTCCAATGTGTGTGCCATTCACATGGGTGTTGCAGTTATTTGAACACTGACACTGTCGAAGATAGCTACACTGGGTTTGACCTTACACTTAAAGTTCATTGACCCCCAGAAATGAACTTTTAAGTATGAACCTTGAACTTTAAAGTTCATTAACTTCCATAAATTAAGAGGAACAAGTTTCAGGTTCCTTTAGCATTCCTTTGTATCAGTATTTTACCAGCTTTTCTTAGAAACTTAATGAAACTATATTTAAATTGTTTATATTACTTTTGTCTAAACCGACCTCAGGCTCCCATGAGCCGTGGTAAATACCGGGAAAACGCAAGAGGATGATGATCCCATATTCTCAAAATAGCTTGTTTCCTAAATCCCTTTTGCAGCATGGAATCATAACAGCATTTATAACTTCTAGCGGGTTAGTTTATAAATTCTACTGTTATGTATAGAAACCTTACGTCATTCTCGTAAAGTACTGTAAGCTGCTATAAGAAATCCATCCTAAATTACATTAGTACAGTTTTTATGACTACAGTTATCCTATCAAGTGACATTGGTATCCAACTTCTTGAAATTGACCATACCAACTTGAAAATCAATGTATAAAGCAACAATTAAGCAATGTATATACAAAAAAGCCTACAACATCAAATTAATCCCTTGCCTATTAAATTGTATTCTATTTCACAGTAAAATCTCCTCAAACATTGAACGGGGCTTAATAATTATTCGCGATCAACCACAGCATGCATAATATTTACGTATGGGAACTCGTCTGCTTAATTTTGTCTACTTTTACAGCCTGTACATGACTGCAGGAGTTACTCAAGTAAATTAACAATAACTACGTATATACGTATAGATATAAGAATCGACATGGGCTGTAATGCCAAAACAGGGCGTAGTATCCAACTTTGAAATACAGCACGCTGTGTGGAATTCCACATGTAAAATTGCAATTGTATGTTGTAACCTCACTCTCTTTGTAAACGTATCATAAAGTGTGTAATATGTGGCTACTAAGTCCAAATACATGAAGTGCTGTGTCATATTGCACTTGCGGGGACAAATTTAACGCCGGCGACCGTGGGACGCTGACGCTTGCACACTGCACACACAGCACCAGTATAACATTCAGTGCTTACAGCCCCACTATATGGTACTCGACTATAGGGGATGCAAACGTAGGCAACGAATGGGAAAACAACAAAGTCATGTTACCAACTGACAGAAGAGGAGACACCTAGACATTTTTTGATGTATCGTTGTGTCTATAATATTTACTACTTAGGTATGAACTGATCGCTTGTTAACTTGGTAGCGCGGAGAAAGCTGATATCGTTGCCTTATTTAAACTTTGTTAGATTAAAGTAATGTATAGGCTGCCACGTTAGTAGGTACAAAGCTATGATGCAATGTTCAGTGAAAGTCGTGGAATCATATCTTTTTTGCTAAGTCTGCAGAGATGGGCCGAATATTCGGTAAATATTTGGTATTCGGTATATTCGGCAAGTTTTTCAATGTTCGTATTCGGCCGAATAGTTCGGTTATATTGCCGAATATTTACAGAATAAACAAAGTAAATAAATAGCGTAAGTTTTTTTGTAATTCATCGGATAATGACATCCTATTTCAGCATTCTAAGAAATCACCAAAGGGAGTTAAAAATGCGTTAAAATATAACTACCTACAATAATTAATTAATTATGCTAGAAATTAAAATAACGTAGCTTAAGATACAAAACCAAAATTTTCTTATGCACTAAATTATAGGAATATTAAGAGCCTTAGTACCCTTTACTTACCAATCATTGAGAAGTTTTTAAATCTAATCCAGGATTTAAAATATGGCGGAACCGAATATTCGGCCGAATGTTTGGTTTGGTAACAGCTGAACCGAATGTTCGGCCCACAGATGTCATAATATACCATAGATCAAGCAAACGTATCTACTTAGCGTGTCAAATGAACTCAGTGAAATCCACTGAGTTGTCCGTCTTTAATCGCAGCTTGCAGCTTTCGGGCGTCAATTTTTGTAAGTTGAAGTCAATCAAAACATAAAAAATGCCTCGTTACGTGATATTCAATTGCAACAACACAAAAATTATGAACAATCAAGAGCCTGAGACATATTTAAAATTACAGGCAAGACACAACTTCAGTACAAAATTTGACACGCTCGGCCCCTATACAAATAGATGAACTTGTTTCTTCTATATAAATAAAGTTCTGTGGTTCGGCCGAATATTCGTATTCGGCAAAGTCCGTATTCGGCCCATCTCTAGTCTGCATATATTTTGATAGATGAATGTAACTACAATCGAGTTCATAAATATGTGTACATTTCTTCACTTTAATTTGTTGCAATAAGGTGAAAAAATGTACACATATTTCTGAACTCGACTGTACCTTTTTTAATATACACCAGTCTGATAATGGCATACTGCACCTTGTATGCTAACTGCGCGCCGTCTGCATCTCAATTGAAACGTGGGCGTACAGTTTCCATACAAGTTTCAGTTGAGTTACAGTCTAACATTAGAAAATCTAAAGCCTAAAACAATATTTCCTAGTATAATTTTTATTTGTAGGTACATATTTTCAATTTTTCATTAACTAGAAATAGAAAATATTGCTAATATTATTTGAATAAAGTCATGCAATGCGACTTTTTACTCGTTATACATATAAAACTTCATTATTATAGCCTTAACCGAGATATTGAACATTGTGATTTTATTAAATTACGACATCTACACAATATACTGATTTGAAACAAAGACACACTGTAATGGAAAGGCAAAGGCACACTATTTGATAAATGGCGTTAGTACAAAATCATATAAAATGGAAGAGTAAACTCCATCGAGTTGGCTTCTACCGTAGTTAACGGGAACTGGTTGATTACAGGCGGTTGGATAATTGCAGCCGATTACTCGGCATCCTTGCCCGCCTGCGCCCAATGGCCGCCAAATCACAACTTACAATCTGCTGTCAACTCTATTACATTTGAATTATAAATATGATTCATTTCAGTTTCTAAATAGGTACTACCTACATGATATATAATTGAATGCATTAAAACCCTCATATTTCAGAACAGTGAAACATATTCAAGCATAAGATATTTAGAATCATGTTGCACACGATCTATTTAAGAGAACACGTGGCAGACTACTTGAGTCGTTTTGAATTTCATGAAGTTTCCAGCTTTGCGAATGTTTTTATTATTGCTTTAGCGCGCGAATGTTGATATAATTTGAGTGGTCCAATGGGCGGCCGGAGCGGCGCGCACGCTCTCCAGCGACGCCGCTATGCGCATGCACAAAGTTATCGATCGTGACTATCTTTTTTCTCTTTGAGTATTCTATCTTATTTTCTAACAAAGTATCTTGGTAGCTACTGTCAGCTTTCCCCACGTTTTTCGATGCCCGCCCTCGACCTACAGGAGTGGTCATCGTGACTAGGTAGATTTGAATTCGTTTCTGAATGTCTCGCCGTGTGAGCTGCGTTGAATAACTGACCTAACCTAATTAATCAGTCTCTGCTGTACTTGATGTTTTTTGGTGTTATATTAGAGCGCATGGTTGTTGACTATTACTATTACTTTCACTTGACTTCGCTATCTATGTGCGATGTTGGTCGGCAATGCCGACATGTATTGGAATGTTATTGCGAGGTGCGCAGTTAGTGCAGGCGCGGTGCAGTGCCGCGCCGGTTGCTGCATGCGCTTCGCTGGACTTTGACGGATACTCTACATCACACACGAAAACTGCAACAAGCCTTTTACTCAAACGTTATTTATCGAAAAATACCCGATTTGTCTGTTTTGAATGTTCCATATGTGACACCGGCTGCTATTTGTACAACGCTATGTTCCGGCCTAAAAAATCTATTAACTGGATACTATCCAGTTATGGCATTTTAAATAATGATCATATGAATAAATATACAGTAAAAAATACATATTTACTTTGTCTTTGTATGTCACAAATCGTCCACAAGTCATTGTCAGGGGCCCGTTTCTCGAAAGGTACAAGGTCCAGAAACGGGCCCCAGGTCGTTCACTTTTGACCGTAAATACTACAATGTAATTTTATGTTTCTAAAGTTTTTTTAAATACCTACAGCTAGTAGATATTTACTATTTAATATCTTTTTAATATTATTACGTACTTTCCTTAGGTTTTTGAAGCGTTTAAAAGACAAGAGATGATAGAGTACCCCTAACAGTTGTTTCAACAATCAATTTTCATTGTCAATAGGCTAGTTTCCTATCCTTAAAACAAAATATTTTATGCAGTGCACGAAATAAATCACCACATAATTAGAAGAAAAATATGGACAGTAGTTATGTTTAAACATAATTTCTATTTAATAAGTCAAAGAGAAAGATATAAAAGTAAATGAATTGACCGTGACGTCACTCAGTATTTCATACAGTCGGTTCATCTTTACTTGTCCTATCATGTAAACAAACGAAACGTCAAATATGATCAAAGACAATTACTAGTGATTGGAAATGTCGATAAAATGATGTATTAACGATAATTTGTAAATAAACGCTGCTAACGTCATCAGAGGATTTTCAATTTTACGTCACACAATATCTATGTAAAAACCAAAATTTAATTAGGTTTCGTCGCCTTTGCAACAATCCTATGGAAAAGGCTAATACAGTACCAGTAAAGGCTAGTACCTAACATTAACACTAATACAACAAAAAATATACTGATATAATATTTATTGTAAAGAGGTAATAAAAACTTAAAAAAAGTCGGTTAATAAATCTGATAAATTATTGTAATTAATATCAACACATTTTTTCCAAGCTATACAAACTCAAACGTTAATATCGATCGTTCATAACGATAAGTTGTCATCTCAACATTACGAGTCATAGACAATCTAGACTTCGTAATGTCAGGAGTTTTTGATGTCATCCGTTCGTTATTACAATTATTGATGAAAATCGTTATAGAAATGATATTTTTCAGTGGTTTTTTTGATTGATTTCAATACTTTGTGAGTTTCTTTAAGTGTATAATAACATTTTTAGTGATGGTTAATGTGCAATTCCAGAGAAAAGTGAGATAATGTTTTCCAGCAGTGTTTGTATACATGATTGGACAAGTATGGTTGAACTGAGTATAGTAAATATTAGCAAATCGTTTTGACAGTTCTTAAAAAGAAGCTGCTTTGACTAGTAGGAAACTCGCCTATTTTTTGCCAACAATTTACCTTTAAATTCGATACCAATTGAGATGACATGGATTTTGAATGTTGTCCTGACCTATTTTACTGAAAAGAAATACAACGATTTCCCATTGCCGTAATATTGAAATAATTCAATATCGCTCTCAACTTAGCTTAGAAACACTTAATCAAGTAATCAATATTTACTAAAACAAGGCAAGTATAAAGTATTTATAAAATCGTTGCTTTCTAAGACTGACGCAGGAAACAAGTGCTACGAGTAACAACAAAAAGTTGACTGACCTATCTTATTATCGATGTACTAGAAGTCACGTTTATCATAGTATTCATTTGGTTATCCAGCTAATAAAGGAACAAGATAATTTTACTGCCACTGCGTTACTTGTTTGTGAAAGCATGACTACTTATAGTTTTTTTTATGTTGAATGTCAATGTTATGTCTAAAAAATATTTTAAACCAAAAAGATTTTATGTATATTCACAGTGTATAGTCCATCTATTGTTCACCTCATCTCCGTGAATTATGTACTCGTATGTATTTGCAATTTTTATCGACAGAGTTGTTATCGATCGAGAACGACCGTAAAACTTCTACTTTACTTTAAACATGGTAATAAGGAAACGAAGTAATCAATTTTTATTTTCACTTGTTGGCATGGTTATGATCAGTCGCCTGAGATAGCGTTTGTGTATGTATGGCCTTTATAATGACAAAACTTTTCCTTTTACGACAGACAGCCAATATCTATTTCTGGGCAACCAATAGCAATACATAGTAGAAAGTAGTATTACATTTCTTCTAACAAACTGTGCTATTAAGGCCTGACTCGTAACGGATTTGTCAAATTCAAAACTGTTTTAACGGTACCAGAGCCGGCCGAATCAAAGTATGTTTTTCTATAATGTGTTTAAAATGTATTTAAAATTTATTATTTATTAGTAAATTCATCATTCTCCATTTCTCCTCGCTCATGTTGTAAGTTTTGTTGTATGCCCTCCATCGTACATCCGACAGTGTTTTTCGACACATTCTTAGTTTTAGTCCTATCAAGGACTATCTTTTTTTAAATATTTTGGTGGCTTATGGTTGGTGTCATTTAAATGAATGAATTTCTTAGACACTCCATCCTATTCCGATTAATAGGTGAATACTATGAGACTTCGTTAAATTAAGTTTTTTACCCGATTTGAAGAGCGTTGGCTTTAGCAAGCTGCTGGCTTCATAACTGTGGTGGATGATATCCAGCTATTGTCAGAATAAAGTTGAAAGATCATATTATTAAATAAAATCTGCGAACAGCTTCGTTCAGCAGTTTTTGTTGTAGATTTTTTATCGAAAAGTGGTTACTTTGCTTTAAATGCTTAGTAACGGACACTGCATCGACTGAATTCCTAGTAAAGTGGATATTTGGAGACTCATCTACATTATCATTGTTTCATAGGAATCGTAAAGAAATTGCCTTTCAGATAAGGTATAATGTTGGTTGCCTGGTAGTGTTGAAAATGATTTAAATGCAAGTTTCGTCAACAGGAATCAAGTTTTTGACAGCAATTTGTCGCCGAATTATTTTCAGCGATCACTTTAATTTTATCTATCTAGTTAGTTGAGAATTGCTTTTAAACATGATTCTAACATAATAATTTTGTGAATCTGGCAATTTGAATGGTGTAATGTATATATAAAGTAAGCTAGAAATTATACAAGAAAAAGCACTCTGAATTTGACAAATCCGTTACGAATCAGGCCTTATGACCACCGAGGATCTAATAACAACATTAACAACCATGAAATTGGATTTAGTATTATTTTTGTTTGAAGATATTTTGACTAGTTTGCTCAGAATATATATAAAAACTAAAAAAATGCGAGCTAATTTCGTCGAAATACGTTTGAGCTGTTTCCGATATCCCTTATAGGTGACATAGGTGTATGTCGGAAATCGTAGGCATATCATACCGAAATAATGTCAGGGCCTTCAATCGTGGTTGATGAGAGCTCTCAATGAAAATTTCATAACACAGCTTTTACTGGACAAAACTGATTACATATTGACATCATAGAATACATTCCGCCTGTTATTTAAAGCAGATTGACGGATTTGGCTCAGGAACTACCATTAATACCTCCTGCAGATCCTTTTCTGGTTAGCAATAATAACTCCTAGGAACTGGAGGTCAAGAACTTAGGTAGTTAGGCAACTGATACATATGTATAAGACTATAAATAGCCAAACATGACAAAGATAAAAAATATTTAACACGTTCGAGGCCGGTGACACAGCGTCTGTGATCAAAAAATCCTTACTCCTATGCCAGTGACACATAAGTGTGTTTTAATTTATGAGCCTTTTTGTTGCCTCAAATTAAATAAAAAATGATTGAACATACAGTTATGTTATTCAAAATTAAATCTAAATACGCTTTGGTTTCAAAATTTGTAAGTTTTTGATATTGCACAAGATTACCTTTATACAGTGCCGGGTGGCACAAATATGTGTCATTTTTAAGACAGATTTCAGCGGTTCTCAAAATTTTTATTGGAACTTACTATAGATTGCACAGCCAATATGAAATAAGTTAACAATTTAGTACTAATTTTGTATTAATAGTATTTCGTACGATATTAATAGTATTTCGTACGATTGTAACATAATTAAGATTTTAATAAACCGTGTTTAGGCCAGTTTTACTGACTAAACTTATGGAACTTTTTTATCACAATTAATTTCCAATTTAGGTAATAAATTTTCTTAGTACTTGGATAGGGTTTGAGATCCGGATATCCGAATTATCCGGATATCCGTTGAATTTGAGATCAGGATCCGAGGTCTCATCGGATCCGGATAAAACGGATAATACGGATCCGTTAAACATGGGCATCGATCCACGCCAGAAAGAATTTTCGAATGAAATTTATGAATTATTCCCTGTATTTTGTCGCGTAAAATGTTTATTCACATTTGTTTAATTCAAATACTATAGAATATCAAGCTAGGTTAGGTTCGGTACATTACGCCATGCAATTAATCCATAAAACTATATGTATTAATGTTAACAAACTAAATAAAATGAACAGTAAACCCTGTAAACCATAGTTTTTAAAACTGTTTTCGTTACTAACTGGATGTATCCCGCAGGAATAACGATAAATTATTAATTTTCTATAAAGCAGAAACGGTTGCCATGGATGTTCTTTAGCTTAGTGATTAATTAAAGATCATGGAGGTAATTATGTAATTACATACGTAATCATTTTATTAGCTCATTTCAGATCCAATTTTTTTTGTATTTAATGAGATGGGAGGCAAACTAGCACACCCAAACCACCAGAATAGGGTTGCAAAAAAACGGTTTTTTTTTCTGGCTTGAAAAAAACATTAAAAAAACCGTGAAAAAAAAACAGTTTTTTTTCTGGAGTATGTTTTTTTTTTCTAAAGTACGATATCTCAATATTTGCAAAATAGTTAATTCTTTTATACGGTTTTTTAGACTTAATGTTAACTATTAAACGAATTTAATCAAATCCTTTAATTTCTGGTCTTATAAAAGTTACATTTACGAAATCTGTAGTTGATAGTTATCACCATTTACTGTTGGCAACACCACCGCCTCTCCACGCTACACGCAACATCGGAGATTCCCCAATAAACGTTTGTATACTGAATGTTAATTGAATTAAAATGTACGTTATTGTTATTGAAACACGTTACAACTCACGAAAAACCGTTATTGTCGTATTATTTGTTCATCTGAAAAAAAAAACACATTTAGAAAAAAAACCATGGTGCTCGGTTTTTTTTTCATGTTTTTTTTTCATAATTCTGAAAAAAAACATTTGGTTTTTTTTCTGTTTACAACCCTACACCAGAAGGATTGGAGTGCACCTCCATAATACTTTTTGTGTAGATAATTAGATACATACATATTGACACTCCCGGGTCCAACGCAATAAAATTATATTATTTTAACTTTTTTTCCTACATCTGCAATTTTGCATGGATATCATTATAGGCTGTGGTTACGGATATTTGACGCCCCAGGAAAACGGAGGTACTAGAACAGGTTCACTAGAACAACACTAAATTACCCTGCATTAGCTTATGTATGTTAAACAAAAAATATTGGCCCACTGTTTAATGTTATATGATGTAGAATGGGAGTGACATTCATTGTGAATTTGTAACTTCAAACTAGTAAATCCATTCTGCTTTTTTTTGTAATCATCCTTAAAACCGAATCGATTTATCCGAGTTGAAGTTAAGCGACACAATTGTGTTAAAAGTCCGTATATTTATTATATCGTTTTGTGAGTTTAAATCATTTTATTTCAGTAACAGCAGCTTAGATTTGACGAAACCCCTATAAAAAGTGACCATTTCAACACGGATCCGTTTTATCCTAAATATCCGAATATCCGGATCCGGCAAATTTTAAGATCCGAAAAATCGGCGGATATTGCAAACCCTATACTTGGGGTACTGAACTTGTCTAAAAGGCAGTAAATATGAGAAATTTTGACAAATGTTAATAACTTAAATTATAATAGCAGTATTATTCCCTATTATAGAAATGGACATTTTCGGCCGCCTCCTAAGTATCTATGTGTATAATAATTTATGTTGAGTTCATTAGTGCTAAAGTTTGAGAAACACTGAGTGATAAAGTAATTACTTACGGTTTTCTTCCATTTTGTGAGTTTTAAACTATTTTTCCGTCTTTTTCGAGCATTAGCACCATCCCACAGCACGTCAGAGAGATGACTGACGCCGCGAAATCAAAATAATCGCATTTTAGTAATTTACCTCTGAACTATGCCAGTTGACACATACCTTGTGACCATGTTATTCCTATGCCAGTAACACAAATATGTGACTACGATAATTACGCCCGGCATAGCTAAAGGGCTTAGTGAAACGCTGCCGGCGTCGAACGTGTTAAAGAAACCAACCCGCAGTCTTAGTAGAATAAAGTATTACAGTAAACAATTTCATAATATCACTTGGCCATGAATACTTGCGCCCAGGAAAATGTACGCTTTAGCCACGTCGAGCATGATCTACTAATTACGGCGCACAGCCGTTCCGTTACGTTCGAGGCCAAAACGTAAGTATTTCACAGTTAGGTACATCATATTTTGATGAGTGATGACACTGCCAAGGAGTGGAATTCCTTGCCGGCGGCTATATTTCCGTGCTCATATAACCCGGCAACCTTCAAATCAAGGGTGAACAGGCATCTTCTGGGCGAGCTCACTCCATCGTAGGCCACGTCTTTGCCTTCGGCTAGTCAGTGGCCAAGGGTAAGCCCATTTATAAAAATAAAAAACTTGAAGAAGGAAAAATATTTACGTGCATCGAAATTTGCCATACCATTATTGTATTGCATATGATGTAGCTGATGATGAGTATTGAATAAACCGGCGCGAATGTTTAACAACAGTTTTATAAGTATGAGTCATACAATTGTTGTCTTTCTGTTATATGAATTCAGCTTGGATATGAATAAAACGAACTCCAGTAGCAATTTATAATGCATACAATTGAGTTCCAGTAAAATATCAATGATTATTAGGCGGGTCACATTGTCACAGACTGCGCTGCTGTACGGGGAAATTTCTGACTGGGATATATAGACGGTCAAGCTAACCTTGTCACTAAAAAGGGCACGAAAATTCAAATTTCACTTTCAATCTAACCTTCGATTTTAAATATTTTTGTAGGGCACGCACTTTATGAAGACAATTGGCCGGTGAGCCCTACATTTTTCAAATTGACCACCTTTTTCGTGCTTGACCGTCTTAACCTATTAATAATGAAGCAAAGATAAAGCTAATATTTTTTTGCGCAGAAGTTGATGCCCTAATAATCTTTGGCTAGCCAGTATCTATTAGGCAAACATGCTTGCGAAGGTTTCCGATTTTAATAAATAATAATAAATATTGGGGACACCTTACACAGATCAACTTAGCCCCAAACTAAGCAAAGCTTGTACTGTGGGTGCTAAGCGACGATATACTAGCCCCGATGCAGAAAAGTTCGTCTAGTAATACAGAAATATTTTGTTTATTCTAATAACGTTTACACATGTAGGTATATTCTAATGTGAATATTGTCTAACTTTTTGTAATCTCAATCTTCTGTCTATTTATTTTCTTAAGTATTATTGTTATATGAACATTATTTTTTAAACCAAATCTTGACGTGTAAAACGGCTTTACAAATAAATGAGTATGAGTATTTGAGTGAGTATATCACGACCCAGTAGTGAGAATTGTAAAAAGTACTCTAATATAGTTTATTTTGATTGTAAAATAAAGTTGCATGTGACTTATATTATTAAAAAAAAGACCTTTAAGGCTGCTTTCAAAAAAAAAACGTCAAAAGAATGTAAAATTGATAGTTTTAGTCGGTGAAATACTACACTTTCCGTTATCCAATAGATTTATTTAATTCAAGTTCCAGTTAGAGCATCTTATTATCTTGATTTTTATAAGACTGGATTTTTGAAAACTAACTCACTAAATTAATTATGAATTTTTCTCTAATGCACGTTTAGAAAAACGCACGTATAGAGCTGAATCAGTCGATCTTATTTGTAAAATTTGGACAATTTTGAATATTAAAACGGGTAAATTTATAATTCGTATATCCTGTACCACAATCATTTCAGACTAGATTTTTATTTTAAGTTTTTGAAAAAGAGTAAACTAGCCTAAGGCGAATTCAATTTTTTTCAGAAATTACCTAAAATTAAGTGACAATTTCTTTGAAAATCTACATCACATCGAAGTAAGTTTTGTACTAAATTAATCTGCAACGTTTACTTAAATTGCTGTTATGCCTTAGTGATTATAAATTGCTATTATTGATTTTTGCTAATTTTTTGAAAACGAGCCTTCACCGGTACAATTATTACCACTTTTGGACATTTTCTCATATTTTGTTAGATCAAGTAGAAAAAGTCCTATAATGTGATATATATTTATAAACTACTCGCAAAGCCCTTTAATTTGATACCACACATGGTATGATCAAGCGCTCGGTTGCGATTTCACTATTTTTAACACGAAAGCCCTCTTAAAAAAATGTTGTCTTAATCACGTTCTCCTCTCCTATAGCAGTTCTGCATGCATAGGCTTTAAGATTTGTTTTTGTTTATTAGCAGAACTTGTTACTTTCCTTGGGCCGCCTTACATCAGTCATGTCATGTATTATAATACCCATCGATAAAAGATAAAATAAAAATCGTCATTTTCTTCCTTTCAGTATCAATGATATTTCTTGTATTTAGATTTAGTTATTGTACAACACTGCCATAAAAAATAAACTAGATTAGTATTAGTATTAAACATGAATGGTTTTAGAACTAAGACACAGAAGGAGAACCTCAAAAAATGGTCTGACTAGACGAAAACATATGCATCGGGGCTAGTACATACTCAAATAGATAAATACATACTTATATACATAGAAAAAATCCATGACTCAGGAACAAATATCTGTGCTCATCACACAAATAAATGCCGATTCGAACTCAGGACTGCGACTTAGCAGGCAGGGTCACTACCGACTGAGCCAGTCCGGTCGTCGGTTTTGCTGTATCGATTACGATATCGAAACCGCTTTTGATGCGGGTTATAATTTAACTTCAAGGTATTTTACAAGATTTTATTTTACCTTCGTCTGTCTGTGTGGTCCTAATCAAATCTTGCGAGATCAATTCTACCAATTTCTTGCTCATTGTGTTCCTACTTCACACACCTCCATTGTAAGGATTGATTTATACCGCAATGTAATAAAACCCGTATGCGAGTACTCGTACCGTCTAAATGGGCTCTAAGGCATATCATGACGTAACCATGCTGATCGGATGATGGATACTGGACGTGGTTATAGGAATTATGAACATCCCAATGCGACGTCATCGTGCTTGCGTTTGAGAAAATTATACCCGTCACGATCAATGATGGCGTGGTAGTAGTGGTAGTGGCAGACATGTTTTGGAAGCACTTAGCAATTATGTAACGTTTGAGTAAAATAAATACTGTAAAAAGATATTTATTCAATTAAATAAATATTGGAGGACACCTTACACATATCAACCTAACCCCAAACTAATCAAAGCTTGTGCTATGGATGCTAGGCGACGATATACATACTTATATACCTATAGATAAATACATACTTATATGTACATAGACCACATCTATGACTCAGGAACAAATATCTGTGTTCATCACACAAATTAGAGATGGGCCGAATACGAATATTCGGCCGAACATTCGGTTCAGCTGTTACCGAACCGAACATTCGGCCGAATATTCGGTTCCGCCATATTTTAGATCCTGGCTTAGAGTTCAAAACTTTTCAATGAATTGTTAAAGGCTCTTAATGTTCCTGTAATTTGGTGCATAAGAAAATTTTGGTTTTTGTTTCTTAAGCTACGTTATTTTTATTTTTTTACATAGTTATTGTAGGTACTTACTTATATTTTAACGCATTTTATCTCCCTTTGGTGGTTGGTAGAGTAGAATGCTGAAATAGGATGTCATTATGCGATGAAAAACGAAACAACTTACGCTATTCATTTACTTTGTTTATTCGGTAAATATTCGGCAATATAACCGAACTATTCGGCCGAATACGAACATTGAAAAACTTGCCGAATATGCCGAATACCGAATATTCGGCCCATCTCTAACACAAATAAATATATTCTCAGGGTTCACTAAACGATCTACCAACAGTTATTTCATCGACAAATAAGGATTTAGAACGAATTTGTGAATGGAGTAACAGTTACGGACTGAATGTTAATCCTAGTAAAACTCAAGCCATCGTTATTGGGAGCTCTAAGCTGATATCGCGACTGGACCTTGGTACTTTGCCACCACTAATCTTCAACGGAGTTTTAATTCCTTTCTCTGGTCACGTGAAAAATCTAGGCATTATTATGGACAGTACATTTTCCTGGGTACCCCAGCTTAGTGAAATTAGCAGGAAGGTGTTTGGATCAGTGGCTTCTCTGAGGCGACTTCGCAACTTTCTTCCTATCCCCACAAAAATTGCGCTTACTCAGGCGTTGCTCCTTCCAATCTTGGATTACGCTGATGTTTCCTATCTTGATCTATCCGAAGAGCAACTCAATAAGCTGGATCGTATTCAGAACGTCTGTATACGTTTCATTTTTGGTTTGCGCAAATTCGATCATATGTCTAGCTTTCGATCGCAGCTGAAGTGGCTCCCCATTCGTCGCAGACGTAACCTTCATATACTTTCTCTCCTTTATAATATACTGTTTAACCCTTCAACTCCTCGCTATCTCAAAGACCGCTTTAGTTTTGTTCAATCTATCAGATCTTCCCGAAATTATCTTCTTAAAGTCCCGTCATCTTCTTCTAAATTCTTCAACGATTCCTTTACTTTCCAGGCAGTTCGGTTGTGGAACTCATTACCTATTGACATAAGGCATGCTAAGTCTCTTCACATTTTTAAAAGTCAAGTAAAAGAGCATTATTTATCTATTCCATAATACAATATTTATTGATGGTCCTGTTTCATTTTCCTTTATCGCTATTGGCCGCATTGTTTTTGATCTATGTACATTCGTAGCTGTGTTGTTATAGTATTTATATATGTACGGTATATTTAGGTTTATTTTAATTCCTATTTATGTATGTTTATTAGTATTATGATTATTTGACGTTTTCTATCACTCGTTTTGCATCACCTACTCAAATCAGTTGTTTTTTGTGTCTTGTCTCCACTACCCAAAGGTTGTCTGGAAGAGATCGCTCTTTAGCGATAAGACCGCCTGTTGTCTACCATAGTTAATTAAAGTTATGTGATGTAATCTTGTTATATTGGTGAACAATAAAGAATATTTGTATTGTATTGTATTGTATAAATGCCCTTACCGGGATTCGAACCCAGGACCGCGGCGTAGCAGGCAGGTTCACTGCAGACTACTACGCCAGACCGGTCAATTGTTTTAATTTAACCCTATTCAATAACGAGTTGAAGTAACTGTCGGACGCGCCATCATTCGGCGTTTGATACCTTATGAAAGTACAGTCAGCGATAAAACTGTATCCTGTAGGCATTATCGACAGACCGTTTTCGTTGTACCGCAGACTGTCGCTCCTCCCAGCGGTGCGGCTGCGGGCGCCCCCGGCGGCTGGGTGCCGCTGCCGCCGCCCTCGGCGCCGTACTCGCGCACAGAGTTCCCCTCGCTCGAGGCCGCTGCCCAGCCCTCGCACCGCTCCGCAGAACACGCGGCACCGCAGCCGCAACTCAGACCACAAAGTAAGAACTATTTGCAGCTTGCAGCATACATAATAATTACACGTATTTACAATAGTAGAATAACAGAATTCCTGTATGAGTCTTAAGATAATTGTTTAAATTGAATTATCTTCACCTATCATTAGTGACGGAGTCATTAGTGACAAGGATGATTTGTATAGGATTGACAATCTTCATACTAAGAATCGTGCCTCAATTTTTTAGCGCCACCTATTAAATACTATCATATCATAACTACACTGATGAAATTTCTTTGTTTCAAAATGTGTATTGACGTGATATCATGATTTGTAGGGGCTTTGTTGTCTGTCGCGGTATTATACGTCCTTGGTTAAACAAATGTATGACAGGGTCGGCGTTAGCGTTGGATGGGCCCGTGGTCCGCGGGTGTGTTTAACGCGATCCTATTGTCTTTGTTGCAGCGGAAGGCAGCTGGACGTGCGGTGGCACCGCCGGCGTGAGGCCCGAGGGCGCGTCGCCCGCGCCCGCCGCCCCCGCGCCCAACGCGGCCGCGCAGCCGCCCCACTACCGTGCCATTCTGCCGTCATTCGTACGTATCTCCCTATCTTGTTGGAGTGCCCACGCTTTTATGGTTTTCCCTTAGTTATATTTGATATGATGAATGCATTATACAGATAACAGACAGCGTTCACATAATTACTCTGCTCAGTTGCTTCTTCTTTTAAAAAAAAACTTATTTTCTTTTAACAAAGTTTTTTTTATACGTGTTTTTGAAATCGTAAAATTTTAGGTATTTACAAAATCATAGCTGAATTAAACACACACTTACAGTACATACATACTTACATACATACAATCAGGGCCGGATTAAGGGTAGAGCGAGTGGAGCGGCCGCTCTAGGCGCCACATGGTAAGGGGGCGCCAAAATCGAGAATGTGGAAAAATCCATATAAAAAAATTATACATTGCGTGGGCGCGCATATATCACAAAATGGCGAGAGGAGTCGGGAATTAATACAACTATTGAAAATCTAGATTTGTAATTCGGATTAAGTGGAAAGTTGTACCACATAGCCAACATATACCAACATTCATAAGGGCGCCGTAAAAGGAGGATTCTAGCCCTTGACGAACCACATTGTTTTGCGGCCCAAAGACAAAGCTACGTCGTTATCCAAATGCAAAAATATGAGTCTATCCGATAGTCCAAAGCGGAGTGCCTCATAAAGCCAAAGGCGGGAAAAGTCTCAGAGAGGCGCAATTTTGTGAGTCACAGGAGATGAGCGAACTTCAAAGGACTAAGATCCCGAAGGGCACTTAGTGGCAAAATACCGAAATAGGCATCCTGACGGTGACGACCGAATTCGCAGTAATGTCTTAATTATAACTCGTAGTTTTATAAAAATAATAGTGATGGCGAAATATAAGGCCTAAAAGTCGGGAACATAGGCGCCCTGTGAAGTTAAAATACCCCAAAATATGCCAAAGACCGCAGCATTACGGCATTACTATGAAAAAAATTTCGCGCTCGCTACGCTCGCGATTTTTAGGGTTCCGTAGTCAACTAGGAACCCTTATAGTTTCGCCATGTCTGTCTGTCCGTCCGCGGATAATCTCAGTGACCGTTAGCACTAGATAGCTGAAATTTGGTACCAATATGTATATCAATCACAACCCGACAAAGTGGCAAAATAAAAAGTGGAAAAAAATGTTTTTTTAGGGTACCCCCCCTACACGTAAAGTGGGGACTGATTTTTTTTTCCATTCCAACCCCAACGTGTGATATATTGTTGGATAGGTCTTTAAAAATGAATAAGGGTTTCCTAAAATCGTTTTTTGATAATATTAATATTTTCGGAAATAATCGCTCCTAAAGGAAAAAAAAGTGTGTCCCCCTCTAACTTTTGAACTACCCCCACTTTCATTTGATAATTTTATTTGCCTAGGTTAGGTAATAATATGGGCAACATATGTTTAAAAATTCTATATGAAAAAAATCACAAAAAGTGGAACTTTATAAACACTTTCTAGGAAAATTGGAACTTTATAAACACTTTCTAGGAAAATTGTTTCGAACTTGATAGGCTCAGTAGTTTTTGAGAAAAATACGGAAAACTACGGAACCCTACACTGAGCGTGGCCCGACACGCTCTTGGCCAGTTTTTTATCTACGTCGTAAAACTTCTCCCCAAGGGCGCCGAAATTCAAACTCGCTCTACCCTGATCGAGTGCACGGGCCGGCGCTGCATACAATCACGCCTGTTTCCCAGAGGGATAGGCAGAGATCACGGATTTCCATTTACTACGATCCTGACAAATCACTTTCGCTTCACACACTTTCATAACGTTTCTCATACACGCTCGTCGGTTTCGAGTACTTCTGACCTGGCCTTTTTGCAATATTTCCCCGATTTGAACAAGAAAAGTTCGCCTAGGTCTTCCACTTCCAACTGACCCTTCCACTCTTTTTGCATATACTTTCTTCGTTACTCTCCTCTCATCCATCCTCTCTACATGCCCGAACCACCTTAACATACCCATCTCAATCTTTGTCACCACATCTACATCCACTTACAGTACATTTCAAGTTCTAAGTGGGTATCTCCATGTTATATGTTTGTGACGTCCTAATTACTAATGGTCAAACTACAGTATGTATTTTTCTATTGTCTGATAGTTGGATTGTACCAATTCTCCATTATCGCCGCAGCTGATAAAAGGTAGCAGCGGCAGCGGGCTAGGGTTGGGGTCACTGGGCGCGCTCCGCGACAGCCGCGGCGGCGGCGGCGGCGCGCCGCGGCCCGCCCCTCGCCCGCCCGCCACGCCCCGCGCCGTCGAGGTGCTCACTGCGCGCCCCATCCTGCGCGAGGAGCAGATATCCTCGCTCGACGACATCTCGCGCGACGCCGGATGGGCGCAACATGATGACATTGATTATGAGTACGTTTTTAACCTGGCGCTAACGGAATGCGACCTGGACACTTTGTTCATCCTTACACTACTTGTCATGTCATTTCTATTAGTAATCGAATTCCATATTTTTTTATTATTATGTTTTCTTTCAGTCAAAAATTGGACTTTTCTGACGGAGAATCCTCGATGCCTTCCGCGGGTAAGGGGAGTCACAAAAACAATCACAACAGAGCGGCTATTGACATGGATCGGGTAGGAGATTCGAAAATACAGGAAGTGGGCGACGAGGAGCAATTGTGGGCCGAGCGGCGACAGAAGCAAAGCAACGAGATCGCTCAGGCGGTGGCGCGGGCGCGGCAGCGCAAGGCCGAGGAGCAGCGGCGGCAGATGTCCGACTCGGGCGCGCCGCCCCCGCCCACCAAGGATGGCAGGGACCGCGAACCCGACACTAGGGACAAAGAAAGGACTGATAACCGGGACAGGGAGCGGGCCGACAACAGGGACCGCGTAGATAATAGAGATAAAGTTAATAATGAAGTTCGCGACACCCGCGACAAGGAGCGTGTCGACAACCGAGACAGAGATCGCATGGATAACAGAGAACGGTTCGACAACAGGGACCGGGACCGCGATCGCGAGCGTATGGACACTCGGGAGCGCGGAGAGAACCGAGACAATAGAGGTCGCATGGATAACAGAGAGCGCCAAGATGGCGAGAAGGAGAGAACGGACAACCGTGAGAGGGACCGAAACGATAACAGAGAGCGCTCAGATCGCGACCGGTTTGACCGGGAGCGGGAGCGCACAGACAACAGGGACCGCGAGCGCGGCGACCGCGACCGAGGAGACCGGGAAAGAGATCGCGACCGGGACTTCCGCGACAGGGACTACGGCCGCCAACATGACCAAAACAATCCCGCGTTTTCTAAGACTTTTCAACAAAATATTCCGCCTCGATTCTTGAAACAACAACAAAACAGGCAGCAAGACGAGCAGCACAAGGGCTGGGCGTTCTCCGGCAAGCAGGCGCCGCGCCGCCAGGAACCGCCTCCCTACAACGCTCCCCGCCACGCGCCGCACAACGGCCGCCGCTCCTATTCCAGGTACGCAAAATAAATACACCATAGCATAATGGAGTCAATTAAGATGATTTTCTATGATACTATACCTGCAGTAATTTCGTACTAATTAGATAAGCAATATTTAAGTTTGAAAGACAACGAACTCATATAAGCATGGAAGTCGCTTTTAAGAACATTACCGTTCAAATTCTCGGCACCGTTTTACACACATACACAATTACGCCTACATTTACACAAGACAATACGTTTATAGACCTTGTAATCAAAACTGGTAAACAAAATAATAGTCATCTCTTTTAGACTAATGTGCACAGATAAGTGTAGCTGAAATGCATATAATGTCAGTAACTACCAATCAGCGATTTTATTCGGCTAATAACCTTCTTGATGTACGTATGTACGTTGAATATATTCATTTAACATATAATATTTATATACTAACATTTAGTAAAAAATAGGCCAACCTACCTCTATAAATATTAGATCACCTAGTGACGTATTTAATTTTTTACAAATAGTTTCTTATGCTCACTCAATCCACACACTTTTGAAAAGCCAAATTTTGATGAAAAACATAAGATTTAGACCGCTATTATATGTGTATAGTTTAGTAAAAGTGAAATGGGAATTTGTAAAATACAAAACGAACCACTAACGTGTCAGGTTTTTTATAATAAATTTTTGTAAGTGCTCACTCAGTCCACACGTTTTGAGAAAGTTAAAAATGTAAATATCTTACGATTTGTAGCACCTAAGACACTCGAAAGTACTTCAACATTTAGTAAAAATTTTTACTAAATATCCACCATCTAATATTTTATATTCGTTGTCTGGTTTTAAAGATATTCAGACATAACTTTTCTCATACAAATGTATCAAGTAGGGTGACCACACTATGTCGGCTCCTGATTTTCCCCACCTTCCCATTGTCATATTGAGATTGGGGAGTTTCGTTCGTTCAATTTTGATAATATTAAACTAATACCATATTAATTCTCCATCTGCAAACTGTTTTTAGGTTATGTTATTGGCCTAGTGATGATGTGTATTGTGTAATTTTTATCGACGTCAGGATAATAACCATATCGACATGCATGCATTAAAAAGGACATGAATAATAATTGGTAAGAAACAAAGAATATAATACTTCACTAGTAAGAAACCAGAACCTGGTAATCTAATCGCGCTAACAGATGAGCGTACCGGATTTGTAAGTGGGAGCGAGAAATAGTTATTCTTTTCTCGCTCCCACTTCCAAATCCGGTAAACTATTATCAAAATTGAACGAAACTCCCCAATCTCAATATGACAATGGGAAGGTGGGGAAAATCAGGAGCCGACATAGTGTGGTCACCCTACTTGATACATTTGTATGAGAAAAGTTATGTCTGAATATCTTTAAAACCAGACAACGAATATAAAATATTAGATGGTGGATATTTAGTAAAAATTTTTACTAAATGTTGAAGTACTTTCGAGTGTCTTAGGTGCTACAAATCGTAAGATATTTACATTTTTAACTTTCTCAAAACGTGTGGACTGAGTGAGCACTTACAAAAATTTATTATAAAAAAACCTGACACGTTAGTGGTTCGTTTTGTATTTTACAAATTCCCATTTCACTTTTACTAAACTATACACATATAATAGCGGTCTAAATCTTATGTTTTTCATCAAAATTTGGCTTTTCAAAAGTGTGTGGATTGAGTGAGCATAAGAAACTATTTGTAAAAAATTAAATACGTCACTAGGTGATCTAATATTTATAGAGGTAGGTTGGCCTATTTTTTACTAAATGTTAGTATATAAATATTATATGTTAAATGAATATATTCACTGTTTTCGTTGGTAGTTTGTGAGAACTGAGTGAGCACATGTTAATGGCTGTATCTTTTGATTTATCTTTTTACAAATTCAGCGTATGTACTGGCAGCTAAGAATTCGCGGTTCATATTTGACTAAAATTTGACATGAAAAGGGATGGGTTTATGTTATACCAGTGTTATACATTAAAGTACCAAGCAAATAATAATTTGAATTTTATGCATATTAAAAAATAACTACATAGTTAATTTGTTAAGAAATAACAAACTAACCCCACATAACGAAATATTAATTATGGCGTAAACGTATTCAGCAGCAGTATAAATTCAATTTATCAATATGTATATCAATGTATAGTCACGTTCAGGTACAGATCGAGTATACCATCTATTGTTAAGAAGTGTTAAACACAGGCACTAATTTTATCTTTTTAAATAATGCGATGTCAAAGGTTTCTGGAAGAGATCGCTCTTTAGCGATGATAAGAGCGCCTGTTGTTTACCATAGTTAAAGTTTTGTGCTTAATTTTTTTGATGTCATCTTGTTATTTTGGTGAGCAATAAAGAATATTTGTATTGTATTTATTGTATGTCGCCACCGAATGATAATAACCTAGAACACTACTTTCAATCAAAATGTCAGCCTAAAAGTGGTTCCAAAATCATAAAATACGCCGTACTGACACCGGACCAACTACAGTTTACGTCTAGTTCTATTCTACAACCTTTTTCCAAATTAAGATTGGTCATTTAAACCACTATGCTGGTGACACAAGGTTTGTGATCAAAACAATCAAACTCCTATGCCACTGACACGTATGTGTGTTTAAACAAATTTACCGCCGATATGTCAGCCAAACAGCAGATGTATTTAAAAAGTTCATATCTCTATACCGCTGGCATAGGAATAAAAAAATGGCTTATGCCAGTGGCATAGGAATGACAATTTAGTAATTTTTACCGGCATAGTGTAGGCATTTAGTAAAACAGTGTCGGGGACAAACGCTTCGAAAAAAATTATACAAAAATGAAAGTTTTGAAATATCAATGGCTGTTAAAAATATTGCATTCAGCGATTGTTAATATACCTAGATGTCTAAAGAGCTCTCAAAAATGACCCCACGAATATTGTGCCACGTTAGGCGGGGCCTCAATATTGTGCCACGGAGCTTGTCAGTGCGCTAATGGCGGCCAGTCGGAACAGTTGTAGTACGGCATATTTAGAATATATGTTTACAAAAAGAATATGCCATACTGTTTTGTAATATCATGTGCTAGTCGTTCCAACAAATACGGAGAAAAATATGGGATTAAGTTTCATGTGTAATTTGGCTAGGATCATAATTATTTCGTTTTATTTTGTACGAGCTATTTTTGTATGGGGATGATGTTATGCAATATTTTTAATAGCCATTGATATTTAAAAACTTTCATTTTTGTATAATTTTATTCGAAGCGTTCGTCCCCGGCACTGTTTTACTACTTAAATGCCTACACTATGCCGGTATAAATTACTAAATTCTCATTCCTATGCCACTGGCATAAGTCAATTTTTTATTCCTATGCGCCGGTTTAAGGGTTATGAAGTTTTTAAACACATCTGCCAAGCAAGTGTGGTCCGGCGATAAATGATAAAACATCTGACCGTTCGCCCTGAATATGTAGGCCAGATGTTTTATCATTTATCGCGCGACCATTCTTGCCTACCTGCTGTGTGGCCGACATAGGCCGGTAAACTTGTTTAAACACACATACGTGTCAGTGGCATAGGAGTTCGATTATTTTGATCACAGACCTTGTGTCACCGGCATAGTGGTTTAAATGGCCAATATGAACACATTCGTGGACACGTATGCTATAGTATACGCGTAGTCATTTGTTTTCTTTGGTCTATGATAGATGACGTCACTAAGCATCCCTGTAGGCCCTACAGTGTAGTGCAATCATGGTCGCGCGATAGATGATAAAACATCGGGCCGTCCCTATCGCACTTACAAATAGTGCGATAGGGACGGCCTGCTGTTTTATCATTTATCGCGCGAGCATAATTGCCTGCCTGAACGTGTTAATTTAGAAGGTTGTAGAGTAGAAATAGACGTTTGGCACCACTTTTCATACATAGTGTTCTACGTTGGGTGCCATCTATCTGGCATACTTTGTTTTGTCCGAAACGTATTACGCATACCAGGTTTCGCATATTTTTTTTACGACGAATGTTGATCTTGCCGAATTTTCTTTCAGCATAATTAGTATTTAGCCGAATAGTTCCTTACCCGAAAATAGTATTAGCATAATGTTGACATGGCCGAATTTTAACATGCATACTGTTGTGTAGCATATTCCTACTTTAGCAGACTTTTAAAAGGCCGAAATCATGTCCGAATGTATGTCCGAAACAACAATTTACGTTTTTTTTTATTATTTTTTAGTTATCAATGGAAAGGCATAAATCTAATGAAATAATAGTGAGCGTCAGGACCCCTGGACCACTACAGATATTTGATGTTTAGTACATACTAAAATTTAGTACCTATTTGATACTATTTGGTACCTGAGTACATATATTTGGTACCTCCACTGATATCGAAAAATCGAGCGAATAAAGTGGCCAGACATTCTGACGTCAGGATGTCTGGACCATTTTTGGTTTACATAGTTCTAGACAACACTACTAATTGATATCTTAGTCAATATTTACTACCTATTTGGTACCTGTCAATATATTTTTTTCAAATTTTTTTGGCGTACCAGAAAAAAGTTATGATGGAATTTAAAGTTGTGAGCCCAGCCGTGGCGTTGAAGTATGTAGCGCCTGTCAAAAGAATAGAGGCAAATCCGCCTGCCTTCCTGGACACTATTATATGGGAAAACGATTTATTTAAATAAATTTAAAACGAAGTCAAAATACACAATTAACGATGAACTATGTTAAAACACGGAATACATAAAATAGGCTTTTCTGGACAGTCCTCACAATAAGTGCTCACTTTTTTGGTCTTATTCTTAGCATAGGATCTCCCAAGGGCAGCAACATTTACCCGGTAGCACTGGACACATATGCGTCTGCTTGCCCTAGCCGGACCTTCTTTTTTAGCCAATCTATGAGCTACTCTTCTAGCTCTTGGAGCAGGACTAGCATGAGGAGGCTGTATTGTTGTATGCCGTCCACACAAATATTTCAAAATCTCTTTCCTGAATTGTGTGATTGGTATTTTTTGGCTTTTAGCAGTTTGGTACAAGATCAAAGCATTCACCATGGCTGTATTTAGTAGCAGGTTAATAGCTAATTTCTTGTACCATTTCACTGATTTACGTAGGGGTGAGGAATATGCTGCCATCTGATCTGAAAGATCTACTGCGCCTTTTGCTTTGTTATAGTCAATAACTATTTTAGGCTTCATGATGACCCTGCTGCGTTTTCTGACACCCTGAAATTGGTGAGAATGTTTTGTAGATAGCAGGAAAACTTCTCTTTTGTCCTTCCATTTCATGACCGTTATTCCATCTGAGCTTTCCTTAGCTGCATACTCGCCTCGTTTCAGCTTCGCAGTAATGACTTCCTTGGGAAGATGCTTTCTATTCTTGCGAATTGTACCCACAAGGTGGGTTTCGGCATTTAGAAGTTGTCTCGCAAGATCCACACTTGTATACCAGTTATCAGTATAAAGTGTATGTCCTTTATTCAGCAGGCCGTTACAGAGAGACATGACGACATTAACAGGTGTGGTATTTACTTGGTCGTTATTTTTTCCTGCATATACATTGATTTTGTACGTATATCCTGGAATTGTGCAGAGTTTGAATTCCTTAATACCGTACTTGTGCCTTTTTTGTTTGTTATATTGACGAAAAATTATTCGCCCACGGAAAGGGACAACACTTTCATCTATGCACAGATCTCTTGCAGGTGTATAATTCTTCTGAAAGTTCTCATTTATCGTATCGAGTAATTTTTGGACTCTATGTAATCTATTCGATCTATTCTCTTTATCCTGTTGTGAGAAATGCAGCATCTGTAGCAACAGTTCAAATCGGTTGCGACTCATAATCTGTTTTGGAAAATTCTGTCCCATAATGTCATCTTTAGACCAATAGTCGGCTATTTTGGGTAGTTTTACTAATCCCAAGAAAATTATTAAACCGAAAAACTTTTTTATTTCTTCCGTTGATGTCGGAATCCAGTTGCGAATGCGTGCTGAATGTGAAGCATTTTCGTTGCTAGTTATTTTATTTATAGCAAAAATATTTGTATCATCCGTAATTTGTTCAAAAATTTCGTCAGGTACCAATAGAGCGTAAAAATCAGCCGGAGATTTGTTTACCATAGTTACCATTAGATGTGTGGGTAGCCCAGGGAACTCAGTAAACGGAATAATGGTACGTTGGTTACCTCGAGGCTCGAACCAGTTGGACGATGATGGGACGCACCCTGAAGCACTTGGTGAGTTTTCCCCATTATAGAAATCACTAGATTCACTATCAGATTCGATTAAAATACGTCGTCGTTTCCTACCCGTTGTTTGAAAATTACACTCATCTTCAGATTCCGATGGAATATTAACACTGTTGTCCAGAAAAGAAATTTCAATGTTCGCAATTTGTGAAAGGTCCTCGTTAGTCAATTCAAATTCTTCAAAGTCCATTTTATTATTCATATTATCACCATAACACTATTATATCTAAATCATATGTACTAAACACAGTCACAAAATGATATGGTCAGATGATTGAGGTGTCATCTTTTCTACAAGAAAGTCCAAGACTAACTGACTTACACAGTTTTGTAGGGAATATAAATACAAAATATTCAATTGAAAAACGTTTACGAGTGTAAAAAATAAGAGCAGTAATAAAAGATAAACGCTGATGTACTTCCCAAAAATGTAATTCCAAACATATGTCGTTGCAAAAATAGCACAAAAGCGTCGGCATAATCAAAGGTACACCGCGTGGCAATAAAAAAATGTATTTACACAAATACACAGGTGTTAGAAAAGAAACAAAAGAAGCAAATAAAATTCATTTATAAAGTTTAATTGGGGAAAGGCGTAGTGTTGCAATACATACAATACAAACAGATGTGCCGCTGTGGGCGGCACTGTGGCCCCCCACGGCCCTACGCGAAGGAATCACAGATTTGTTTCCCCGCAGGCCATGAAGGCCACCGGTGACCGGCACTGATATTTACGACTAATTTTGTAAATTAATAGTTTATTTCATGTGTTGCGTTAATAATGTGAAGTTTATTTTGAGAATTTGACAAAAAATCATCATGTAAAAAATGGTAAAAATATAAAATTTCATATGGCCTAACTGATACACGAAGTGCCGGACACATGGTGTCCACCATGGCGTTTAACGTGTTAATGAAATAAAAAATAAGATAACGTAGTTAATCATTTTGCATTTTACACTGTATGTACACTGCAATGTAGATAAAAATTTAACTAAATATTGTGAGGGTGGTGTTTTTATTGATTTCCGTGAAATTCGACACATCGTTGGGCTCATTAATAGAAGTCCCCTTTCCTTTAAATTTTACGGAAAACAAAAAAACACGTTGTATAATTGTATAGGTGGTACAATAAAAAAAGACGGGAATTTTATAATCATGCTTTATTTATTTATTACATTGATTTTGTTGCAGTTTCATGTGAAATGCTACACTAATTTTAAATTAGCCGCAATTGCCTTTAAAAATCCAACTTTAGTGTAATCAGACTTGTGGGCTCTGTCTAGAACGCGTTTCTTTTTTGATGGTGGTGGGGCGCCTATACTGAGCTTCTGAATTTCAATCATTGAATTTTTTTTTCAATCATTAAATTCTGCGATTTTATGTTATGCGATAGTAACTTTATGCTTAAACAGTTTATGCATAAATAATTTTCTGCCTTAACACCATTCGGTCTTTCAAAATTATGCGTACTAACTATTCGGCTTAGTTAAGATATGCGTGATTAAATTCTGGGAAATAAAATTATGCAAGAACAGTTTCTGCATATCTGCAATTATGACAATACTGGGTATGCAATTTAGAATTATTCAAAAAAAAATTATGCGTAAACAGGGGGAACCCTGCGTTTAACACTTGTTAACAATACACTGATTCAAACTTTCACGATTTTTACACATATTTAAAATTGCAAACGGGACTTAATCGCGTATTTACTATGTTTTAAACACTATGTTTTAAACACTAACCTCCGACGTTTCAAGGACGGCATTGTCCCCGTGGTCTCGGAGCAGACTGGCTGAAGTTGACATCAACATCTCCTAGCTGTACGAGTTTTTCGAACTACCCGCACCCGGTCCTTGCCGACAATGCCGTCCTTGAAACGTCGGAGGTTAGTGTTTAAAACATAGTAAATACGCGATTAAGTCCCGTTTGCAATTTTAAATATTTGTTAACAATAGATGGAAACTGACAACAATCTGAACGTGACTATGCATTGATATACATATATAAATTGCCATAATTAATATTTTCATGTGTAGGTTGTTATATCATAACAAATTTAATTATGTAGTTATTTTTTAATATGCATATAATTAAAATTATTATTTGCTTGGTTCTTTAATGTCTGACATAAACCCATCCCTTTTCATGTCAAATTTTAGTCAAATATGGACCACGAATTCTTAGCTGCCAGTACGTACAGCAAGAAGGTTATTAGCCGAATAAAATCGCTTATTGGTAGTTAGTGCCATTATATGCCTTTCAGCTACACTTATCTGTATGCATTAGTATAAAAGAGACGACTATTGTTTTGTTTACCAGTTTTGATTACAGGGCCTGTAAACGTATTGTCTTGTGTAAATGTAGGCGTAATTGTGTATGTGTGCTAAACGGTGCCGAGAATTTGAACGGTAATGTTCTTAAAGGCGACATCCATGCTTATTTGAGTTCGTTGATTGCATTGCATAACATCATCCCCGTTCAAAAATAACTCGTATATAATAAAACGAAATAATTATGATCCTAGCCAAATTACACATGAAACTTAATCCCATATTTTTCTCCGTATTTGTTGGAACAACTCGCACATGTTATTACAGAACAGTATGGCATATTCTTTTGGTAAACATATATCCTAAATACGCCGGACTACAACTGTTCCGACTGGCCGCCATTAGCGCACTGAATTGCTCCGTGGCACAATATTGAGACCCCACCTACCGTGGCACAATATTCGTGGGGTAATTTTTGAGAGCTCTTTAGACATCTAGGTAAATTAACAAACGCTGTTGAAAGTTAATCATAATTATGTTTGTCTTGTATTACAGGGATTACTCGGACCGTGAAGATGAGTTCCGAAGGGACAGTAAAGATGGATCTGGACAGCACTGGCGATCTGAAATGCAGGATTATGAGAAAGTGGGACGCGAACTGGACAGATCTAACTCCAAGGAGTCCTATAAGGACTACGATCATAAAGACAGGAGAAGCGATTCCGATCGGAAATCGCTAGAACGATCGACGGAACAAATCAGCAAGCCTTCCGCCGCTGACAAACTGTCAGAAGTGTTTGAGCGAAAGAGCATCGGAATAACGGAAACATTTTCATCTGACTCGTCTTCCCACGTGCCTGCGAATGATGTACGTAATTCGCCTGCGTCCAATTCTCAACGCGAATCATCCGAAAGGGATTTTGGTAAAACGTCCTGGGCCGAAGTCTCGCAAGACGATCATGCCAGCTTTTCATCAAAATCTTCCGCGGAAAAAATTGGGCAGTCGAGTGAGAACGAACAAAAACTTAAGGATCCTGCTCTTAAAGAGGAGGAACTCAAGCGCCAATCTCTACCGCCGAGCGCAGGACCTCCACAACAGACAACAGCTCAAACAAACATGGCTCCATTCTCCGCTCAAGGTCAAAACAAGAACCACGGCATTGCGGGACAAAACTTCTCTCATAATCAGCCGTCCCAAGCGAATTCTTTTACAAATGCCCAACCCCAAAACCAACCTGCCACCTCTCTAAGTCATTCTCAGTCTTTTACGGATTCTAAAAGTTCGAATGTATCGGTAAGTAAAGCTCTTCTAGAACCTATAAGCAACCCGCATTTACAAAATCCTCCCACATCTGATCAAATGGCGACGAACGTGAAACCAATATTTACGGCTCAAAAGTCGGAGAAGGAACTCTCGGAATCTGAATCGATCTGTTCCAAGTCCAGTACGGATCCTGCGGCTCCCACGGTGCCCAAGTCTAACGAAGCGCACTCCGTAGAATCTCTTCACAGCGACTCCCAAAAACGCAATGTTGATGACAAAAGACACGAAAGGTTTACTGAGGCGTTTAACAAAATTCCTAATAAAGAACCTATTGAAAGAAAATCTAGCGGTTCCGGTTCGGAAAAGAAAGGAAGAGGTTTCGGTGGCGTCGGGTGCGGCGTCTACCGAGGCTGGGGGCAGCGAGAGTCACGCGGCAGACGCTCGCACCGCAGCTCGCACTCCAACAACCGAGCCAGCGAGTCGGACGGCTCCACTGATGGCGCGCCCAACGCCGACCGCAAGGAGCGGCGCCGCGCCCCGCGCAGCCCGCGAGGCATGAAGAAACCTGACAGAATCGACGATCCTAATCGCCCTCTACATGCTGACCAACCTCCTCCCATGGATAATATGGAAAACCGTGAGCCTTTTGCGCCTCGAGGCCAGCCTTCTCGGCGAGGGCGGGGCGGCTTCCAGGGTACGACGCGGCCGCCGGCGCCCGCTAAACGGGTTACCGGCTATGGGCCGCCGAACACAAAGAGTCCGTTTAGTCAGGCGAATCGGGCCGTTAAAGATATGGATGAACTAAAAGACAATGCGCCGCTGGACGATAAGGGTAAACCTGGCAACAAGCCTCGCACCGGGTCGTCTCTGGGCAGAGGCCGGGACCGCCGTCCGAAGGGAACCGGTCCCGGTCCGCTTAGCGGAGAAGATGAAAATTGGGAAACGACGTCTGAACATTCCGAAGGTGGAGGATCCAGTGGCCGTCGAAGGTCCGTCGGCGGTCGAATGTCGAGCCAGTCCCTCAAAGGGCAAGGCCGCAACCAGGCCTCCGGAAACCGCCAAAACAACGGCCGCAACTCACAACCGAGCAAAAAAGATGCTCTAGTAGATAATAAAACTGGTGATATTACGGAGGCTATGACTGATCTTAAGATAACTGTTGCTAAGAAAGAAGATGATGTCGCGGACGACGGTTTCCAAGAGGTGCGTAATAAGAAAAATTCAAAGGACACCAGAGGCCCTGTAAAAGAAGAAACTCAGAACATTGCCAAACAGCCTAGATCTCACTCAAACCAAGGCGGTGGTCGAAATGGATCGACTACTAGAAATAATAATGACAAGTCTAACACAAGAGGTTCCGCTCCCGTGTCTGGTAAGGCGGGGCCACAGTATGATCGCACGCGACAAGCTAACTTGGCACCGCGTTTTGTGAAGCAAAGACAGAAGCAGCAAATGGGCTTGGTGACTGCATTCGGCCCGGACACGGGTGCGGCCCCTCCACCGCCCGCAGTTAACGCTTGGGATAAACCTATTTCGCAAACTCTGCGGGGTAATGTTGAAGAGCCCTCCGAACCGATTGAAAATAAGTCTGGCCCGCCGAGTCAGCGTAGCACCCCAGGCGATGCTCCCGCCGAGAGCAAGCCCGCGGCCGTGGGGCCTGCTGTCACTCCGTCCCTCGCCACTGATAAGACTGGGGTTCTAGACGGGACCACGCCGCCTGTGGAAACTATTATATTTGAAAATACTAACTACAAGACTGCTCCACCCGCCGAGGCTCTAAAACAGAAATATCAGCCTAGTGCAAACACTGCCAAGCCGCAACCTCAAGGTGAAGAAATTCCTACGGAAGTTGACGCCCGAGCGCTCTCATTCAATGGAGACGTGAGACCGCCGCCGCGTTCTATTCAAGAATTAATATCAGATAGACCGGTAACAGATGGGGAGACCACATTGGGCTTACCTATGTCGTTCGACACGACTCAGAAGGCCGAGGATTCGTCCGATATGAAATTAGATTTCGCGTTCGATTCGGATCTCGGTCAATTAACTGAGGATAAGTCGGCTAAATCTGCGTTAGGCTTGCCGCGCGGAACACACATGAGCACTTCAAACACCATTTCACCGTTGGCTGCGGATCTCAATTTAAAAATCGCCAGCGTCAAAAAAGTATGGGAGATGTCTGCGGTTGCCGAAGGGAGCGAAGAATTGCAGTTTGCCGGTTTCGAGGAGGGCAACACGGAGACGGGTGCTCCTCCGAACGTGTGCAAGGTTAAACCGACGCAGCAGCTGCAGTCACCGCCGCCGCAGCACTACAACCACATGGGATACCAAGGCGGCTACGGCGGGCTGTCGGTGCCGTCACCGCCCGCGGTGCTGTTCAACTCGTCGCAGCAGCTGCTGGGCTCGTCACAGCAGCTGCAGCAGCAAGGCGGCCTCTACGGCGCCTTCCTCGACCAGAGTCGGGGCCAGTTCGGAGGCTTCCCTGGCGCGCCGTACGGCGCCGGCTCTGCGGCACCCTACAACTATCAGCCTCCGCCTGATATGTTCCAGAGCCTTCCTAATCAATACCGCATGGTAAGTTGAAAATGTTGAGTTCAGTTGCTAAAACTTAGCTTGCTTTAATACGTGTGAATATGATATTTAAGACAATGTTTGTGTTTAGGCGGCAGCAGCAGGCGGCGGCGCGGCGTTCGGGCAATCGGGCCAACTCGGCAACAGCCCCAGCACGGTGCTCATCTCCAGCACTTCCAACTCGCTCATGTCCGCCTCCGTCAAACCCTCCACGCAGCAGATCGGCGCCATAGGTATGTTCGGTATGATTAAGCCATTTGTATAAACTAGTTATTTTTAATTTAAAATGGTTTTTAACATTAATTATTGATTTAAAATAAAAACATCTAAACAGTCAAGTGTAAAAATATGGGTGCGTACAACTTATCAAAAATATGTCCCATAGCACTATGTCGGCGGAATAAGGTCTCGGTACATATTTTTGAGCGGATAAAATCGATACGTATTTTTGCACTTGACTGAACGTAATGTAAACCGTCGGCTTCCTTTTTACATTTTTGGTGCGGAAGTGGAACACTAGAATCAGCACCGGTTATGTTTTACATATAAAACAATAAATTGCTTTGACTTATTATAATAGTATATTGTGCAACAAGGGAGGCAAGGGGGATTTTGTCAACGAGTATTTTAACTCTCGACAGCCGCAGGCTGGAGAGAGTTAAAATACTCGTGTTTCCAAAATCCTTACCTCCTGAGTTACACACAAAATTTTTATCACAATTGAGAGGAAAACACAGAGAAAAAAAATCATAAGGCAAAATCTTCAATGAATGGCGGTGTTGTACTGCTCGTTGCTATGGCAACGCGGTCAAGCTGAAATCGAGATGCCCATCACAATTTCCTGCCAGATTGCAAATTATAACGTTTAGGTGAAATTTACAAAATAAATGTAAAACACACTGAAATAATTGTAAAACATAAATAAAATGCATTTTTCACACCGTGTAATATTTCTTATAGCCAGGGAGCGTACTTTTCGTGCCGATGACATCAATTTGACGTCATGCTCCATATAGGGTGATCACTGATCACAAATTGTTTTATTGTAAATTGTTAATCATTAGTCATTAATCATTTTAAGTTATGAATTTATTTGCATGGTAATGAATGCAAGAAGGATGGTGTGCTTTACGTTAGAGATGAATTCTCTTTTCTACGTATTTATTGTAATGTGTTAACAATACTATTTAATTAAATTTGTGTATAAAAATATATATTCACGTTTCACATTTCAAGTAGGTAGGTATTATTTATGCCACATGTAAATGGACTACTGTATTTGAAGTAATTTGTACACGATTAAAATGATTGACGACTAATGATTAATAATTTACAATAAAACTATTTGGGATCACCCTATACGGAGCGTGACGTCAGATTAATGTCATCGGCATGAAAAGTACGCTCCCTGCTTATAGCTTAATAATAATAGTCTAATTTTAGTTGTGCAAAAAAAATCCTTGGCTGATTGAAACATCCTTTGCCTGAAGTATTGTACCGTGTACGGATTGTATTAATTTTTAAAACTAAATCCATTATTCCCTTGGGAATAAAATAGTATATTATTATTATTATTCAGTACACGTAGACGCAATGAGACCTTTAAACAGCAAATGTGATGAAAAACAATAAATTACTTTGAGAATTAGATGTTGATTCAATTTTTATTTTCAATCTGCAACAATATAACACATTCACTTGACTGCCAATCTAAAAATGGCACACTACTCCAGAAACCGATAAATACCTGTAACCGTTATCGAGTATAGCGACCACCTAGCGGGTTGTCTGAGTAAAGTTCAAGAGCGCCTACGAAGCGGGTTCGTTGCAGTGGATGTGTTCAGTTTGGCACCGCATTACATAGACGCACCTTTGCAGGCAGCAAAGGTGGCGGCGTCGGTGGCGTCGGCGGCGTTGGCGGCGTGAACACCTACCAGCAGCAATACCTGGGGTACTCGGGGCCGGTCGGCGACGCGCCGTACTCGCTGCAGGGGCTGATGCCGCGGCCCGCGCCGCCCGCCAGCTCGTACTACTCGCCGTACCAGCCGCCCGCCGCGCCCGCGCCCACCTACCCGCTTCAGTTCACGCAACCCGCGCAGTCGGGCGCGTTCAGCTCGCAGTTCCTCTCCAACCAGCTGCAGGTCGCAGCGGCCGTCCAGCAGATGCAGGTAACGTCTGCAACTAGCATACAATAAAATACATGCTCTAGCATTTTGTTATAGGACTGCCTTTTTGTCATTTTCATCTTGTTCTCATTTACGATTTTAAAAAATTTGCTTTACCAAACAAATGAAAAAACCTGTACTATAGGTTTCTCATATAAAATTATAATTATCCCTTTGGGTGCTAGCTAGAGTCGCCAAATATATCGCAAAACACAACAATGCGTCTTGTATGTTTTTGAAAAGTCAAACAAAAGTAATACATTGGGGCGCGTAAAAAGTCTATAAAATTCTTTTCAGTACAGATGGCGTTTTTTTTACGCACTAGTGCGAGAAGTGGTTCATTAGGCACTGGTCCCACCGCGAGCTAGTAAACTACGAACTATCGGCTATAAAAACGAACAAAAGATAATCACTCCCGTGCAAATAAAAGAGACACGGCGATGTTTATAGTTACTCGCCCAGCGGTGAGCTATCAATATCGCCGTGTCTCTTTTATTTGCACGGAAGTGATTATCTTTTGTTCGTTTTTATAGCCGATAGCTCATAGCTTACTAGCTCGCGGTGGGACCAGTGCCTTATATGCCAGGTCGAAACTTCGGAGGCTCATCTGTACTGAAAAACGTCGTACGATACACGTGCGAAAAGGAAATTCGTAACTCGTGTCGATTTAAAACACTCCCTTCGGTCGTGTTTTAATTTATCGCCACTCGTTTCGAACTTCCTTTTTTACGCACTTGTATCGTAATGTACTATTCTACTGTTTCTTCTCTTGTGTCTGGCGAAGCTCGAACTTGTGAATAGCATTAGCCGGGTCCGCACAGAGCGAGGCACGCAAGGTCGTGCCGAGCTCGGCCGCGCAAAACGCGAGAATCTGCCTCGGCCCACTACATAGTACGTTTACCGCGCGAAGAAAATGCCTTACATCATGCCTCACTCTGTGTGGACCGGGCTATTGACTGAACGAAATGATAAAAAAACAAATATATGAACAGCAGCAACAGTTCCGAGCGCCGCTGCAGCAGCAATTCGCGCCGCCGCCGGCGCCTACGCAGCCGCGCCCGCCGCCGCAGCAGCTCAAGAGCCCGCTGCACGAGCACGCCAACGGCTTCGCGCCGCTCTGCGAGCCCGCCTCGCCCACGCCGCAGGGCAAGCAGGCCAAGCCCAACGTAAGTCAACAACCCTACACTAGACATTTTTATATAAAAGATAAATAAATAAATATTGTCGGACGGGACACCTTACACAAACTAAGCAAAGCTTATTATGAAATGACCTGACAAATGAAAAAACCTCTTGGTACACCGGTCCAGTTGTCGCTCTTATCCATTTTGTGATTCTTGAGCTACGGAAGTCTACCACAAGCGTACGATTTTTTCTGTTCGTTCCTTAACACTTTCGAAACCGGGCTCTACGCGGCGCTACGACATTTTCGCTACATACGGGGAAACCCATGTAATCGGCTACGCTTCTACGAGCGGTGTGCCCGACAGTCGGGTTCTTGGTAGCGAAAGTGTTAATATATGCACACCTCAGGGCGCGCCTATTTACGGAAAAACTGTTCTATCTTAACTCTACTGAAGTCTCAAGTTATAGACCAGTAACAAGGTGCCCCGTAACTTCAGTGTTGATAAATTGTCTTGGTAATTATTTATTTACAATTACGTTTTTTAGGGAAACAATGTTGATAACATAATATTATTTGCCTTCGATAGTAACAGAACGAAAGCCAGCAAACAGGTGTCGTATTATTGGTATCTGTGCCACTACCTAACTGTGTGTTTAAGTGGGGCGTCTATTGTACCTACTCTTTGTTTTAAAATGACGTACGTGCACTTGCGACTTTTGTGTTCAATAGTGTGTAAACTTAATGTGTCACAATTATACAGGATGTTTTGAAGCTAGCTGCATTTAAGCTTTAAGCAAAAACCACTGTAGTTGTCTAATGAACAGGAAATAGACTAGGATGGCTGTTGTAATAGTGCCAAATATACAAAAAAATGGCTTACGTTTAACTTCGCAGCCGCACGGTAAAAAATAAATTTCTAGGTTCTTTGGCCCGAATTGTGTCACGCATGCTAACTCGTAAAATGAGACCATACAAAAAATGTGTGCTTGAAAATGCCTCCCTCGACCGCTCTCAGGCATTGCAACATGTTTTGACATGTCAGACATTTAGGAACCCCTTGAGAATCGCAAGCAGTGTAGTTTTAAATTCTACTAATAACCTATGATTTATTTATAATGTATCAAGCACTATCCACACCATAATTGCCCCTACTGCCCAAGTATAGACAACTTGACTGTACTTAAAATAAAATATTTTATAACATGCACGAAATAAAGCATCAGATAATTATAAGAAAACCAAGGAGAGAAATTATTTTTAACTTCAATTTATATCTTACTAGCTTTTGCCCGCAGCTTCGCTCGCGTTAGAAAGAGACAAAAAGTAGACTATGTCACTCTCCATCCCTTCAACTATCTCCACTTAAAAAATCGCGTCAATGCATCGCTCCATTTTGCCGTGAAAGACGGACAAACAAACAGACACACACACTTTCCCATTTAAAATATTAGTATGGATAAATCAGATCTTAGAAATATATAAAGTAAATCAGTTGACCGTGACGTCACTCAATTCGATTTCATATTAATTCCATATTAGCAAGTCGTTCAAAATCGTTATGACAGTTCTTAAAAAGAAGCTGATTTGACTAGGAGGAAAGTAGCTTATCATGTTGTTCTGGTTGTGCAGGTGCAAAAGCCGCCGCATTCCCCGCCGCAGCACAAGTACCACGCGCCGCCGCCGCACCCGCCGCCCGCGCACACGCCGCACCAGCACCACCCGCACGCGCAGCACCCGCAGCACCCGCAGCATCCGCAGCACCAGCAGCACCCGCAGCACCAGCAGCACCCGCAGCACCAACAGCATCAGCAACATCAGCAGCAGGTTGGATTCTATGTTATTATATGATTTGATGATGATATGATGAGCCTGTGTGGTAACGGGTTAAGAATTTCACCACCCCCTTTCTTCCCGTGGGTGTCGTAGAAGGCGACTATGGGATATGGGTTAAATTGTGGTGTAGGCGAGAGGCTGGCAACCTGTCACTGCAATGCCACAGTTTGGTTTTCTTTTAACCACTTATTTGCCAAGAGTGGCCCTGAAGCTTTAGTAGTTTCATGTGCTCTGTCTACCCCTTTATGGGATACAGGCGTGATTATATGTATGTATGTATGTGTATATGATTCAGTGTGTGTATTGTGCTACTTTATCGCACTAGTGCGAGAAGTGGTATTTTATGATGCTATCTTGAAACTCTCTTCAATCGTTTTTTATCGTCACTCGTTTCGAGCATCCTTTTATAGTTACTATCACTATAATAGTGATGCTTAAAATGCTCTTTTGGATAAAAATATAAGCAATCTTCGTTATGGTGAGTGACAATAGTTATTTGTTATACAAGGGGGCAAAGTTGTATTTTAACGCCGAGTGTGGAATTGAAAAATGAGCAAGTGAAAGGACTCTATAGTTGAACCACGAGCGAAGCGAGTGGTTCGAGAATAGAATCCTGAACTTGCGAGTTTTTTAACACACGAGAAGTAAAATACATTTGCACCCGAGTGTAACACAAAACTTTTCCCCTCACTATAGCGAGGAAACTACAACGAAAAAAATGCGTTTATCACTGCTTTCAGTACTTCCGCAGGTGGTAAATCATCTTTATTACTAGATTCACCTACTTTTATCAATTTTAAAGCAGTTAATTTGACTTTATTCAAGGTCAAATTACTTTACCTACTAGTGGATAAAATGCGTTTTTACCCGCTGGTATTAAAGGACAAAACACGTGTTTCCGAGCTAGTGAGGGGAAAAGATATTGTGTAGACTCTATAATATGGTAGTGTCGGTTACAGTAAGTTGTAGCTGATTCCCACGTTGGTTTTGTTCCAGATGGGCGGTGGCAACAACGGGCGGTGCGGCGGCGGCATGCCGCGCGGCGGGCTGTCGGCGCCGCGCTACCCCGCGCCCATCCAGCGGCCCCACGCGCCCGCCATGCCGCTGTACCGCGCGCCGCCCGCGCCCGCGCGCCCGCACCACGCGCCGCCCCGCCACAACCTCTACTACCACCACCACCAGCGCAGTCAGTATCCACTGCAACAACACGCATACATATGTACGCTGAATAGTGCTCACAACTTCGGTGCCCTCTAAACGTGTCAATATTCCTTCCTACTACTTATCATTACAAGTGGTTAAACTAAATTGCGTTGGTTTTGATAATTCGCCGATAGAGGAAACTGTTTGTATATAGGATGGAATCTTAACACGTTCGGCAACTATATTTCCAGAAATACGATTTATATTTTTCCAATTTACAAAAAATCTTTCCGATCCGACACAGAGCGAGGCACGTCTACATTGATTCAGATTCAGATTCAGTTAATTCATGGTAAACACATAAATTATTTACATACGTAATTCATAATTACAAAAAAAAAAATAAGATAAGAAACTAAAATATGTCAGGTTTACCACGAAATGGTCCCGCCTCAGCGTAAATGCTGACCTCTAGGGGTCAGCGCTGATATTCCGGCGAGACTAGTTTGTGGGCCACGAACGCAGCTGTGCGGCCTGCCCTTCCGAGATATCTGAGATTGGACGTTTGCCATGTGAGCACGTTGTCTCGCGACATGCCACGCTCTGTGTGGACTATTGCAATGTTTCGGTTTCGGTTCATATTGTATGTTAACATTTTTAAAGCCTGAAACTCTTTTTTAGCCAGAAACTTGAAATATTATAAATTAATGTACAAAGTTTTCACGCATTCTGGGACAGGGGAAGAATTCTTGATTCCTTTGCGTTAACTTTCCAAATATTTGTTTACTAAAAAAATCTTTGCTCACTTAAAACATACTTCACATTGACCTGTAAAAACATAGGTTGTGCGAAACTTGAATGAAGGTGAAAGTAGGCAGCTTATGTGTATTATACATAGTATAATGTGGGTACAGATGGCGGCGGCGTGATGGAGCGGCCCGCGGAGGCCGGGTCGCCGGCCGCGGCGCCCGAGGAGGCGGACGCGCCACCGGCGGAGGCGCCGCCCGCCGAGGTGAAGGCCGAGTGAGCCCGCGGCGCCCCGCCCGCCGAGCCTCCCGCAACCAACACGCCGACCGACGACTTTCGGTATTATAAGTTAAACGTAAATTATCGAAGATTAAGATTATGTGAGGTGCAAACACTGGCAGACGATTTTTTTTTTCATACAAATCTCAATGCACTTATGCATACAATGTTATTATTTGAATTATTGACATTATTGTATTTTATTGAATTTATTGAATTTATTGCATTGTTCAGTCCGGCTGAAAAAGGCCGAGACGACAAGTATTACTTTACGACATAATACTGAGTTCGCTGCTCGTAGATTGTTCACACTTTATAATGAGTTTCCTGTGAACTGGATATTATGATTAATAATTGTAATGATTGATCGCAAACTAGTTTCTAGAATTACTACCTTTAATTGATTTATTTCAAAATATATATTAAATATAGTGTTATTATGATTTATAGCAAAACTAGATGCTATGGTTTTAATTACAAGCATGAACTTCAAAGTGCTTTTAACGTGTAATATTAGTTACTTAAACTATCTGTATCAAAATCCCCAAAATGCAGCTATTCAATTTATCATCAAACTGTGTCTATATATTTATAACTCAACCAACCGCACGCTCTGTCTGATGTCAAAGATGACTAGCGGTTACAGCATAACATTCAACAATCATGATCTATTTATTTACACGATAACTTACGTATATTCGCGCTAAATTCCATAACATCTAATCCATTATTATGATCTTGTCATTTCGTAAACCATACAAATACTCGCTCATTTTATGATATCTATATCTGTGCAATACCTATTATTATTATTTTTAGAGTTTTCGTTAGGTCTTACGTAGGTAACGTAGCAAGCACTGATCTCCATACAAAATGTACGTAAATATTATTGTATGATGTCTTAAATGAACAATTTATAGACTGTTGAACAGTAACGGCTGGGGCTCATGATACAAACAGTAACGAAACTTAGTGTAGTATAGCTGTATCGTATTTTTAATGCGAATATCGCTTGTCGCTTTAAATATTTTATAGTCATTAGAATTGCTATTTTACAACGTTTGGTGACAAGGCGTCTTATAGACGTCATTCTATTGTGTATGGCATAGCGGCCACGAATGTCTTAATAATATTAATTTTCATTACTGTTTGTCTCCAAAAAGTATCATCTGGCGCTAGTGGGCGCCTGCCGCAAAGTAGGAGGCAGTCAAACTGTTGAAATACTTCGGATCGTCGATGCTGTGCTGTGCGTTGAGGCCAGTTGCTATGCCCGACGGCTCTGAACATTTTGGCGGCTTTCATTGTATTTGATACAGACTGCTTAAAATTCGAATTGTATGTTTAAAATTTATATTAACTCTAAATTGAATTATGAAATAGCAATAATGCTTAATAGTAATTTATTTATTAAATTATGTAATGATTATTATATGACACTAAATTTACTTCTGATAATTATGATTTGAATAGTTTCTAAAATTTACCTCAAGTCAAATGGTTGCCATGAAGGTGTAGTTACTACTAGACAGCCATGACTTGTTAAAAATACCTCAATGGGGTCGCTCCATAAAACGAAATTGTACTAAGTAGCCAATTATTTTTATGCGGACTCATTCTCTCTTTATCATTCTCAACTCTTTTACTTCTTTACATCATTAGGTAAAATCATCAGTTCGCTGCAATCTTTGATATAAGACAGAGGCATTTCTAAAAGACGCCAAGAAAACATCGTGCGAGTTACGTATTTTTTATTTTTTGATATATCAAAGTGTGGTGTATCTGTAGGGGGCCAACGGGGGGCTAATGGATGCCTTTTGCCTATAATTGAGCAAAACGCATCCATTAAAATGAATATCCATCGCGTAATTTGAATATCCTCTCAGTTTATCACAAGCTCAAAATATTGCTGGCGTTTTCAAACAAGGGATGTAAACGTTAATCATTATTATTAAGGTTAGTATCAATTAAGTCACGACAGTAAGTACCCTATTGATTGAAAACGGCACATAAATAGACTTGTCGAATACGCACATTACGCACCTCACCTTTAGTGCTGCCCCCTCAGTTTACACCTACATCGCACACTTTATGTAACTATTTAGTTGGTAGCTTATGGCATATCAGGCGTACACCGATACCGTTAAGATAAAAACAACAGATGGTAGTTCCGGGAATCCGTACTAATGCGGTCGACTGTTTGCCAATTTTATTTTGTACTAAAAAGCAATACACTACAATGATTTTTACAAACATCAGAAAGCAATCCTCAAAGTGCCTGTGCATAAACTAGGTTAATTTCTAAATACACTTTTATCCAGCATGTATTAGCAGTATCTTGGCAAATACCTAAATAATGTAAATAGTAGAGGCCCTTAATTTCATTGTATGTGGTAAAAACTTGGCACTACATTTTATGAATTTAGCTTATTATACGAAATTAAAAACGGCTCGTTTGCGTTTTTATTATAATGTTTAAAAGCTTGTCATATATTTTGGTTCTCATAGTTGCTGAGTGGTGGCGTAGTGGGGTCAAAAACGTTAGGTTTTTGATTACTTACAGCTTTTAGTAATATTTCTATTTTTGAAAAGAAAATGCGTTGTGTGTGGATTGTCTCTGTACACAGTCACTTAATGTTTACGACTACGACTTTAGAAATAATTAAACGGAATAACGGTATCCTATGTTATTGTTTTATGTCTACATAATTACTTACACGGCCCCACTTCACCCTGCACAGTGACAGCAGAGATGGGCATCAATCGATTGATTTTTTAGTTAACTAATCAATCGACTAAAAATATCAATCGTCATTATTCAATCGCGATTGATTTAGTTGCGATTAAATTAGTTGTGGGAATGTTCGACTAACAACTAAATTAGTTTTAGTTTCAATCGACTAAATTCCACGAATAAATGGTTAAAACTACACAGTCGACCGTTTTTGCATTTATATCTTATTTGTAACTACAAGTAGGTATGTATATATGTATATATCGCTTTTCGGTGAAGGAAAACATCGTGAGGAAACCGGACTAATTCCAATAAGGCCTAGTTTACCCTTCGGGTTGGAAGGTCAGATGGCAGTCGCTTTCGTAAAAACTAGTGCCTACGCCAAATCTTGGGATTAGTTGTCAAAGCGGACCCCAGGCTCCCATGAGCCGTGGCAAATGCCGGGATAACGTATGGAGGATGATGAAGTAGGTATGTATATAACATTGGAGGTACTCGTATGTTGTAACTATGTTGGTTTGGGTTTGGGACGTTTGGGTGGAATTTTGTGGATTATTTTGAAGTAGATACATTCGACCGATTGAGCTAAAATTACGTATACACGTTTAATTTGTAATGCTTGAATGACAATGCAATATTATAACGATATATCGGTAACGAAAAATAGCGAAAAACTGCAGTGTTCACAAGTAGCAAACAAAACAATTAAGTATGTTATTGCAATGTTAATACTTTGAATTATACGATACTGAGTAAATCTTAGACATAGAAATTACCAGTATTTTGCTGTCTCTGTCGATAGTAAAACTCTTTTTAGTGGCACGTGGTGACAAAACATTGGGCTAAATGACTAATCCTACTTACCTGGAAATAATTTCATTTTGGTGCAAGGGCCGACGCATCTTCTAAAAATAAGACGTTCTATTGAATCAAACATCTGCATATTGTTTATCTATTATCTACGCGCACTATTTTGTTGTCATTAAAATATTTAAACCTCTTTGTAATATAAAGAACTCTCAGCGTTAATTATTGTTCATCTTCCTTGCAGCATTCTACATTAAAATTTATATAATGGCAACAACGAATTTCACGATGTTTTTATTGAATTCCGTTAATTTTAAGGGAAGGTTCCTTAGGTCAAATACAATGAATTGCTCTAAAAAACTAGCGACTTAACTCTTACGGTTGTAGAATTATTCAAAAAATAAATCAAACAATTTTTTTTTTGGAAATGTATACCAGTCAACCGGGTACTTTTATTGTGTTTTTTTAATGTTATTTTACTAATGCACAAACAAAGTACCCATTTTTTATTTACCCTTAGATAGAGAAATTTAATCCAATTTCAAAGTGATTGTAGTAGCAAAATAATAGTTAGAACACCGATCTAACTCCTTAGAAATGGTTAAAATATCTTAAGTAGGTAATACATGATGATATGTTTAAACATTCGTTAAGATGTCCTAATCAGTCTGTCAACATTAGTTGCGAGAAATAAGTCTAACTAATTAGTCGATTACAAAATTTAGTTGTCCGAAATCAATCGGCAACTAATTTAGTTGCAACTAAATTAGTCGCGCTCTATACAACTAAGATTGATCATTCGTGGTTTTCAATCGTCAGTCGCAATTAAATCTTGTAATTTTAATCGTTAATCGTTAGTCGATTACATTTTGCCCATCTCTGAGTGACAGGCACGACTCCAAAACGACGTCAACTCTATAATAATTAATAACAACTATTCGACACTCAGAGCTATTTGAATCTGTTTAAGACACCTGTGTTATTTACATACCCTTAGTTGTTTAGTTTCAACTTCCTTACATATAACTAATACAGTCCTTTTGATATAATAGAGTAGAGGAGTTAGAATCGAATAAGACTTAGATAAATAATATTGGTTTAATGCATACTTACTGCAACTGGATGCTACTAATATAAACCTCCATCGTATAAAGCAGCGAATTCTGAGTAAAAGTGGTGATTAGAATTAGAGACGTTCGCGTGCGTGATTCTGGGCGCTGAATGCCGTATATTTGAGCTGCGGCCTGCGCGCCGCGGCCGAGACTGTGCAAGCGGCTAGCATTGCAGGAGGTGGGAGATGGTCTTGGTTCTAATAAGTGGTTGTCGGTACGTTTTTTACAAGTTTTGACACATTTTTGGTTACACAGTTGAAAATAATTTATGCCATTATTGTGTATTATGTGGACACTAGAAAAGACTGACGTGAGGTATATATATTTAATCAATTAGCGCTACCACTACCGTAGAAGGGCGAGGGCTTACATATAGGGTAAATTTATAAGACCTCTCACTTTTGCATGGGTGGCGGAACTATGAACTATTAATGTTAATAATTATTATACTTGGAGAAATCGATCATGATCACAATTATTTGGCATGTTTATTCTAGTGTAACATATCTGCATGCGTGGCGGCTTGATAAAATATATCAAGACTTGTAGAAAGCTGTGTGGTATGGACACGATTACTAAGCCAACCGAGCTTACAATATGCGTCCGGTCCGGGCAACGGTGTTGTTTAGAATTTAGATAGTCGTGTAATAATTACAGCCGTTTTCTTCCATTGTTGTGTACATCTTACTACACGTTATGATACTGCCTTAGATTAAATCCAGAGGTTGTCTGCGATTGTGTTACGGACTAATGAGACGAATCAATCTCTGTGCTAATTCTAATTAATGTGAGGAGCGAGACGTTGCGCTCGGGACTCCCATTTACTCCTGATCTCCTTTTATAAACTGTCAGTGACTTAGTTTACGCTTACCTGTTGCATGTGTAATATAATGTTGAATGTATCGCATGATAGTTAATACGAATATTACACTAATATTACATCAATCCAGTTGTAGGATACCGAAGGTTCTTATTATAAACAAACACCGTTATGTACCTTCTTTCTTGCAAATAACTAAGTATATTTATATTTGAGCCGTGTAAGGGCATTGAGGCTTGCAAGAAAACGATCTGTTAGAGTACTTTGGAAGTGTGTGGCGAGCCCGCCTGCCGCCCGGAGTCGCGCGGCCGGGCTCAGCGCCGGCGCGCCCCCGCGCCGTTTGTCTGTATGTAAATATATTTGATGAAGAGACAAGGGATAGTCTATTGGACTGCTATATTTAAGTATATACGCGAACGGTTAGCGGCCCCGTGCGAAGGCGCCCGCGCCGACACGTACTGACAGATGCTGCCTCTAGACTTCTCACTAGTGAATATGTAGCGACGGTTATTGCAACATGAAAGCTGCGATATAAATGAATATTGTAATGTAATTTGAAGCGAAAGACGAGCGAGCCTTTGCTCGCCCGACGGCCGCTAGCGACGCGCGTTTTGCGCTCAATGTATCATAATCAATTATTGTATGCGAATAAAAATATTATGATCGATTTACAGTTTTTATTTATCAATCCTATAAGGTAACGGACCCAATCATGGACAGTTAAAGATAAAATGTTGCCTTTTTTTGATATTTTACTGATACATGTATAAATTTTACCGCTAATTGTCTTATCCTTCTTTTACATTTTAAGCATATTGCAGAATAGATACTCCTATTGGGTTCTTCATAGTTAACAAATTAAAATGAGGTGCTTTTTCTACTATCATGGACGGCAGTTCTCCAGTAATGGATCCCCCATTATGGACAGTGAAATAAGTTTAAAATTTTACTTTTAAAACCAACTGATACTTAATTAGTCAATTTTATATACCCTAAATAAAAAAAGGTTTTGGTTATTTTAACATAGGATTGTTTCTTGTAAATTTTGGTTTCGTAAATTGTTCCTTGTCCACCATATGAGGTAGGCAGTTTTCCGGTTCCAGTTATGGACACTCAAAATAACACTATTTCTTTATATCTTTGGAGTAACAAACTAGTATGTTTTACACCTTACCTCATGGTTAATGCAGTAAGTAAAACTCATTCAAGTTTACACCGAGTAATATTTTTTTATTATTTTATACATGAACTCAACTCTCTTAGGCCCACTTGCACCAACCACTTAACTCAGGGTTAGTGGGCTGTCAACTGTCAAAATCCATATAAAATGGTGGGTTAACCCTCGGGTTAACTCTCCATTTTCATTGGTGCAAGTGGCCCTTAGCAACATTACTAAGAATTCGTCGCGATATTTTTTTCAGTAAACTGATCAGTTGATGACTTTTATCTTGCCGCCAAATCCTTCAAAAATAACCGACTTAAATGAAACTTCAAAATTAATCAGCTCTATGACTCTTGTTTATGGTATAATGCCGTCAGTTTTTAGAAACTAATTTTAGATACTTATTTTTAAGGATTTGTGTTTACTTTGCCCATAATGGCATCACCGTCTATTATAGGGTATTTTACATTACTATTTACCCATCTCACAGTCTGTTTCTAGAACAGTCTGTGTTTTTCCTACGCATTCACGTCATTGAGTAATTATTACTTCGTATAGAGGAGCTATAGCAAACAACGAACGTGTCACAGCCTGTAAGCTGAAGGCGGGGCGAGGGGGCGGGGTGTGAACCAATGGCCTGCTTCCGTAACGTCGCAAGCGCTTCGATTTTACTCGGCGCTTACGACCTTTCGGTCGCGATGATGAGCCCTGCATAGACGTCATGCTCCACGGCAGCGCCACCTTAGCTTTGATGAACATAAACATATGGGAAAATATCTATATAAAGTCTATAAAATTCTAGACTAGTTAAAAAAATATCTATGTTTCTAGTTTCGTCGTGAGCTCTTATACATTGTGGCGCTGCTGTAGAGCATACTCCATACTCCACAGCAGCGCCACCATAAAATATCAATTACTGCATATGGTACAGGCACGTATATGGCTTCAAATAATTCTATAACAATTCTATATTGGCCTAGCTTACAAAATCCCTACTTTTATTTTGCTTGTAGGAAAATACGATGTCACAAATCTTTTATAACAAATAATTATCGCAGCGCCTTAATAAAAAATCAAGGCAAACACACTAACAATTTTGCCGAGATTTTCAAATTTTCAATATACAATATATACATATTGGTACCAAATTTCAGCTTTCTAGTGCTAACGGTTACTGAGATTATCCGCGGACGGACGGACGGACAGACAGACATGGCGAAACTATAAGGGTTCCTAGTTGACTACGGAACCTTAAAAATTGGTGATTGTTCTCGCGAAAATGCCCACCCGTTATCCTCATTAGTCTCCTTTCGGATATTTGCACGTAGATTTAATTATTATGTTATGAATATATGTAGGTACCTACATAAAAATTACCTAAATACTTAAGTCACATTGACAATGCACTATTAAAGGTAGGATTAGGTACCATCGAACTGATCTAATTATGGAGGCGGGAGGTGACCAAACAACGTGCAGGAAATGGAAAATGTACCTAGTAGGGGATAAAAATTTAATAAGTATACCTAACGTGTAATATTTATTTATTATTTTAACTTCGTCTGTCGCCTTTGTACTTATCTCTACTTTATCTAAAAACTAATAAACTACCACCTTAATGTTTCCCTTGGTAGTTAAGCCAACGATTAGAATAGTTGGCTCACTAAACATTATTATCGCTTTTAGTTCCTCTTTAAACAATGCTTACGCATATCATATACGTATTATTTACTTTCGCAAGCCAAAGCGAAAACAAGCATGTAGAGCGCTGTGTTTGGCGCCGAGCCATTTTTCGACACCCCAGAGTTCCCGTGGTCAGGGGTAGCCTCCCGTCGAGACGGCGCCTCAGACTATGTCAATAAAATTTTAACAATTTCCTACTTTTTAACCTACCGTATTTTACATATTTTAATATGTCTACCTAAGTACCTACTCAGTCAAATGCCTATCCTGAAAAACACCAATCACATAATTAAGCCGAAGGGTTTTCCTGCTCCCCATTTCTCCTGTTGTAGCTGCCATGTGGGAACCCCATCGTGAAAAAGTTCGTAGACACTATATCAAAATGCGGTTTGACCACACCACATAATATATAATGTTTAGTACAAGTACCTACAGAAGGCTCACTCCTTTGATGTTCACAAAATGCCGCCATTCTAAATTCTTACCTACATTAACAAAGGTTCCGCACGCGAGTAGCCGACTTTGAATTATATTGTGCCGTGCAAAAGTCGTCACCAGTGAATGGGCCGCGAACTCGCGGCCATCGGCATTACTTGTAGCGCGGCGATAGAATCGCGGAGTGAGCCGCCCCTGGATTGACCTTTAAACCCGGACGGGATATTAACTATCTAGACCTAACAGGGATAACTATAGCCTATAAAATTTACATATTTAATGTGATGTATTTCCTGTTCGAGGTAAATACTTTTTGGGGGAATGGAATATTATTAAATCAAGTACTTATTAGTATTTAATAACAGCACTACGCCGCATACAAAACAAGTCTAGATTAGATAGAATTGATAGTAGGCACCTTGCAAAATTTTGGTAAGTGTAAGCCAGCCGGGAAGTACCTATTTTTTGTGTACAATAGGCTAGTTTCCTATACTTAAAATAATAGTTATTTGTTATACAAGGGTGAAAAGTTGTTTTTTAACACACGAGAAGTAAAATACATTTGCACCCGAGTGTAACACAAAACTTTTCCCCTCACTATAGCGAGGAAAGTACAACGCAAAAAGCGCACTTATCACTGCTTCCAGTAGTTCCACAGGTGGTAAATCATCTTTATTACTAGATTCACCTACTCATATCAATTTGATTTATAATGAGGTTTTTTGATTACAATGAGGTTGCCCGCCTCAGACGGATAGGTCTGAGGCGGGCAACCTCATTTCCCGCCGAGGTATGTATAGTGCTTTTCTCAAACATGGTATGAAATAAATAAAGTCTACTGAAAATAGTAACTTTGGATGGCTGTATCTCCTAAACGGTGCGTCGTAGCGCAAAAATAATCGAATTTTCGTTCCCCTTTGACACCCTGTATACGCTTATAAAAAAACAAAAAGTTAAAAAAAAACGATTTTTTTTTGTATGAAAACGCACCCATAATCAAATATTGTCTAGGGCCCGTACCACTTGCAGTCGGCACGTCTATAAAGCCCCTTATAGTTTTTTTTAATTAGCTAAATACCTGGGGTTACCTACGCCATTTCGAAAGATGTTTTGCCGATTATTGTTTCGCCGAAAACGTTTTGTCGAATCTTCTTTTAAACGAAAGCTTGATCAATCGAAGTTACAATTCATCGAAATAACGTTTTGTCGAAAGCTTATAACATCGAATATTCATTTTTTCGAAACATTTGACTGATCGTACAGTCGAGGTCAAAAATACCTTTACAGTTGAATGTTACAAAAATACCTTTACATTTATATAATTTTACACACTGCATGACAAAAATATGCTTCCAACACACATGACAGATTCATCTTTTCACTTATCGCACCAAAGTTCAGTTTACAATCTGTCTTCCATAGAAACATTGTCACAAATTGTGACATAATAGGTTTACATTGCATGTTACAGAATAAGATTTCCTGTGAATGTGCCGTAAATATGTTTACATTTGCAGTAACATTATTAACTTTACGTTTTTGCTTACTTTTCGTTTACTTACACCTATTGCTACATAAATATCTTTATAGATTTCATTAGGATTTGATTCTTAATTTGAATAATGACAATCACCGAAAACAGTACCATACTGTCAAATAACCTATCTCTTTCATTCGTCGTGTTTGGCCTAGTTATTATCCTCTCGATGAGTTATTGATAATTGTGCAAAAAAGTACAGTTTGCAATAAAAGCCTGTACAGTCAGCGTCATAACCTTGGTACCATTGGAAGTAGCAGAGTTGGGCAAAAAGTAATCGACTAACGATGAACGATTAAAATAAGACGATTAATTAGTTTTAATCGATTGGAAAGGACGATTAATTAGTTGTAATCGAAGATCTTCGATTAACGTTAATCGCGTATAAATTAATCGTCGACTAATTTTGACCATCGATTTTTTTAATCGACTAACTAGTCGAATAAAAAGTAAATCGATTAATACCTATCTCTGATCCAGGCATGGCCTTTAATATTTCATATACTTACAGGATGTAAATCTAATACGGGCGATTAAACAAACCGCTTATGTTGACCGTTTCAAGTAGCTACGGACCTGAACGGTTATTAACACGAGGTGTCTTGCGTAGACGGCGGCGACCGCGCGGTAGCGATACATAGTGAGGTGTCTCCTCACTCTTACTACCACGAATTTCAATAACGATAGTGTTATCTCTGTCACTCTTTACTGTATGCGCGAAGTGCACATACCACGAGTATAGGTTTTCGGGGGTGCTGATTTCAAAATTAATGACCAATTTGGAACCTGATATTGCTGACTGTCACTTTGACACAAAAGTCGTCATGGGTGTCGTCAAACAGGTTTTTGAGTGTGCTGATTTCAAAATTAATGACCAAACTGCAATCTGACGTTGCCGACTGTCACTTTGACTCAAAAGTCGTCAGCGGTGTCGTCAAATAGGTTTTCGGGGGGCTGATTCCAAAATTAATGACCAATCAATAATCTGACATTGTTGCCTGTCACTTTGACGCAAAAGTCGTCATGGGTGTCGTCAAATAGGTTTTTGAGGTGCTGATTCCAAAATTAATGACCAATCTGGAATCTGACATTGCTGACTGTCACTTAAAAGCAAAAGTCGTCATGGGTGTCGTCAAATAGGTTTTTGAGTGAGCTGATTTCAAAATTAATGACCAAACTGCAATCTGACGTTGCTGACTGTCACTTTGACTCAAAAGTCGTCAGGGGTGTCGTCAAATAGGTTTTCAGGGGTGCTGATTCCAAAATTAATGACCAATCAATAATCTGACATTGTTGCCTGTCACTTTGACGCAAAAGTCGTCATGGGTGTCGTCAAATAGGTTTTTGAGGTGCTGATTCCAAAATTAATGACCAATCTGGAATCTGACATTGCTGACTGTCACTTTAAAGCAAAAGTCGTCATGGGTGTCGTCAAATAGGTTCTCGGGGGTGCTGATTCCAAAATTAACGACTAATCAGAAATGTGAGATTGCTGACTGTCACTTTAACACAAAAGTCGTCATGGGTCTCGTCAAATAGGTTCTCGGGGGTGCTGATTCCAAAATTAATTACCAATCTGGAATCTGACATTGCTGACTGTCACTTTGACGCAAAAGTCGTCATGGGTGTCGTCAGATAAGTTTTTTGGGTGCTGATTCCAAAATTAATGACCAATCTGGAATTTGACATTGCTGACTGTCACTGGTCTGTGATGGATTAATCTGTCTTTGGCATTAGCTTTTATGTAGTCATATTTTTGATATTGATTGACACGTAGAAATTGTAATTTACATAAATGAAAAAGAAACTACTAGTAAGTTACTACATATATTTTTTTGTAAATATGTGAATAACATAGGTAGGCAAATTTTAAATAAAATAAGTAATTATTAATATCTGAGTTTTTATTTTATAGCTACAGTAATGCAGAAGAAACAGTAAGTTGAACGTGTTGTAATACACTTTTGAATGTATTAACTATATCGTGGGTACGTTCGTCGTCAAAAACAGCGGTTGTAATAACATCACTCCATTCTTCGGTGTCCATGTGACGGAGGCACAATTTCGTGTGAGGGGGTAAATACAAATTAAATTTGCACAGCAACATCGCCTTATGGAAATCTGACGGCCGATAGAGATTCACTTCATAGCACCCGTTAAAGGGACATTTATTTTCTTCCACTATTGCTCTCTTCAATGGATTTACGTTTTCCATACCTATACGATTCGGATTGTACATCTATCTAGCTCGCACTTATGTTATCTCGATAAGAGCGTGCGAGAAAGGGGGAAAAGCCGGATAGTTAACTGATTTTAATCGCACTGTAAGGTCGGAGAAATTTCTAAGATCCAGGATTTAATAATGCCACGCACAGTTGTTAGCTATCTGACGTATGTGAGGTTCTTATTTCTTGTGACCTTGAATGTGAAAACTATAACAAATAGTTTTTAATTCATGTCTTTTATATCCATAGCTGGGCACCGTTAATCAAATAGTTAACTTCGATAATCGTTAATCCGTTACTTAAAAAGTTAACTTCGTTAATCGTTAAAGCGATACATTTCGGTAGATTTAACGGAAGTTAAAGTTAATCGATAATCCGTTAACACGTCATAAAAATAGGACTCCACTGTAGGTATTATGTATTTCTATTTACTAAGTATCCACCAAAAACCATTAAAACCTGTGACGCCAATCGGTAAAAAACCGAAATGTAATAATTACGGTCTCTTCGGGCTTTTACCGCCGTTGGTTTGCTACATCCTAGATTTTACTTCGGATTGGTAATTATTGGGTCATTCATGCGGTCGGTTCTTCAGATTGAGATTTGAGATGGCTCGATGAACTCGATGCTGTGGGCCACGATAACTTGGTAGAGTAATCTAAGGCTCGCGCCGGACTCGATGCGTCGGTTGCGCGATTTGTCTGTCATGCCTGATGATTGCACTCTATTCCCAGGTTAGTGATCGATCTAGCACGCCTAATAAGATTTAGAAGATTTCGAATAAGTGATCCAAAGTCGCCAATTGGTCTTTAGACTGTTTATAACCGACGGATCTGCTTTTACCGATAAAACCTAGGTTTTGCCGTACTACGGGCTTTTACAGTAGCAGTAAGAACGTGGTTTTTGCGGCGCGGCGAGCTGCTTGGGGTGCTGGATTAACGATTAACGGACTCTATGAAATTTAACGGAAGTTAACGAATCCGTTAACATTTTTTAAAGTTAACTTAAAAGTTAATCCGTTAATCGAAATGTTAACTTCGTTAATTAACGATTAACGGATTAACGAGTTAATGCCCAGCTATGTTTATATCCATATGAATGAGTTAAAAAAAAAAACACTTTTCTGCATTGGAAACCAGTTTACAAAACAGAATATTTTTTCTCGATTAGAAAGCGGCCGAAGGGACAATTAATACCACAGACACGTCAAACCTATAAGAATAAGACCTTTTTGGAGTCGATTATAAAGCCGATATTGATATTTATGACGATATGTCATTATTCAAATTATGAACAGACCAATCAAATCTGTAAAGATGTTTATGTAGCAATAGGTGTAAGTAAACGAAAAGTAAACTTGAACGTAAAGTTTATAATGTTACTGCAAATGTAAACATATTTACGGCACATGCACAGGAAATCTTATTCTGTAATATGCAATGTAAACCTATTATGGCACAATTTGTGACAATGTTTCTATGGAAGACAGATTGTAAACTGAACTTTGGTGCGATAAGTGAAAAGATGAATCTGTCATGTGTGTTGGAAGCATATTTATGTCATGTAGTGTGTAAAATTATTTAAATGTAAAGGTATTTTTGTAACACTCAACTGTAAAGGTATTTTTGACCTCGACTGTACATTATGACATATTAATAATACCAGACATCGAGTAGTAACCATAGCCGTATTTGTTTAATCGAATATGGTCAAGTCTAATAACAAAAGGCCGCACAGCACCGCAACCTTGGATTTTTTCACGAAAGTGAGAGAGAGAAAAAAAACTCTTCACCTCAGCAGGTGGAAAGAGCCTATTTGCTGCTTAAAATCAGTGAGCAAAGTAGCTATTTGCTCACTGCACATAATTATATAGAGGCGTCCGAGGCGCCAGACGGGATAATGCCACTATTTAGTTATGTACAGTGAAAAAATGCTACTTTGCTCACTGATTTGCAGTGTGCAAATAGCTACTTTGCTCACTGATTTTAAGCAGCAAAGTAGGCTCTTAGCAGCTGCTGAGGTGAAATAGTTATTTTTATGCGTGTCACATTTTGGACTTTTACTAAATGTTTTTGAATCCTGCTGAGGTGAAAAGTTGTATGTGCGACATGAGACCAAAGTTATTTACATTTCGTGACTTTTGAATCCCTCACTAAATTAGAATCATGAGAGCCCCGCCGGGTGTATTTATGTGCAGTGAGCAAATAGCTACTTTGCTCACTTAATTTAAGCAGCAAAGTTGGCTCTCTCTAGCTGCTGAGGTAATAAGAGTTTTTTTTTTGTTTCTCGCTCTCACTTTTGTGAAAAAAAACCATAGTTGCAGTGCGGGCGGGGGGATGTCACTATTTGGTTATGTACAGTGAGCAAAAAACTACTTTGCTCACTGATTTGGTCAAGTCTAATAATAAACTCGTATTACCTCAGCAGCTAGAGAGAGCCTACTTTGCTGCTTATAAGTAAATTAAGTGAGCAATGTAGCTATTTGCTCAGTGCACATAAATACACCTGGCGGGGCGCTCATAATTCTAATTTAGTGAGGGATTCAAAAGTCACAAAATGTAAATAACTTTGGTCTTATGTCGCACATACAACTTTTCACCTCAGCAGGATTCAAAACATTTAGTAAAAGTTCAAAATGTGACACGCGTGAAAAAAACTATTTCACCTCAGCAGCTGCTAAGAGCCTACTTTGCTGCTTAAAATCAGTGAGCAAAGTAGCTATTTGCACACTGCAAATCAGTGTTTTTTGTTTCTCGCTCTCACTTTCGTGAAAAAATCCAAGGTCGCGGTGCTGTGCGGCCTTTTGTTATAAGACTTGACCATATTCGATTAAACAAATACGGCTATGGTTACTACTCGATGGCTGGTATTATTAACATGTCATCATATGTACGATCAGTCAAATGTTTCGAAAAAATGAATATTCGATGTTATAAGCTTTCGACAAAACGTTATTTCGATGAAATAATGTTTCGATGAATTGTAACTTCGATTGATCAAGCTTTCGTTTAAAAGTAGATTCGACAAAACGTTTTCGGCGAAACAATAATCGGCAAAACATCTTTCGAAATGGCGTAGGTAACCCAATTGAAGTTAGATCATTACTTAGTTATTTATTTAATCGTATGGCATGAAAATAGGCAAATAACAAGTTTTATACAATAAAACCAGTCAAAAAGAATACAAATATAAAAGCTATAGGTCAACATTTAGACAATTGAGCCACTCGGCAGCGTCTGGTGTGAGTTGCAGTAGGTCTTCTCTAGCCCCGGTGTATGAGTGCAGAGGGCAGCGTTCGATGATGTGGTCCATGGTTTGGATCGCGCCGCATTCGCACAAGGCTGAATCCTTCCAACCCCACTTGTGCAAGGTATAATTGCAACGACCATGGCCCGTTCTGATTCTGTTAAGACGGCACCATAGTTTTCGGGGAAGGTCAAACCCTGGGAGCTGGAGTGTGGGGGGGGTGCTATCGTTATTACTTAGTGGCAATGATTGACACCCATCGATTTAAACTTCCCTTCCGTAGTTTAGATCGATGTTGACACCATGTTGATTGAAGTCACACGAAATGTGTTGTTGAGTATTTAAGTGTGTAAATTTTTTGAAAACGGCTTGTGTGACCGAGTCAACCATGCAGTTAATAAATATGTTTTCCCCTCACTAGCTCGGAAACACGTGTTTTGTCCTTTAATACCAGCGGGTAAAAACGCATTTTATCCACTAGTGGGTAAAGTAATTTGACCTTGAATAAAGTAAAATTAACTGCTTTAAAATTGATAAAAGTAGGTGAATCTAGTAATAAAGATGATTTATCCACCTGTGGAACTACTGGAAGCAGTAATAAACGCATTTTTTGCGTTGTAGTTTCCTCGCTGTAGTGAGGGGAAAAGTTTTGTGTTACACTCGGGTGCAAATGTATTTTACTTCTCGTGTGTTAAAAAACTCGCAAGTTCAGGATTCTATTCTCGAACCACTCGCTTTGCTCGTGGTTCAACTATAGAATCCTTTCACTTGCTCGTTTTTCAATTCCACACTCGGCGTTAAAATACAACTTTGCCCCCTTGTATAACAAATAACTATATTAATGCGGCCCGGGAGAACCGAGCGCCTAATGAAATTTAGAATTGTTTACTCACTTTAGGTCACTTGAGATTTTTGTTAATTTCGTCTATAACATTTGAAAACAAAAGAAAATCAATATAATTGTAAGTCTTTCTTTTATTTTGCCTTGTTGACAGTGTATACCTAATATATATTTGGCAACTTGATTGCGAGAGAAAAACATGAAATGATTGCGTTGAGTGTGCAAAAAACATTCGCGAGAGGTGGGCAGCATGCAGCGTTCGACCCGAATCGAATCTCACGATTCGCCTCGAATACCCCTCGCGAAGTGTGAGAATATTATAATTAAGATTTATTACATATATCCTTTTGCTGGACACTTTCAACTCTTTCTACTAAGAGGAACGAGAAATAACAAACATGTTTTATTGTCTGAATTAACAAAAAGTAGCCTGGAAAATGATATATGTAATAATCCCTTAGCTCTATGATTATGGACTAGAATTATGCACTTATTCAACTTCTAAGATTTGGACACGAATCACGATTGTAAATAAAATAGGCCCTATTTAAACATTTTGACAATTTTTATAACACTAATGATGACTTAGGTATCCCTAAAAATCAAAATTTCGAAAGATCTATAGATATTAATGAAATGGGAAAAACCTAAGTTTTGGTCTACCTCGAGACAATACATGTATAGAGAATTGTCAAACTAAGTAGTTAATTAGAAGTCAAAGTAGTTTCGCCTGTACAATGTCAGTTCCTAAGTACGGCGATGTAATGTGTTGTGTTGTGAACATGGCCGGAGATGCGCGGGAAGTGACGGCTAATTGGAGCCGTCGCCTGCTATCGGCTGCTCACTCGTTACAACTTTTAATGAGCCGCCCACGAGGCCAACTAATTAATTTGCTGGCTTTATTCAGCCAGGTTAATTAATTCAGCATTTTCTCGTCAGAGGGTACCTTTGACAAGTTGGTTAGTAATGTTCTCTGCGCGGCGACACCGGGTGCCCCGGCTTAGTCCGCACCTGTGCCCGCCTGGAGTTACTGTCTCTCCTTTAGACAGATTAATTAAGTAGTCAGTTTTTTTTACTTCTGTAGGTTATGACGAATGCCTGTAGCGGTAAAATCTTTGTGCGAGCTAAAGTATTCCCTTCCGAGTCTGCCTTGTTAAATATAATGTAGTGCGCAGTACAAGGAAAACATTTGTATTTAATAAGTTATACAAACGTTTATTTTTCACTGAAAGCTCCTAGAACTGTCAGCGACTGCTGTACATAACTAAATAAATTATTGTAATAATATTAGGTAGATAATGTAAATAAATTGTAAGATAATTTTAATCTTGTTTTCCTCTTAGCGGTAAGTGTTGAGACATTCACATTTTATTTGTGTTATGGGAAACTTACTTTTGGAGCGAAGACATGTGATTATAATGTGATACTCGGGTTTTTGATTGTTTGCATCAAAGGGCCTCGCGTCTCGGTTACACTGGGACTGTATTCGTATTCATGTAAATTCAAGTCGAGAAAAGCCTAAGTTTAACATTACAGAAATAATTTCTGTTTTAAAATAAAGCTGTGACTGCCCAATTGCCCATTCGCACAATTATGGTTTTCTGGAAGGTCGCCGAATGGGATCGTAGCGAAAGGTAACATTTTCCTATAAAGCTACCTTACTTTTGATGCCACAGTTAAATTAAAAATCCGAGTCGAGTTGTTTCTCGTGCTAAAGTAGATAAGGTTCTGCAGCTGACACCATCGCGAAGTTCTATTGGTTTGTTAAATTCACTCCCATGTTGCACATCACGTAGGGTGTAAGGGCTCAGCCACGACATTGGTCTAAGCGCGGCAGCGGTGAGCGGCGGCCATACATTGGAGCGAGACACATCGATGGGACTTTTCATTCGCACGTATGGCTGCCGCTTACCGCTGTCGCGCTTAGACCAATGTCGTGGCTGGGCCGTTAGTTGGAAGTGTGCGAAAGCGTGCGATTAGGGATTACATTATATTGCCTTGGCTTCAGGTAAATACCCTACAACTGAAAACGCTACGAACTTGGCGGTGCTGTCAGCTGAAGGTCGATTAGGTGCCTGAGCAAATTATATTGCATTTTGTATTATAGTCGAAAAACTAAGTAGAATTATTTTAATACATGTAATTAAGCACTGAAATGCGATATTTTTGTTAATGAAATGCAACATATCTTTGTGAAAATAAAATTGTAAAGCCTGATTGAATTCACGCGATTTTTTGTTAGAATAGAGGATATTTTCGGCTATTAAATCTCAATTGTTAAGCCTCGAAGGTGAGATGCGTGATAATGCTTCGTATATCTTGAATTTTGTCTGTAAAATTGCCAAATAAACTTAGTAAACCTAGCGTAATGATTACTGATATAATCATAGTATTACTAATTTAGCTGTTCTAATTCAAAATGGCGGATTGTAAGACGTGGTCAATTAAATGTTCATTGAAGCACAAACACGGCAACCATCGGCTGCTCGCTGTGGAGGCTTACCTCACCACCCACCTGGCTAACCGAACTACGATACTGGACTCTACGGCCATGGGTTAAGACCATTTCTCAAAGGCTTTACCGATAACACCTGGCGACGTTTCCTCAATGCCAGTTAATCGTCATGGAAAAATATTGGAAGGGCAATTTCAACGACTTCCTTTTTAAATGCCATGTGTTTTTGCGAAGGTCTAGCCCGTCTAGCGCTTACCTAACTGCATATACAGTAGAATAGTCAAGTCACTCAAAATTAAATCAAATTTGTAATAATTTAGATATTTTTCTGTTCATAGTTCAAAAAAATACTGGATAGCGTTAGTAGGAGCGACTGTGAGAGAATATCTCAGTATATTCAATAGATGATAGCTAAACGACTATTGCCAAGAGAATGCGAATTGTAGGCACATGTTATTTTCCAAGGGTTTTTTCCGTGTAGTTAGTTCTTTTGTAATATAAAATAGAAATCAACTCTATTACGATCGAAGTAAAGTCTTATGTTGCGTTTTTTAATGATGAAAGTAGCATAGATATTAAGACCTGATTTAGACGGCGTGCGAACTCGCATGCGATTTTAGTTACATTGCGGGCTGTTGAGGGTACATACAATTTTGCACAGCCATCAAATACCGCAATGTAATAAAACTCGTATGCGAGTTCTCGTACCGTCTAAATGGGCCCTAAAGTCAAACATACATAGTACAACTCTTACATATAATGTCATCGTCTACAGCGAGCGGCCAATGTCAAAAGGAGAAATATTTTATATAGATAAGTATTGCACCGACACAGACAGGCTACCAGCATTTCCTAAATAAGTTATTTTCCCTAGGCTGTATAAATATTTACCGACGGCTCACGCCGTGTATTTTAATAAAACAGTACAAGCGATTTTTCATGAATGATGATAAATATTAAGTGTGATATGTACTCCGTGCACAAGGGATGATGTTGTATCTATTTTCAATATTTAATGATAATGTTCTAGGCGTCTACAACTTTTGAAGACTGTAATGAAGGGTTTTTTCTAAAATTCGAAAATTAAAGAACTTTGTAAAGACTGTTTCATTCGAAGTTTAGAATAAGACTGATGTTTCCGGTTTTCGAAAGATGTCGTCTTTGAGGTCGGTGGAGTGTGGACAGTGTTGAGACGTTGAGTGTTGAGCAGCGCCGGACGCTGGAGCCGCCTCGTGATCACTTACCTGTGCTTCTATGTTGAGACATTAATAAATCTGGTTGTAGCCATTTTTCTTGTATTTATTTATAGGTATACCCCATCCTCTTGAACGATGTACAAGATTACATTATACGTAATGTCGCACGTTGTCGACGGACGCAAGCAAGCTATTGTCAACCTTACTTGATAAGTATGAAGGTTATTTTGATAGCGTACGCCATTGTTCCAGGTGTTGAAAAAAGTAAAGTTTTTCAATGTCTTTATCTATAGCATTGAAATAAAGGATGACTTGTTTAGTTCAAGATGAATATTTGTACAAAGTGATTTTAAAGTAAAACCCGTAATTTACCAAACCATTGTATTTCATGTCCAAAGGCGTACAAATACAAACTTACTTCTAAATCTTAGGTACATAACATAATTTTTCAAAAAGAAAAACATTGGCACTCGGCCTCAACATGATATTTGTTAGTTTTGCATTAATACTGTTACGATGACATAATGTACTAAATTGAAATTAAAATTCATTTATAAATAATTTATTAAGAAATTGAACAACTGAAATGTTATAATAATGCATGCATTATCCACAAACTTTGTATCTATTTTTATATTGATATTAAGGAATAAATGGCTTTTTTATTTTTATTATTTTTATTACTGTTACGATTACTACAATATTTACACTACGTTAAACAAACTTTAGTAAAAAATATTATAAAAGCAAGGACCATTTAATACTAGACTGATATAGCCCATACAAAAAAGCGTACCCCTGAAAAAAGCTTAGTTTTTGCTTTAAAACTACATGGCGTTGTTTCGTAACCCGGGAGTGGAAAAAAACATATTTTCACACATATTTTTACTTGTTTTTATATTATAATATGAATAACTATCAAAAAACTTTATTTTAATATCAAAATATTGGCTCAAAACATAATTTTTACAAATTATATTTTTTGGTCCGCCTCGACGTAGTTGTGATCGCTTCGCTGGCTAAGTTTGTTCGCATGTTGTCTAATTGTTGCCAAATAAAATGACTAGATGACGTTGGTGGACTAGGAAAATGTCACATCCGTTTCGTTGTTCATTAATATAATATACTTAGTGATAATAAACCTATATGTTGAGCTCAAATACGTTCAACAAAACGCAATCATTGTGCCAACAGATGTGACATCCATGTCACATCACAAATGTCATTGTATGATTTATTGAATATTCATAATATGGATATTAAATATTTTAGAATCGCAGCAGCAATGCGAGTAGAGATACAGAATTAATAACTGTATAAATTAATAATTGTATGACCAATGACCTCATACATAAAATTACCAGTTTAGGTGACAGAAGGCGAATCCAATTTGTAAACATTAAATGTGCTAAGGAAAAGAATCTTTCCGATTTTCAACGGGACACGGCTGAAGGGGCGAACTGGTTTCGACTGCGCCCATGCATCTCAATTGTCCAGAAAGTTCATTCGAAGATCATTTTGCTTATAATAATCTGAGTAATCACAGTGAATGGTTTGACAGTATTTCAGCTAACATGTAGAGAGACTTGCTAGCTTCGTCGGTCAGGCTTCATCTTGGACACAACGCGGATAGTTAGGCCGCCAGGTGTGGCACTTTGGATTACGTTTTTATAATAAATTAATGATAGTTTGTATTGTTTTGGTAATATATTTTCTACTCGTATACTACTCGTTTGGTACTCGTATAAACCTAAACTGAGATAATAAATGAATAAAAGGAAATAATTAGTGAAACTCTGACATAAGTAATAATTAATGAGACTAAATGCGTTTTCACATTATCCGATCCGATATCGGATGTAGGACTGATACCCCATACATTACAGGCACTATCTTGGATTTTTTCCATTTAAATCCTTCCGACATCTGATATCGGATCGGATAATGTGAAAACGGACTAAGACAATAGATACCTTGTTAGTGTTATATACCTAATATGCCTATGTATATCCCACCAAAAACATTGTAAAAAATAGCCGTCTCGATGGAGCTGCTTGTTTATCTCTAAAAAGTAATGAAATACCTAGTCACATAAAGTTCCTTACTGCGATTTCTTTATTATTATAGTTAACTAGCCTTTGCCCGCGGCTTCGCTCGTTAAATTCTTTTCTCTTAAATTCGAAAATCTCTCCACAAACTTCCATCCTCCATTCTAAGGAAGTGGGGGGATATAAAAGAGACAAAAAGTAGCCTATGTCACTTTTCATCCCTTCAACTATCTCCACTTAAAAAATCACGTCAATACGTCGCTCCGTTTTGCCGTGAAAGATGGACAAACAAACAGACACACACACTTTCCCATTTATAATATTAGCAAGGACGATTATAAAGGACCAGCAGAGTCCATACTAAATACCGTACCCCGTTGGCAGCCGTAAATCTATGTCACTAGATGTCACTAAGAGTGTCATTTGAATAAAAATGTCGTTTTTTTTTAAATACGCACGCGGTAGTTCAACGGCATTACAAGTGATACAGTGAAAAGTATATAGATGACGCTAGGGGCCCGTGTCATGTTTCAGTCCCTGTTTACAACGCAAGCCATCGTTCTTATTTTGAATTATGACAATCATGCAAGAGAGTACCATACTGTCAAATTTTCTATCTCTTTCATTTTGAGCGTCAATGATTAGTAATATTAGGTACTTTCAATATATTTAAAATTTAGATTTTAATGAGGCCATTTCGAACGGTGTTTATGATAGATATCATGTTGACAATCAATCTCCTGACCGTCTCGCTCATACCAATCCTATCCTATATTTGAACGAGTGCGACCGAAACAGTTGAGTATTATTGAAGATTTTTGAATGTAGTCTTATTGGTAGTTGTCGAAAACCCGCTTTTTCCATAAAGTGTTGGCGCGACGTCAAGTGGGTGATAGGCGTACGAGCAAGTACGCGTTGGATGGTCGACTACTATGCGCAGCGGTTTTTACGCGTACTTACGGTGACACACAATCGAAAAAGGTCGTCGAGCCATAAGTACGCATACCTGCTCGTATCGTACGTTTATCACCCACTTCAGACTGCGTTTCGATCGGCGTTTAGCGACAATGATTATCAGCTCGGCTTCATGGCTTTACGAACCTTAGCTCGGACCATCGAATATGAAACTTATAAACTTCTTTATACACAAGGGTATAAAGAAGTTTATAACCAGGTGCTCCATGACACCGTTGCACCATCTGTCGCCAGTACCGCTACACTTCAACGGCCAAGTCACACAACATCCATACTAATATTATATCAATCAATCAATCAATCAAATATTTTATTTCTTAGAATGTGGTACATTGTAGGTTGGTAATACATTTTTTGATCAGCACATCCTGCCACATACGGCATAGAAATATTAATGCATGCATGTCATAAAATCAAGTCACTTGCTTATATAAAAATTATTCTTTAAATATCATAATTATTAATTTTAAATAAAGTGTAATTATATTCAGGTTTCATAAAAAAAAATACATTTATAATTAGTTCATATTCATATTATTTACAATTAGGCGGCATGTAAGAACTCTTTAATGGAGTAAAAACGTTTTTCAATTAAATATGCAACCAATTGCTTTTTGAATTGATGAAATTGAAGGTTTCTTATTTCAAAAAAGGTTTATAAATGGGAAAGTGTGTGTGTCTGTTTGTTTGTCCATCTTTCACGGCAAAACGGAGCGACGCATTGACGTGATTTTTTAAGTGGAGATAGTTGAAGGGATGGAAAGTGACATAGGCTACTTTTTGTCTCTTTTTATATCCCCCCACTTCCTTAGAATGGAGGATGGAAGTTTGTGGAGAGATTTTCGAATTTAACGCGAGCGAAGCCGCGGGCAAAGGCTAGTTAACTATAATAATAAAGAAATCGCAGTAAGGAACTTTATGTAGATTTCATTACTTTTTAGAGATAAACAAGCAGCTCCATCGAGACGGCTATTTTTTACAGAATGTTTTTGGTGGGATATACATAGGCATAGGTATATAACACTAACAAGGTATCTATTGTCTTAGTCCGTTTTCACATTATCCGATCCGATATCGGATGTCGGAAGGATTTAAATGGAAAAAATCCAAGATAGCGCCTGTAATGTATGGGGTATCAGTCCTACATCCGATATCGGATCGGATAATGTGAAAACGCATTTAGTTTCATTAATTATTACTTATGTCAGAGTTTCACTAATTATTTCCTTTTATTCATTTATTATCTCACTTTAGGTTTATAAGAGTACCAAACGAGTAGTATACGAGTAGAAAATATATTACCAAAACAATACAGACTATCATTAATTTATTATAAAAACGTAATCCAAAGTGCCACACCTGGCGGCCTAACTATCCGCGTTGTGTCCAAGACGAAGCCTGACCGACGAAGCTAGCAAGTCTCTCTACATGTTAGCTGAAATACTGTCAAACCATTCACTGTGATTACTCAGATTATTATAAGCAAAATGATCTTCGAATGAACTTTCTGGACAATTGAGATGCATGGGCGCAGTCGAAACCAGCTCGCCCCTTCAGCCGTGTCCCGTTGAAAATCGGAAAGATTCTTTTCCTTAGCACATTTAATATTTACAAATTGGATTCGCCTTCTGTCACCTAAACTGGTAATTTTATGTATGAGGTCATTGGTCATACAATTATTAATTTATACAGTTATTTATTCTGTATCTCTACTCGCATTGCTGCTGCGATTCTAAAATATTTAATATCCATATACATATTATGAATATTCAATAAATCATACAATGGCATTTGTGATGTGACATGGATGTCATATGTCACATCTGTTGGCACAATGATTGCGTTTTGTTGAACGTATTTGAGCTCAACATATAGGTTTATTATCACTAAGTATATTATATTAATGAACAACGAAACGGATGTGACATTTTCCTAGTCCACCAACGTCATCTAGTCATTTTATTTGGCAATAATTAGACAACATGCGAACAAACTTAGCCAGCGAAGCGATCACAACTACGTCGAGGCCGACCAAAAAATATAATTTGTAAAAATTGTGTTTTGAGCCAATATTTTGATATTAAAATAAAGTTTTTTGATAGTTATTCATAGTATAATATAAAAACAAGTAAAAATATGTGTGAAAATATGTTTTTTTCCACTCCCGGGTTACGAAACAACGCCATCTAGTTTTAAAGCAAAAACTAAGCTTTTTTCAGGGGTACGCTTTTTTGTATGGGCTATATCAGTCTAGTATTAAATGGTCCTTGATATTAGTATGGATGTTGTGTGACTTGGCCGTTGAAGTGTAGCGGTGCTGGCGACAGATTGGTGCAATGGTGTCATGGAGCACCTGGTTATAAACTTCTTTATACCCTTGTGTATAAAGAAGTTTATAAGTTTCATATTCGATGGTCCGAGCTAAGGTTCGTAAAGCCATGAAGCCGAGCTGATAATCATTGTCGCTAAACGCCGATCGAAACGCAGTCTGAAGTGGGTGATAAACGTACGATACGAGCAGGTATGCGTACTTATGGCTCGACGACCTTTTTCGATTGTGTGTCACCGTAAGTACGCGTAAAAACCGCTGCGCATAGTAGTCGACCATCCAACGCGTACTTGCTCGTACGCCTATCACCCACTTGACGTCGCGCCAACACTTTATGGAAATAGCGGGTTTTCGACAACTACCAATAAGATTTTAGACATTCAAAAATCTTCAATAATACTCAACTGTTTCGGTCGCACTCGTTCAAATATAGGATAGGATTGGTATGAGCGAGACGGTCAGGAGATTGATTGTCAACATGATATCTATCATAAACACCGTTCGAAATGGCCTCATTAAAATCTAAATTTTAAATATATTGAAAGTAATATTACTAATCATTGACGTCACGCTCAAAATGAAAGAGATAGAAAATTTGACAGTATGGTACTCTTTTGCATGATTGTCATAATTCAAAATAAGAACGATGGCTTGCGTTGCGTTGTAAACAGGGACTGAAACATGACACGGGCCTCTAGCGTCATCTATATACTTTTCACTGTATCACTTGTAATGCCGTTGAACTACCGCGTGCGTATTTAAAAAAAAAACGACATTTTTATTCAAATGACACTCTTAGTGACATCTAGTGACATAGATTTACGGCTGCCAACGGGGTATTTAGTATGGACTCTGCTGGTCCTTTATAATCGTCCTTGATAAAAGTGAGTAAAACTAACATTAACACTATGAAAGGTTTTTGAGTAAAATCGACTAAATCATAGATAATATTTCAAGACTATATTTTCAAGTCAATTCGTTGTTCGGTTTTCCTAGGAAGCTCTTTTGTCGCAGTATGTGACGAAACCATTAATGTTATTGAATCCTGGTTACACCTTACACCATTTCTAATGGATTATAACAATTGCTATACGTATTTTCGGCGACAACAATATTCATTGTATTGTTGTCACACTCGATTTTGAACCGTGTAAAAGCCTTACGATTTGTATCTGACGCAGCTAACTCTTCAATGAAACTAGATCTCAGCAATTCCCGTTTAGTTTGTACATTTGGATCACGTCTCCGATTTGGATAAAAATTGGTAGGCTGATAGAGTCCATGATGCTGAGCAAGATCCACTGGGTTTCCCAAAATGTCCTAGGTTGATTGTATGAAACTTTCCTTTTTTGTTACCGAAAATGTATAGAAATCTGGTAACAAAAAAGGAAGGTTTCATACAAACTACATAGGACATTTAGGGAAACCTAGTGGATCTTGCTCAGCATCGTGAACTCTATCAGCCTACCAATTTTTATCTAAATCGGAGACGTGATCCAAATATACAAACTTAACGGGAATTGCACATCTAATATTTGTACTGTGTTATGGTTTCAAACAAAAGCTGTTATCAGAGACCTGTCGCTTTGAACTCTGCGAGCTTTCAATGGCTACTTGAATCTACTTATCTAGTGCCAACTTGGGCATAACTTGGAATACAATAAGGCTGGTCTAGTGTCACGCGGACGGTCCGCGCGGAGCGATCGGCGCGACTTGTATGAAGTTGATGTTGTCGTCCGCGCCACTTTAAAACGCTCCCTGAACTTCATACATATTAGTCCGGTGCGGATCGCTCCGCGCGGACGGTCCGCGTGACACTAAAACCAGCCTAATGGTCGTTGGAGAAATTGACTTTCTAAAAATTACGATTTATAATGATATTATATTATTTCTACAGTAATATTTATAATAAATTTACGTGATGTTGCACTAACATAACATTCGGTTTTTGCTATCCATCCACAGACCAACCCCTATAGACATCTATTACAAGACGACTCGCGGTGGCCAGCCTTCCTAGTATTTGCACTGATATAAGCGCGGGCGCTCGCCGTGCCCGATCAGTATCGACCAAGTAACAGACCCGAAAGCAGCGCGTGTTTTTCGCACAAAAAAATTGGAAAAGGGTATTTTGATGCCTTAAAGATGTCCACCTGTAGTGTGAAATGGTGTGGAAAGGTAACAAGAAGCTCAAATTTAAAAACAGACGGCATTACATTCCACAAATAAGTCATATTTATAATTTATTCAGAGCCGGCATAGGTCAACTTACATTGGCCACTTACGCGTCAGTAGAGGGACAGTCATACTTCTGTCCCTTTTCATCTGGCGCGACTGCCCGCCGTCCTTGAAACGGCCAATCACAGCGCGCTTAACACATTCCCCGCCCGCTCCTCGCACCCCAAACAGTGGTGACTCGTATCGCGAACCAAATATACAAGACTGCCACTCTATAGGAGGTTCTCTGTGTATCCATCATTTCATTTGCAATTATTGCAACTGTATAGTTTACCAGAATAAACATTTTGGTCAAAATGACCTCATTTTCAATTCGTTTTGTACTAAATCAGATTTACCTACTTATCTTTTTTTACTGTAAAAAAGTGACGCTTAAATAGTATTAAATCCTGTTTCAGTAGATACATAACATAAAATGTAAGGTAGAAATATTCAATGAGATTCAACAGAATTATTTTTAGTTATGGGCGTTATGGCAAACCGTGTGAGATAGAGAAAATGATATTATAGCATACAAGAATCCTACATCGGTGTTCACATCCTACATCGATTTAGCGATGTCACTCTACACATAAGTAAACGAAAAGGCACGTCGGTGTATCACCCGTTCAGGTTCCGGGACTGCATCTGCAGCTCGAAGCGGCGGTTGGTGCGCACGCCCTTGATGACGGTGCGCACCTCCTTCCTCGTCGCGCTGCGTTTCTCGGCCAGATTGAAGGACTTCTCCCGCATGATGGTCTGCTTGGCAACGGCCCGGCGGAGCGACGTCGTGCCCGCCAGAGACGGTTGGGTGACCTCTCGTTTGAAGACCGGCTTGACGAGTTTGAGGTCTTTGAGACCGTTAGGTTTGACGCCGTTAGGTTTTTCCTTCGGTTTGTCAGGTTTCGAGACACTGAAGGGGTTGAGATCTATGTTCATCTTGAAGCCAAACCTGTTGTACCCGCGCTGGAGGGTGTCCAGCGTCGGCAGCGTGGACGGCTTGCTGGCGACGGGCGCGGGGGTGGCGGGCTCCAGGGTCACTGGAAGGTAAGTGCGGTAAGTAAGACACGAAGAAATATCAGAGTCTGATCACTTCAGAAACATCCTGTCACTCAACAATGGCAGTTAATTTCTTCGTAATCAAAGTACTCTCGTAACAGTTGATCAAGTTTTATCGTCAGTAATTAGATGTTGTAATCGTGATTCTGATTGTAAATAATTAATAAACTCAAAACTGGAAAACATTGTGATTGCTTCACTTAAATACGATGGTAAATGGTCTATGATTATCATTTATCATCTACTGAATTTTTAGTGTTAGTCAGTCGGTTAGAGAGCGAGTTAATGGGAGACGCCGCCTGGGGCGCGCCTTACGTCCTATACAAAATGTACTGAGGAGACGTTTTTTGAATTACATTCAGGCGGCGTGGCGCGGACGTCCGTTGCGCGCCCCGAGACACGCGACGCTTAAGTGGGAACACTCCATCCAATCCATTAGCGAAGCTGCAGCCGTCGTTAGTGTCCTGGACAAGACTTTCATATGACGTCCACAGCTCTAAGTGACCGGCCACACCAGAGCGTCGCGTGTCTCGGAGCGCGCAACGGGCGTCCGCGCCACGCCGCTTCAGTGTAATTCAAAAAACGCCTCCTCAGTACATTTTGTATAGGAAAGACGTAAGACGCGCCCCAGGTGGCGTGGCGGCGGCGGGGCGCGCGCCGCGCCGCTTGGCGGCGCGCCTTACGTCCTTCCTATACAAAATGTACTGAGGAGACGCTTTTTGAATTACACTCAGGTGGCGTGGCGCGGACGCCCTTTGCGCGCCCCGAGACACGCGACGCATAAGTGGGAACGCTGCCTTAGAAAGTCAATGAGTTCGGCTTGGACACTTAGGTCTCTTCAAGTGATTTCGTGCCCTACCTTGAGAGTCCGTTAAAGTCGAAAAGTGGGAAAACGTAAAATTGGTGGTTTCTGCGTCCGTTGTTGGACTCAGTATATGCTTCTACCAATTTTGCGTTTTCCCGCTGTTTTATATTGACGGACCCTTAAATCTTTAACCGCCGTAGTCTGATATAACTCATATAATATAAAACAAACTCGATTAAAAATTCAAAGCGATTAAAAAGTTAAGAAAGGTGTTTCTATCCCTTTAAGTACGAGCTGATACGATCGTGAGGGTTGTTAACATATAAATGTCAATTTTGAAAGCATGTCAATGCGGAAGCGGTGCACATCCCTGTCGCGTAGGGTGCGGGGCAGCTCTAAAAGCATCCTGAGGGTATTCGCGTCAAGGTTTGACTGCCAGTACATCAATCATTGCCATATGATTCATGTACTGACAGGCAAGCCAATATACTGTAGATAAATGTGTCTTTTATGTAATTATTTATGTTATGTCCTGTTTATATCTACTAACCATAGCTGCTATAATTATTATAATTACTAACACATGTCTTGTTTTGTAAATTTATTTTTTGTATAATTTAAATGTAGAGGTATAATTATGGAACTGGTCTGAAATAAAGAATATTATTATTAAAATTCGAAATTAAGTTAGCAAATCTCGATTTCATTTTGAAAGAGCTATGTACTAACTTCTAGGGCTACTTCTCTCAAGTACAGCCACACTTCCAGTAGGCACGAGCAGCTGCTTCGCCCGCTTGGCCTTCCTCTGCTGGCACTCGTAGAGCGACTCCATGCGCTCGAAGCGCCGCGCGTGCAGGGCGGCGAAGTTGGGCAACTTCGTGGCCTTTACTTCTGATTTCGGTGTGGCGGCCTTTGATGGCGTTGCTGCGTTTGATAGTTTTGCTGAAAATTACGGTGAACATTTTGAAGGTCTAAACACATAGATATACTCACACCTATATTTCCCATAAGGGGTAGGCAGAACAGAATCGTCTCAAGTTTCAGTACTCTTAGCAAATAAGGGGTTGAAAAACGAAATTGTGACATTGTATTGACATTGTTGCCAGCCTCTCGCCTATGCCACAATTGAACCTATATCCCACAGTCAACTTCTACAATATCCATGGAAAACAAAGGCTGCTGAGACACTTGGCGCGCATGGTTCTAGAATTAGAAGAAACTGGAGGACCTTCTATACATTCCATAAAATCTATATTTCTCCTACACCACCACCTTAAAAATAATGTGAAATCCTGCACTGTAATAATGTGAAATCTTACATGGATTAAGTCAGAGCTACTCAAACTGTGTGGCGCGAAAAAATGCCAAATTACCAAGGGCATCACAATTAAAATAAGTTTGGGAAGCGCTGGATTAAGTAACAATGGTTCAGTTTTCCCTTAAGAAGTATAAAAGTCATGGTATGATATGAAGACATACCCATTGCGCTAGTGGTGCGCGCCCGGGCCGCGGGCAGAGCGCGCTGGGAGTCGAGGCGCGTGCGCTTGGCGCTGGCCGGCTCCGCGCCCGCGCCCGCGTGCGTCAGCGAGCGCTTGCGGCCCGCCCGGGGCGCCACTGACCACACTATGGAGTCTGCAAATATTAAACATAAGAGTAAGTATAACGCTTTCATTTCTCGCGTTTTGTACACATTTTTAAAGTCACACACGGGTCGAACGCGATAAAATAGCAAAAAAGTTGTTGTAGTGTCGGAAAAAAGTTAAAATAATGTAATTTAGGGTATGTTCCCTGCGTGACTTCAAAAATAAAAGTAAATTAAAGCTTTTGAATGAAAAATTTTGAATGATAATGTAACTAAGATGCCCAAAATAATGAAAAAGAAAGTAAAACATAGTCCACAAGGGAATATAACTTCAGTGAAAATCTTATTTTAAAATGATCTTACCACTTTCTTCAAAAACAAAGCTCTTATTGGAACCCTTCAGGTTAGACTTGATGATCTTGCTCTTCCTCTGCGTGGCCACACCCGGGTTGTTCACAGGGCTGCAGAACATTACGTGCGTAGTCCTAGAGGGCATCTCCGCGAGGGACGACCGGCGATTCGGCTTCTCAATGGAATGTGTCTGGTTTAAGATTCTCTTTCTCTGTGATCCCTTCCTGTCGGAATGGTAAGGCGTGCAGCCTGCTGCAGGCAAAGTCTGTCTCTTGTTTGATTTTGGTTTGGTTTCTGGAGTTTTGTTTTCTTTTAGTGAACTTTCTAGAACACTTACTCTTGATTCCTCCATTGAGCTCTCTATCAAGACAGGTGTAGTGTTCAGAATGTTTTCAGTTTTGGAGTCATCATCAGTGATGTTGATTTTTGAATTGTCATCAGATTTGTCGAGGGTGACTATTGAGGAGTTAGTGGATTGTGAACTCTTTTTCTTTTTATTCTTTTTCTTTTTCCCTGCTTTAGCTTCATTTTCTTTATCATTTACTTCAGGTTGTTCTTTCTTGGATTTCTTCTTGTTTTTCTTGCCTTTAGTCTTAGTATTAGTGACAGAAGCTACTTCAACGGGTTCCTCGTTCACAGGAACCTCCGGAAAATCTTCTGCGGCAGTTTCGGAGAACTTTTTAGTGCGTCGTGTTGATCTGACCTGCTTCTTAGTAGTAATTGCAGTGTCCACTGCCTCCGTAGCTGCATTTTGCTCCTTAAGCGTTTGCCGCGCAGGGTGCGAATTGGTTTGACTTGAACCTCGTCTTCCAAGGCCTTCACGTCGATAGTATCCTCCTCGGAGGGGAAACTTACATAGTTCTGGCGTTTTTTAGTAGATTTTAGTGCTAGACTTTCACTAGTATCTACAACACGTTTGCTTCGCGTCTTCCTGTCACCTTTTAATGTAATTTCAGGTTCAATATTCTCATTGGAGGCATGGTGAAGCCCTGGGAAAGTATTGGTATAATAAATGATCACGATCAAGTTACGGAATCCTAAAAAATAGCAATGAACTCAATTTGACTGTATATAATACTTACTCTTGCCAGATCTGGTAGACATATTTATCACTGTGTTTTTAAGTATTCCGTATTATTTCCTTATCAGTATTCACATAAATATTTGTTTGTAATCCGTTTTATAACGATTTCATTTCAAACCCCAGTTTGAGATGTTTGACAGCTGTATGTTGGCAGTACTTGCTGTCAACATCTAGCACGGCGTTTACACGATTTTATTGCCTTGCTGACGGATTGATAATGTGATGGCCGCATAGATTTAGAATTATTAAACTAGATTGTTTAGTTAGGTCAAAAAGTGTGTCCACATGAGAGGTAATTGTTTGGGCTGGTGTCCCTCTCGCACTTGCTGACAATGTCAACATTATTCAGTGACGTCATCACTGTCATAAATTGGGGATACCAGTCAATTTTCAAAGTTACTACTAAATCTACTAACACCCAATTGAAAGTATTTTTAATTATACAAATCTTTGATTTACTGGCATCAAAATAATTACATTATAATTATTTTCAAATTTTTTGAAATATATCGAAACCCTAGTTAGAATATAACATTAAAATAAAATAAGAAGTTATAAAGTCAGGTAATATACAGATAAAAATACTACTAATATGGGAACCTCATTAACACTGGCAACACGTGCGAGAGGGACACCAGCCCAAACAATGCCCTCTCATGTGGACCGTTTTCGCTAGTCTGATACGATCGACTTTCTGTTTCAGTAATAAGGTTTAATTTCGTATGGCAAAAAATGTGATTGAGCTGTCCCCTGTAAAAGTCTTTGGATGGCCGCTGTACACATATGGCCAACGGTTCCACCAACCCTTTGTGAAACCCCTTGGCCAAGATAAGAGCCGCTGTTTACACATTGGCGAACCAATCACTTGGCATTGGGTCTTCATGAAAGATGGACGTGGAATGGAAAAGTCTAGGAAATTCTAGATCATAGACGTTGACAGAAAAATTTGATTAAAAAATAATAACCCCGTAGTAAAATTAAATTATTTGAAATATTAACAATTTTTTGAATATTATGATAAGAACATTTATCTTTTTTAGGAAATACATTAAACATTTGCAAGGTTATTTTATTTCCTAAAATCTACACTATTATTGATATAGATAAACTTAGATTAGATTTTTAAAATTAAATGGCCTCAGTCCCATTGGTGGGACTATTTTGCCAGTGTCAAGGTGGTATAAGCTTATTGTATTCGATTTTGGTACGGTAAGTACGACGTTGTTCGGTAGTTGGCACTTGTAAATTGATAGCTAGATTTTACAAGGGCACGTGGACTATCGGCCGTCGATGACAAAAAAGGGGGCTAAACGCGTTTCGAGATTAATTCTTCATCAGCTTCTCACTATAACATTAGTTTACTGCATAATAAGCTATCGATATTACACTTTAAACAACGTTAATGAGCAAAAGAAGGAGAAATTATTCACGACACGATACCACTAAGATGGCACCCGAAACGTAGATAAACTTATTATTTTCGTAAATATTTCACTACCGTCCTCTCTGACGGCTGACGACCAACTGAATGAAGCGCCAACGTGTAAACGCAGTTGGCCATTGGCGCCAAGATCCTTTGATGTGTGGACAAAAAACCGACACCAATCGGTTGGCCGGCAAGCGCAAGCGCCAACTGCCAACTTACGGCCAAGTAGCCCTCTACACGCTTGGCCAAGGGGGTTGGTGGAACCGTTGGCCATGTGTGTACAGGGGCCATTACGTAATCTATACACGATCGGACATCTGTTTTTAAATTTGGTAAAATAATATAATAGTTAGTAGTTTATATGAGATTTATATTTCTTATAGTTTGTACGTTAAAAATCTTGTTCGTTTAAGAAATATCTAGTAAAACTAATGTTGTTATTGTGGGTCGGCTATTTGTCATGCAAAACGATCAAAACGCAACGAACCGAAACATTCGTTAACGGAACCAATGTAACCGAACGCACTTTCAGGCAACAGTTCATAGCCGTTTAGTATTTCTTTATTGACCAAACAAACAAATAAAGTTTCAACAGTGAACTACAGAAGTTACGTGTGGATCTTTACTCATTAAATACCGGTATTGAAAAGTGCCCAAAAAAAGGCGGGATCCCGGGATCCCGAGATACCGGGATCCCGGTATTGGAAGCCCTAGGTGCGACTCTGTCCGTCTGTTTGTCTGTCTGTCACACTATTTAATATCTCGAGAACTACTTATGCTATCGCTTTGAAATATGCAATACTTATGAACATCGTTAATCTCTACAAATTGAAAGTATATATTTTGAAATGTATTAATATTAATTACAGAAAATGGCCAAAATAAAAGGGGGGAAAACTATAAATTTCAAATTTACTCGGGCAAGTGGGGTATCGTTAGAGAAAACTCAAACTATACATATCAAAACTATTTTTTTCATAATTTTTTTATTGTGGAAAAAAATGTTTTTGAAAAAAAAAAAGAACTTTTTTTTACTTTATAAAAAATCCTTCCAGATTTACATTTTCAATTTGAACACTCTTGCGGGTGTTTATTGTACCTGTATTTTTTACAGAATAAAAATGAAAGTTTTTGCTTTCAAAGAGAGGAAACATGGTTAAAATCGGTTCACACAATAAACAATTATCCCATAAAAATCATCCTCCATACTAGCTCGCCCACATTAATTTACTTAATTTGCCGAAAGATATCGCTGTACGTTGAACGCTCATTTCCTACATCGCATTTATCCTGATATAATGAGGTCGCTTCAGGAGCGTCCTTACATGTCGTAAACTATTGAAGTTGAATTGTGATTTTCTTTGGACGTTGTCTAACAATAAAATTGTATATTCAAATATTACTTATGTGGGAATTGAGTCTTGAGGGATTTAGTCAAGTTTGTAGAGTTATATGAATAACATTTGATGATTAAACTACTGAAAGTTTGTACGGAACCCTCGGTGGGCGAGTTCGACTCGCACTTTGCCGATTTTTTTAGTGCTAAAATTTGGTTGACCGTCTAATATTACTCGGTGGCCTTAGCACAAAGCTAAAATATTATTGTTTACTTACGCACATAACATACGAGAAATATTTCAAACTTGGAACAAAACTATTCAACATTCAATTCAAATTCAAAAATACTTAAAATAGACACTTACCCAATTTGACAATAAATGAATTGAATATCAATCCACAAATCAAATGTAATATTTTCCTATTATAATTAAACTTAGCACTAAGAAGTAATTGCAGTTTTTAAAATCGAAACTTCGGAACAAAATGACGAATTTTGTTTGCTCAACTCAAGTATTCATCTGTCGTAAGTACAAAAATGTAAAACTCCATTCATTACAAAGTAAGGCTTAACAGTATGAAGATAAGGTGTTTCATCGTGTAATATAGCTGCCGCTTAAGCTCTTTCGCCATAGTTTTTCGAACATTCGCCTATAGTTCGTGGAAGCTCGGCGGCTGCTCGGCAGCGCGCGGCCGCTCGCGCCCCCGCCCCGCGTCCCTCGCAGCCGTGGTGCATTCGGCGCCAGCACAAAACAGAGAATTGGCGCGTTTCTCAGCGCGATTTGAAAAATGTTGGTCTCATAATTAACAAAAATCTGGGCAACCGAGCTTCGCTCGGTTCTGTTTCGTATCCTTGACATGTGTCGCCATCTAGTTCAAAAATGAATAGTACCTACATCGAGCGAAAGAATTCTCAGCCTTAACAACACAACTACTCCACACGAGATGGCGCGCATTTCGCCACAAAAACTCAAATAGTGTATTTTCTATTCGTTTTAGCCTTGACCTGTGTCGCCATCTAGTGTTTGCAATAAATAGTACTTACATCGACCGAAAGAATTCTGTCTTAACAGTACAACTACTGCACATGAGATGGCGCGCGAAGAAAAACGCACGAAAACTCGAAAATTCGCGTTTTCCGGGACCTAAGGATAAGTTAGACCGATTTTTCACCCCCAAAAACCCCCACATAACAAATTTCTGCGAAATCGTTAGAGCGGTTTCCGAGATCGTCAGTGTAAATAAATATATATATAAATAAATAAATATACAAGAATTGCTCGTTTAAAAGTATATATATATAAATAAATAAATAAATATACAAGAATTGCTCGTTTAAAAGTATAAGATAAGATTTTATTTATTAGGTTCCGTAACAAAAAGGTACAAAGGAACACTTATGGTGCGACTCTGTCTCTATGTATGTTATAATTTTTAATTGCCGATTTTGCCGCCCCCTGTCATGTGCCGCCCGGGGCCATGGCCCCCCCGGCCCCCCTCGCTACGCCACTGGGTTAATTTGACATGTAACTTAACGCTCGTTACAGAGTCATTATCATAATTCGTAGCCCATACTAAGGTGAATAAACGTATAATAGCAGCGTTTTACCTTACAATAAAACGCATATTAAGCGAAATACCTTATTTGAAGCCTATTTAATATATTGAGAGACAGCGATACTGTTTGTAGATGCGTAGCGGTTCACAGCAGGTACCTACAGCTGAACACCTGTAAACAACTTGCAACTCCAGTTTTACGATTCAGGTTTCCCCTTCCCCCAGGCGACCCGTGCCGTAGGGACGGCAACGATGTTTTATCATTGGCGTTCTGTTTGTCGGAACGTTCGGTTCACTACAAAAAATTCTTAGAATTCTTTAATTCTTGGAATTTTTCGTAAGTTTAATCAAAAATATCGTTTTAGAAAACGGTTTTACCGTTCGTTTACTATTATAAATTAAATGTTTTAGAAGCTGAGCACCTGATCGATTCACTTTGAGCGCAGCGTATCGCGTAAGTAAGCGATTTTTTATTTCTTTTTCAGTTATTTTTTTCAGTGAATCGATTCGTCTTAAGCACGGAACAGGTCAAGAAAGTAAAAATTTAAAAATGATCTCATTGTCCTCTTTGAGACTAAAACAGTCCTTATTAAAGTCGTAATTGACGCGATTAGTGTTTGTTTTGCCTTGCGGCCGAAGATGAGCCTGTGCTGTGACCTGATAATTTCCGTGCGTGCCCACTGTGCTGCAGGATAAAATTCCTTTACAATCTCTTTAAATAGATCGATATTCTGTAACGGAATTCAGAAATAGATAAAAAGACGAAAGGTAAAGCCTATAGCTGCCGGACTTGGCAAGGGCGTCAATAAATATGTATTGATTCTAAGTATCATGTTGGCTTTTATATCCGATCCCTGTGTGCCTTAAAATCGACTTTCCGCTCTAAAGAAAGGTAACTAACAAACCTATATCATTAGCGTCTTTGTGGAACATGTTTGTGTAATCCGAAAAATGTTCCGTAAATAAATATGGGCAATTTTTAAATGCACAGTACGGTATAGTCAGGGATACCTCTGAAAAATGTAGTTTGGTAATATTCTTATGCCTTAATCAAATCTAAGCCGCTTGCCAGGGAAGTAAAGGATTACAAAGTGAAACTCGGGAATGTGGAGAGTTGTATTAATTACCAAATATAAGTTCCGGTTAAAGATAATTGAGAAAATCTGCATATGAGAGAGTCACTCTTTAATTCTTAACTATAATAATAGCGTTTAATAACGCAAGGCGAGCGTATTTGATTAATTTGATTACTTGGCTGCTGCGTAAGCAGAGTAAAAGGGTGCATCATTGCACTAGCTTATTAAAAACTTCTTACCTGCGCAAGGTGTGAAGAAATTTACAACCAGTATGTTTTTATTTTGTGTATAGGACTATACACAAAATAAAAACATATATAAGGATATAAAAGGCTGGTATAATAATTATTATTCTGTGGAAGCAGGCATGAGTGGAAAAATTATCAAGTGTTAAGACGGTGTAAAAGCACTAGTCTGACCCAGTAGGGCAGTGACCCTGTCTGCAGAGCCTATTGTTCTGGGTTCAAATCCCAGTATGGGAATATATTTGTGTGATGCACACAAATAGCGAGACGTAGTTGAACGAAAGAGAGCCATCATCTGAAAATAGCCTTTTATTTGAATGGCTTTTCCCTTTTTACGTTGAGATTATATTCAAATATGTTTGTGAATTGGATCTTTTTCCTTTTACTACGTCCATTTTTTCCCGAGCTACGGTTGTGTTATTATGTATTTAAGTATACATATGCCTATAATAAGAGTATTATGTCGCCTTGCTACCATAGTACAAGCCTTCCTCAGTTTTTGGAAAAATAGATTCCCCAATGTCTATTTATTTTGGTACCGATAACAAATTTCCCGCTTATTAAGGCTTATGAGTATTACTATTTATCTAGATAATAAACCGGCCGTCTGCGCAAGACGTGCATCTTCCCATTTTCATATTTCCCGCCTGCGCAAGGCGTGTGAATAATATGATTGTTAAGACAGCTGAAAATTTTGCAGTCTGCGCAAGGCTTGCAATTTTCATGACTCAATTTTCTGCCTGCGCAAGGCGATTAAATATTTTATTTAGCCTGCTGAAAACCTGCCGCCTTCGCAAGGCGCGTGTTTACATATCCTGCGTCACAAGCAGATCGAGCAGATGTGGTATAATAGGTATAATACAATTAGCATGTTTCTAAAGCGGTTTTTGTCGGCCTACGCAAGGCGTTTTTGAAACTTACGTGTGATGGAGGAAACAACACAAGATTATAACGCCTCCTAAGCTTAGTACCAAGTGCTTAGTTTGTTAATTACCAAGTCATTTTGACAGTGGTTATATATTTCTACTGCGGAATCACTTCCCAGTAAACATTAAATAGTCTCGAGAAGACTTTGTCAAAGCGGACCCCAGGCCTTCACAGGCCGCGGCCAATGCCGGAATAACGCAAGGAGGATGATGATGAGTCTGGTGAAGACTAAAAAGATTATCACAGTTATTGCTGGTGACTTGATAAACGTGGTTTCCTTTTCTGTGAGAACTTTTTCCACTATATAGTTATCTACTACATATTTTCTTGTCGTTAACGACGTTTGAAACACCTAGCTCACGCTGACGCGGAGTGGGTTGACATGATAATATTCAAAATTAACCACGGTTTTATCAGCCTACTGATTTAGGTTTTAAAGTGGGATTTGAGGTCATTTAATCATTTAAGTAAACCTGTTGATAGTGTTGATGCATATCAAGGCCGCAGTATTCTTTGGTTCAGGATATTAACCGTTTCCCAAACATCTTAAATGGGTTATTTATCTATTATTTTAATCAAATAGTTATCTAGCCCGCTGGCCGCTCCGGCGCCACATGAGGCCAATAATCTAAAGATCAGATTGCTTTGGACTGTTTTTGGTCATTCATATGTTCAGTTAAGCCCACGTGGGTTGAACACATTTTAAGGAATTGGCTATGTGGATGAAATAGCAAAAATTTTTGCATAGTTTTTCGCTATGTAAGAATGCAGTTGTGATATGTTATTACATATTTTGAGGCTCCAAGAACGACCTGAACCAATGTTACAAAGAACCATTACATTAAAATGTGTTCACATCCTCATAAAGTAGCACGGGGTGACTCGTCTACTCATTATTTAGTCCGAATGAAACAATACGTATTTAAATTATGAGTTTTAGGTTAAGATTACCGCCATAACACGTTTTTAAAAATAAAAGAGGGGAAAAGGACACCTATGTAAGAAGTGATAAAATGTATGGGGTAATAAACCCACCTACAAACTTAAAACGCTGTCATATTACAGCTTTTCATCAGCATTTTAAATAAAGTAACCTCTATGGTTAATAAATATATCACATTCATTGGGTATTCGGAAAACTATTTCTCATACCTAATCATTGTTTTTGGTAACAATATTTTGCAGGATAAGTACTTGACGTGGTTTCAAAATGATTTTAATACTCATATAAAGATGGACCGTCAAAACGATTTTTTAACCTATGCCGAATAAGCCCATGACCCATGACCCATGGGGTTTGATAAGTGTCTCAAAATTTTGGTTTGGAGCTCAGATCTCGGAACTACAGATATAGGTACCTTAACCTCAATATCATATTCTTCATTACAAAACCAGAAGGCTACGTCATGCCATATAATGGAATGATTATATATCTTTATGCTTCCAACGAAAATTACGGGTCTTACCCGCATACATACGTATCCTTAAGGAGAAAAATATTTGATTGTAACATCTTGCGCTTCCATAAGCTGGTTCCCCAAAACAAAAAGGCATTTATATATGAAGAAAATTCTATCATCAGCTTTGGCTATTACATGTGTACAAATTACAAATAAAACGCTTCGCACACGCGCGTCTAGCCGCCTAGGCGTTGTTAGCCTATGGCCAATCCTTGACTTAACAGAAAGTACATACATATTGGGTAAATAGCTAACAAAAAATATTAGGAAACTGGGAGAGAACTCTCCAGACAAAAAGTCTAAGGTTAAGTTGTAGCCTGTTAACCAAGGCAATTAAAAGTTAAACTGTTGTAGTACAAATACTACAAATTGCACAGGAGGTACTTTGTTTAGGACTGTATTCATACATGGATTCAATGACCTTAATACGTATACTCATAATGTATAACGAATGACTAAGTTATACTTATACAAAGCCTCAATAGGCTTGTTACTTGATATACTTACACTTCCTTTTTGGATGATAGATTCGTTTACCAAAAGAGTATCTTATGCTTAGGAGATTTCAATGATGAAAAATTCACAAGTGTACTTATCCTCACTATATGATAATAAGCGTACCACTTACCAAACGTACCCAGATTATTATTTCCGTTAATAAAATTGGAACCACGTTACACATGGCCCACATGGGTTCAGTATGGGTTATACTCAAGAGGCCAAGAATATTTCCGGCGTACTAGAATGCTCGGGAAAATTACTAAAATTAGACTTCATAAAACGAATTAAGTACATCACGAAAGAACCATGATTGTTGGAACATTAGTCATACCATTGGTATTAAGGTTTTCAATAGCTGCGCACATTAGTGTTATACACTTTTAAAGTTGTAGCCGATTGAGCGAAATTTTTCTTCGCTACCAAATTTTGCCATGTCATAGCCATAAGGCAGTAATTATAATATTCACTGTCTATTATGTAATGCTGTAATTGCCAGAAATAAATAGTGACTATTTGGATAAGGCATTAATGAATGGATCAGTTCCTTAACCGTTTTCTATAATATTATATTATGTAATAATATCATGTCATGCAAATCAATATACATATTAATATAATGTACCTATGTCATGTCGATTATTCTATGATACTGAAAAGAGATAAACGAGTTGCGAGGAATTTAACACACAATCCAAAACTTAAGTTTTTCGCTTATACTTACCCTAAAAGAAATGATACTGCAATAACCCTACTTACTGGCAATTGCAGAGTCGGGGTCAAAACATTAAAAACATACTAAGATTGGATATAATCATGAAATAAACGTAAACATAAGTCATGACCTGACCTTGTTAGAGGGATGAAATAAAAAAGTAACAGGTTTTTTCATAATTTATTTTAATATCATTATGGGTCCGTATACACAATAGGTATACAGGGTGTCCCAAGACTATGGGACATGAACGTAAAGTACCTTAAATATCGTAGATAGGGTATTTTGCTAAAAGAAGACTTTATTTTATTTTTAAAATTAAGTAAAACTGCAATCATAGATTTTTAAATAATTACATGGTTAAACCGGGAATCAAACTCGCTACACGAGAAAAAAAAAACATCCTGTAATTTTGTCATACCGATCGATAGGTTTCATCATAAGGATTATTTTTCTCTAAATAACATAGTGTCGGACATAAAAAGAAGACCATGAATTTTAACATTTTACGTGGCATACTCCTTAGCCTTAAATTTTGTCCATACAATATTTCCAAAAAAAATTTAAAATTTTTGAATGCAGTTTTGCCAAGTTTTAAAAATAAAATAAAGTCTTCTTTCAGCAACATATCCTATCTGTGATATTTTAGGTACTTTCCCTTCATGTCCCATGGTCTTGGGACACCCTGTATAGATAAAATTTAAAAATGTTTCAAACATTCCTTACCGACTAATAATAAGTTACAATAGAAAAATAGGTCACTGTGCACTTATCAATTCAGTCACTGCAGCTGCTGTCAGCTGCAATTCACATTCCTCCATATATAGGTACACAAGGTATCTGATGTGTGAAGTGCACTTGAAGTTGTTATTTCCATTGGCGATTCAATTAATCACATTGGCGTTTTCTTGACCACCAGGCGAATACAGACACGTCTCAATATATTAAATAGGCTTCAAATAACGGTACAGAAGCTTAATAGCAGCGTTTTACCTTACAATAAAACGCATATTAAGCGAAATACCTTATTTGAAGCCTTATTTTTAACTACGCCTGTGGCTATTTTATTTTCCCATTTGAGGGTATTTTTTGTTCGCTGCTAGTAAACAACATTTTTAGACTATTCAGTTTCAAAGATACGTCTTTATGTCATTTCACATTTGAATTTATAAATGATGCAACTAAATATTTGGTAAGTGGTATATTGCAACTTCGGTTAAATTAATATTTTGAGAACCAATGATAAAACATCGTTGCCGTCCCTACGGCACGGGTCGCCTGGGGGAAGGGGAAACCTGAATCGTAAAACTGGAGTTGCAAGTTGTTTACAGGTGTTCAGCTGTAGGTACCTGCTGTGAACCGCTACGCATCTACAAACAGTATCGCTGTCTCTCAATATATTAAATAGGCTTCAAATAAGGTATTTCGCTTAATATGCGTTTTATTGTAAGGTAAAACGCTGCTATTATACGTTTATTCACCTTAGTATGGGCTACGAATTATGATAATGACTCTGTAACGAGCGTTAAGTTACATGTCAAATTAACCCAGTGGCGTAGCGAGGGGGGGGGGCCGGGGGGGCCATGGCCCCGGGCGGCACATGACAGGGGGCGGCAAAATCGGCAATTAAAAATTATAACATACATAGAGACAGAGTCGCACCATAAGTGTTCCTTTGTACCTTTTTGTTACGGAACCTAATAAATAAAATCTTATCTTATACTTTTAAACGAGCAATTCTTGTATATTTATTTATTTATTTATATATATATACTTTTAAACGAGCAATTCTTGTATATTTATTTATTTATATATATATTTATTTACACTGACGATCTCGGAAACCGCTCTAACGATTTCGCAGAAATTTGTTATGTGGGGGTTTTTGGGGGTGAAAAATCGGTCTAACTTATCCTTAGGTCCCGGAAAACGCGAATTTTCGAGTTTTCGTGCGTTTTTCTTCGCGCGCCATCTCATGTGCAGTAGTTGTACTGTTAAGACAGAATTCTTTCGGTCGATGTAAGTACTATTTATTGCAAACACTAGATGGCGACACAGGTCAAGGCTAAAACGAATAGAAAATACACTATTTGAGTTTTTGTGGCGAAATGCGCGCCATCTCGTGTGGAGTAGTTGTGTTGTTAAGGCTGAGAATTCTTTCGCTCGATGTAGGTACTATTCATTTTTGAACTAGATGGCGACACATGTCAAGGATACGAAACAGAACCGAGCGAAGCTCGGTTGCCCAGATTTTTGTTAATTATGAGACCAACATTTTTCAAATCGCGCTGAGAAACGCGCCAATTCTCTGTTTTGTGCTGGCGCCGAATGCACCACGGCTGCGAGGGACGCGGGGCGGGGGCGCGAGCGCCGAGCTTCCACGAACTATAGGCGAATGTTCGAAAAACTATGGCGAAAGAGCTTAAGCGGCAGCTATATTACACGATGAAACACCTTATCTTCATACTGTTAAGCCTTACTTTGTAATGAATGGAGTTTTACATTTTTGTACTTACGACAGATGAATACTTGAGTTGAGCAAACAAAATTCGTCATTTTGTTCCGAAGTTTCGATTTTAAAAACTGCAATTACTTCTTAGTGCTAAGTTTAATTATAATAGGAAAATATTACATTTGATTTGTGGATTGATATTCAATTCATTTATTGTCAAATTGGGTAAGTGTCTATTTTAAGTATTTTTGAATTTGAATTGAATGTTGAATAGTTTTGTTCCAAGTTTGAAATATTTCTCGTATGTTATGTGCGTAAGTAAACAATAATATTTTAGCTTTGTGCTAAGGCCACCGAGTAATATTAGACGGTCAACCAAATTTTAGCACTAAAAAATCGGCAAAGTGCGAGTCGAACTCGCCCACCGAGGGTTCCGTACAAACTTTCAGTAGTTTAATCATCAAATGTTATTCATATAACTCTACAAACTTGACTAAATCCCTCAAGACTCAATTCCCACATAAGTAATATTTGAATATACAATTTTATTGTTAGACAACGTCCAAAGAAAATCACAATTCAACTTCAATAGTTTACGACATGTAAGGACGCTCCTGAAGCGACCTCATTATATCAGGATAAATGCGATGTAGGAAATGAGCGTTCAACGTACAGCGATATCTTTCGGCAAATTAAGTAAATTAATGTGGGCGAGCTAGTATGGAGGATGATTTTTATGGGATAATTGTTTATTGTGTGAACCGATTTTAACCATGTTTCCTCTCTTTGAAAGCAAAAACTTTCATTTTTATTCTGTAAAAAATACAGGTACAATAAACACCCGCAAGAGTGTTCAAATTGAAAATGTAAATCTGGAAGGATTTTTTATAAAGTAAAAAAAAGTTCTTTTTTTTTTTCAAAAACATTTTTATCCACAATAAAAAAATTATGAAAAAAATAGTTTTGATATGTATAGTTTGAGTTTTCTCTAACGATACCCCACTTGCCCGAGTAAATTTGAAATTTATAGTTTTCCCCCCTTTTATTTTGGCCATTTTCTGTAATTAATATTAATACATTTCAAAATATATACTTTCAATTTGTAGAGATTAACGATGTTCATAAGTATTGCATATTTCAAAGCGATAGCATAAGTAGTTCTCGAGATATTAAATAGTGTGACAGACAGACAAACAGACGGACAGAGTCGCACCTAGGGCTTCCAATACCGGGATCCCGGTATCTCGGGATCCCGGGATCCCGCCTTTTTTTGGGCACTTTTCAATACCGGTATTTAATTTAGCAATACCGGGATCCCGGTATTTTTAAAAACGGTTGTCTATTGTTTGCCCGACAGTCATTTAACATAATATTCATTTGCCCGAATCTAACTTGCCTGAATTTCATTTGCCCGAATGATTTGTTTATCATAAAAGTCATATGACATACTCGTTGTTTATCCGAATATTACCTTCCATAATCATACAATGCCATACTATTTGTTAGCCATATTATTAAGTGCAATAATATGGTTTCATAGAATATTCAAACGCCATAAGCAATTATTGCCATATTAATTGTTGCCCATATTATTACCTAACCTAACCTGCTTTCTGATAGCAGTTTCATTTTCCAGGGGTCACAGTTCTAACCTAACCTAACCTACTTTTCCAGCAGTTTCATTCTCCAGGGGGTCACAGTTCTAACCTAACCTAACCTACTTTCTGATAGCAGTTTCATTTTCCAGGGGGTCGCAGTTCTAACCTAACCTAACCTACTGTCTGATAGTATTTTCATTTTCCGGGGTGTCACAGTTCTAACCTAACCTAACCTACTTTTCAAGCAGTTTCCTTTTCCAGAGGTTCACAGTTCTAACCTAACCTAACCTACTTTCTGATAGCAGTTTCATTTTCCAGGGGGTCACAGTTCTAACCTAACCTAACCTACTTTCTGATAGCAGTTTCATTCTCTATATAGTCCTTCTAGTACCTATTATAGTAGTTTTCGATTCTGCCAAAGCACATTATGGAAATTGACTTTTCTGGACGCTAATTTGTATGACAAATGATGGTATGGAATGTGGTAATTACGGATTTCGATGATTCTGACAAATGACATTATGGAAACTGACTTTATGGGAAACAAAGTTTCTGGCACTAGATTAATATAGTAAACAATGATTATGGCATAAGATGTTATGAGAAACAATATTATGATTGTTGAATAGGATGGCAAATAAAATTATGGCAAATGAAATTCTGGCAAATGGGGGTATCCCTTTAAAAACTAACAAATTATGCCAAATGAAAGAAAATTACTCATCAAAAACGTAAAATTTCTGCATCACGATGGCCACTACACGCGTAAATCTTGCTTCTTGCTCTTGTTTTTCGATTTGACACATTCTCTGTTTGGTGTTTTAGCAATATTTGTAAAAAAATGATAGTTTTTTTCGATGATTACCTAGATAAAGAATTAAAGATACGCGTCAAAAGCATTCATTGAGGAGGGTCTGCCGCAAACATTTTTTGACACATTTATCGCACTTGTGAATTCGCACGTAAGTGTGACAGAGAAGCAACACGTCAAACGTAGTTGCAACAGGCCACAGGGGTTGTCTATTGTTTGCCCGACAGTCATTTAACATAATATTCATTTGCCCGAATCTAACTTGCCTGAATTTCATTTGCCCGAATGATTTGTTTACCATAAAAATCATATGACATACTCGTTGTTTATCCGAATATTACCTTCCATAATCATACAATGCCATACTATTTGTTAGCCATATTATTAAGTGCAATAATATGGTTTCATAGAATATTCAAACGCCATAAGCAATTATTGCCATATTAATTGTTGCCCATATAATTACCTAACCTAACCTACTTTCTGATAGCAGTTTCATTTTCCAGGGGTCACAGTTCTAACCTAACCTACTTTTCCAGCAGTTTCATTCTCCAGGGGGTCACAGTTCTAACCTAACCTAACCTACTTTCTGATAGCAGTTTCATTTTCCAGGGGGTCGCAGTTCTAACCTAACCTAACCTACTGTCTGATAGGGTTGTCTATTGTTTGCCCGACAGTCATTTAACATAATATTCATGTGCCCGAATCTAACTTGCCTGAATTTCATTTGCCCGAATGATTTGTTTACCATAAAAATCATATGACATACTCGTTGTTTATCCGAATATTACCTTCCATAATCATACAATGCCATACTATTTGTTAGCCATATTATTAAGTGCAATAATATGGTTTCATAGAATATTCAAACGCCATAAGCAATTATTGCCATATTAATTGTTGCCCATATTATTACCTAACCTAACCTACTTTCTGATAGCAGTTTCATTTTCCAGGGGTCACAGTTCTAACCTAACCTAACCTACTTTTCCAGCAGTTTCATTCTCCAGGGGGTCACAGTTCTAACCTAACCTAACCTAACCTACTTTCTGATAGCAGTTTCATTTTCCAGGGGGTCGCAGTTCTAACCCAACCTAACCTACTATCTGATAGTATTTTCATTTTCCGGGGGGTCACAGTTCTAACCTAACCTAACCTACTTTTCAAGCAGTTTCCTTTTCCAGAGGTTCACAGTTCTAACCTAACCTAACCTACTTTCTGATAGCAGTTTCATTTTCCAGGGGGTCACAGTTCTAACCTAACCTAACCTACTTTCTGATAGCAGTTTCATTCTCTAGTCCTTCTAGTACCTATTATAGTAGTTTTCGATTCTGCCAAAGCACATTATGGAAATTGACTTTTCTGGACGCTAATTTGTATGACAAATGATGGTATGGAATGTGGTAATTACGGATTTCGATGATTCTGACAAATGACATTATGGAAACTGACTTTATGGGAAACAAAGTTTCTGGCACTAGATTAATATAGTAAACAATGATTATGGCATAAGATGTTATGAGAAACAATATTATGATTGTTGAATAGGATGGCAAATAAAATTATGGCAAATGAAATTCTGACAAATGGGGGTATCCCGTCTGATAGTATTTTCATTTTCCGGGGGGTCACAGTTCTAACCTAACCTAACCTACTTTCTGATAGCAGTTTCATTTTCCAGGGGGTCACAGTTCTAACCTAACCTAACCTACTTTCTGATAGCAGTTTCATTCTCTAGTCCTTCTAGTACCTATTATAGTAGTTTTCGATTCTGCCAAAGCACATTATGGAAATTAACTTTTCTGGACGCTAATTTGTATGACAAATGATGGTATGGAATGTGGTAATTACGGATTTCGATGATTCTGACAAATGACATTATGGAAACTGACTTTATGGGAAACAAAGTTTCTGGCACTAGATTAATATAGTAAACAATGATTATGGCATAAGATGTTATGAGAAACAATATTATGATTGTTGAATAGGATGGCAAATAAAATTATGGCAAATGAAATTCTGGCAAATGGGGGTATAGATATGGTTGTCTATTGTTTGCCCGACAGTCATTTAACATAATATTCATTTGCCCGAATCTAACTTGCCTGAATTTCATTTGCCCGAATGATTTGTTTACCATAAAAATCATATGACATACTCGTTGTTTATCCGAATATTATTTTCCATAATCATACAATGCCATACTATTTGTTAGCCATATTATTAAGTGCAATAATATGGTTTCATAGAATATTCAAACGCCATAAGCAATTATTGCCATATTAATTGTTGCCCATATTATTACTTAACCTAACCTACTTTCTGATAGCAGTTTCATTTTCCAGGGGTCACAGTTCTAACCTAACCTAACCTACTTTCTGATAGCAGTTTCATTTTCCAGGGGGTCGCAGTTCTAACCTAACCTAACCTACTGTCTGATAGTATTTTCATTTTCCGGGGGGTCACAGTTCTAACCTAACCTAAACTACTTTTCAAGCAGTTTCCTTTTCCAGAGGTTCACAGTTCTAACCTAACCTAACCTACTTTCTGATAGCAGTTTCATTTTCCAGGGGGTCACAGTTCTAACCTAACCTAACCTACTTTCTGATAGCAGTTTCATTCTCTAGTTCTTCTAGTACCTATTATAGTAGTTTTCGATTCTGCCAAAGCACATTATGGAAATTGACTTTTCTGGATGCTAATTTGTATGAAAAATGATGGTATGGAATGTGGTAATTACGGATTTCGATGATTCTGACAAATGACATTATGGAAACTGACTTTATGGGAAACAAAGTTTCTGGCACTAGATTAATATAGTAAACAATGATTATGGCATAAGATGTTATGAGAAACAATATTATGATTGTTGAATAGGATGGCAATTAAAATTATGGCAAATGAAATTCTGGCAAATGGGGGTATCCCCATAGATATAACTTTTCAAAAAATTGGTTAATGCATATGAACTAACGTATACCATAGCTACTCTATTTTTACTGTACGTGTGCGTTAGTGTGTTGAACTCTAGCTCAAAACTTTGCCGTAACATTTCCTATAGTAACGAAATTGGGAACTCACTGCTCAACTATCAAAATTATGAAAATTACTTTTCTTATCCGTAAATTAAGTGCTCCTTTTTGATTTTGATTATCATGGATTTCCGCAAAGTAATGTGTGATTCCATAGATTTGTAGTATATCCCTAATTAACACTTTAACAGTAACTTAACGTTACTGTCTGCAACATACATGTGACACACGTATGTGAATAAAATAGCATGTAAGCAATAATTTACTATATAAAGTATGTTTAGTTTTACTTGTCTCTCTTCTGTATTGATTATTGACAATACAACACACATCATTCACAATGACCAGTTTTACTTAACCTCCATTCAACCCTCCAACTTCATCATATCTCATGGCGACCCATACCAGTAGAACCAAGGAAACGGATTTCACCACGGAGCGCAACATATGAAAATGAAGACAGAAAAACAATTCAAGATTGAAGATTCAAGATTGGGTAACGAAGATACCACCATTATGAAGATCGGCACTGAAGATACAAGATTACTTTTATGAAAATTGAAGCATTGAAGAAACCATTTTTAAGAAGAAAGAAGCCTTTCAGCAAACTAAAGAAGAAAAGAAGAAAGAAAATAATTATGTCCTGTATATAAGTCTACGAAGAAAGAAGAGCGTTGTCCAGGGTTTCCCGGCTCGCGAATCAAGAGGTGTCCAGGGTTATCCCGGCCCATCATCAAGAGGTGTCCAGGGTTATCCCGGCCCAGCTCGAGGGAGTCCAGGGTTAGCCCGGCCCGCATCATCTTCAGAGCATCGGTCACGTGCACATGGAAGACTCACGTTGCCAGCCAGCGTCACGCGACAGCCCGACCGCCCGCCCGTGCCAGCGCGGAATGCAGCGTCAACAATTCAACATGACCTACTAAGCGAAGTACATTGCGCTATCTATGTAAGTTAGTTATATTATTTTGTCATGTTATTTAGCAATTTATAGGGATCCTTTTTGCAGTATTTTTTTTTATTAATTAATTGAGGTGACAAATTTATTATGTTATTAGAATTACAGTCTTTACGCGATAAACTAAATAAGTTGAAAGAGGATATTTCTAAGTTAGGTCCAGAGAGGCGACGGAAAGAAATAGGTAAAAGAAAATTAGAGGAATCACATGAATTATATGACCACTTTGCGGATATTGTGTCTCAGTTAAAGGAAAAGCAAGACGAATATAGTTCTTCAGGAATAAAATTAGGTAATTTACTTATAGGCGAAGTTAAAGAAACTTACGAGAGGATTAAGTTATCGTTACTATTCTTTGATACAGATTCCCAAACAGACGGAAAAATGGCTAAACCTAGTTTTGATGTTAAAACGGCCATCGCCTTGTTGCCCGTCATGACAGGGCAAGAGGATACAACTAAACAGTTAATAGATGGTATTCTTATGTACAGTACTATTATTAATACCGAATCTCAACAGACATTGATAGAATTCATTTTAAAAACAAGACTTTCGTCTAGCGCTAAGCTCAGGTTAAAGACGTCATACGTTAGCGTAGAATCTCTCGTTTCGGATATGCGTACATTTTTGCTTCCTAAAAAATCGTCCGAATCGATTCAGGCTCAGCTGTACAGAGCTAGACAAGGTAGGAGAACAATAGAAGCTTTCGGAGCTGAAATTGAGGATCTTTTTGTCAATTTGACTATTTCTCAGGCCGACGGTAACGACAGTAGGTACGACGTACTGCGGCCACTAAACGAAAGCGCTTTGCAGATGGTCTTTCAGACCCAAAATTAAGCACAATAATATCTTCTAGGCAATTTACATCTTTGCCCGAAGCTATTAGGACAGCCATTGATGAGTATAGCTCGTCACCACGCTACGATCAGATCCTACATTACGGACGCGGACGTTCTCGTAATCATTATCATAACAACGGGAACCGAAATAATTATTCTAATCGTTACGATAGGAGTAAAAGTTATAATACAGACAGAAATACATTTAGAACACGGTATTATTCTAATAATAGCCGTAATGCAAGTATTTCGCAACACTTCCCGACAAATAGAGCTACGCGGCCACAGCCTTTTGCTGACCGCGCATCCAGCGTTCGCCGACCTGCGCGCGCGACCCCGCCGCGGCCCGCGCCCGCGCATTCACGTGCACAACACATACGATCGACAAATGAGGACGTAAAACCAAATAAGCAGTTTTTTCGTGACTAACATGAATAGTGCGATATTTAACTATAACAAAAATAATTATAGTACGGTAAATTGTATTGTAGGTAATGGACATAAATTAAAACTTTTGGCCGACAGTGGAGCAGGCCTATGTGCTATTAGGTACGAATATTTGCAAGACAAACCCGATCTCCTTAAACGAGTGCAAGGAGATAGCATTACTATTACGGGAGTTTGTGGAGATTTAATTTCAGATGGATACATTTATTTAGATTTAGACTTTAACGGTTTTATTTGCCAAGGAAAGTTTCATGTTTTTAAGAATTTGCAATGCTCAGCTGAAGCTATTTTAGGTGAAAAATTTTTCTTACGTTACAATGCAGACATAAGTTATAAACATAATGCATTATTTTTAGAGGACAAAGGTCAAACTATCTCAATACCTATGAACGTGTATTCTAAAAGTAGTTTTATTCAAAACATACCACCTCGCTGCGAAATTATGACTCACATCGCGTCACAGCTGACCGATGATTGTGTAGTACTATCGGAAGAAATGCAAGAAGGCGTTTTTGTAGCAGGTGTCATTTCAAGACCAGAGAAAGGTAAAATACCAGTACGAATATTAAATACGACAGATAAGCCAGTCAGTTTAGATTTATCAAGTTTGAATGTACACAGATTATGTCATTTTGATATTTGCAATTTTGATTCAAGGAAAATTAGTGTTGACAGAGTAAAAACATTATTAGATCTTTTAAATTTAGATACTTATTTAAATAAAGAGGAACAATTAAGCATAGAACAAATTTGCGCAAAATACGCAGATGTTTTTCATCTGCCCGGCGACAAGCTAACTACAACTAACTTGCTACAACACAAAATTAAGTTAAAAGATAATGCAAGTCCAGTATACGTAAAGCCATACAGAATACCACATGCTTTACGTAATGAACTTCAAACTCAGATTAAAAATATGCTAGATAACGATATAATAGAGGAGACCACTTCAGAGTGGTCCAGCCCAGTTTTGCTAGTTCCCAAAAAATGTGATAAGTTAGGAGAAAAGAAGTGGAGGTTAGTTGTTGATTATAGGCAGCTTAACAATAAGATACAGGATGATAAGTTCCCACTACCCAATATAACAGAAATTTTAGATTCCCTTGCAGGTAGTATATATTTTTCAAAACTTGATCTTTCTCCAGGATATTACCAACTAGCTTTAGACAAAGAATCTAGAAAGTATACAGCGTTTACGACCGATAAGATGTATCAAATGAAGCGATGTCCCATGGGACTGCGAACAAGCCCTAGTGTTTTCTCTAGACTTATGACTATAGCCATGTCCGGATTAAATTATAAACAATGTTTCATATATTTAGACGATTGCATTGTCATAGGAAACTCCATGACGTCACACAACCATAACCTTATTCGAGTGTTAGAACGATTGAGAAGTACAAATCTTAAGCTAAATCCATTAAAGTGTGAATTTTTGCGAAAAGACATAATGTATTTAGGCCATAAAATTACTTCAAATGGAGTAGAACCCGATCCAGCAAAAGTAGAAGCATTAAATAAATATCCAAAACCAACAAATACAGATGAGGTAAAAAGATTCGTAGCATTTGCCAATTATTACAGACGGTTTATTCAAAATTTCGCGAATATCGCTTATCCATTAAATCAACTTTCTAAGAAAAATGCAGTTTTCAACTGGACCCCAGAGTGTGAAACAGCCTTTATAAAATTAAAAGAAATACTTACAGGTCCACAAGTTCTAGATTACCCTGATTTTTCTGAAAATAATGTGTTTACTTTACATACAGATGCTTCAAAGATAGGCTTAGGAGCAGTTTTGTCTAATTCCAATGGCAAAGTAGTCGCATATGCAAGTCGAAACCTTAAGCCAGCTGAAACGCGATACCCAATAATAGATTTGGAATTGCTAGCTATAGTTTGGGCGACAAGACATTTTAGACCATATCTCTATGGGAAAAAGTTTAAAATTGTCACAGACCATAAACCTTTAATTTATCTTTTCGGAATGACTGATCCTTCGAGCAGATTAACCAAATATAGATTATATTTGGAGGAATTTAATTTTGACATTGAATACATTCCGGGACGAAACAATGCAGCTGCAGACGCATTGAGTCGTTTACCGATGAATAGTGATGATTTAAAAAATATTAGGACAAACGTTGTATCAGTCATAACGAGAGCTCAATCACGGAAGTTACGCGCGCAGCAAGAACAACAACAAACGTGTGATCAAGGTAGCTTAGTGACAGATGATCCCGCACACGATAGGCTTGATCAACCTAGAGTGGTGGAAATCATCAAAGCACCAAAAAATTATATTGAATTAATACTAAACTCTAACTACAAGACGTGTCGAAGTGGAATAATGAGTAGTAAAGGAAATTTTTGGTACGTACCAAGCAAATCGTGCATGTATCTAACATCCCGATCGTTATCTACCGTAGGCGTGTTAGCGAGGGAATTAGAACAATTTTGCAAGGAGCAAAACATAAGTGAAGTTATAATTATAAAGAATTATCGAAATGCACATAAAGTAAATGAATTTTTAGCTAGCTATAAATGTAATATTCCTAGGATCTTAGTAACAAGAGGTGTTACAAAAGTATACGATAAAGACGAAATACGAGTTATTTTAAACGATTTCCATCTATTACCCACCAGTGGACACGCGGGGGTTAATAGAATGCTTAATAATATAAAGCAACACTACTTCTGGCCAAGAATGAGCCACGATGTATACGAGTATGTTAAGAAATGTGCACATTGTCAATACAACAAGCACACTAATAAGTACATTAAGGAACCAATGGTGATCACTTCGACACCAAGCTCATCTTTCGAAAGAATTTCTTTAGATATACTTGGACCTTTAGAAATAGATAATTATAACTATAAGTACGTATTAACAATTCAGTGTGAACTGACTAAGTTCGTAGAAGCATACCCGTTAGAAAGAAAAGACACTGAATCTGTAAGTAAAGCTTTTGTAAATAATTTCGTTTTAAGATATGGCATTCCATGCGACATTATAACGGATCAAGGTACCGAATTTATGTCTAGTGTATTTAGCGATATTTATAAATTATTAGGTGTTAATAAGCTACACTCAACTGCTTATCACCATGAAACCATAGGAGCGCTTGAAAACACACACAAAAATCTAGGTGCATATCTTAGGATTCAATGTAGTAACAACCGCACCGATTGGAGCACTTGGTTAAGTTATTGGTGTTTCTCATATAACACCACCGTGCATACCGAGACACAATATACGCCATTCGAATTAGTTTTCGGCAAACACTGCCGTTTGCCCAATAATTTAATTTCTTCTGTCGACCCTCTCTATAATTATGATAGTTATCCTAAAGAATTTAAGTATAGGTTACAAAGAGCTCAATCAGAAGCTAGAAATAATTTAATGTCTAGTAAATTTAGTAGAAAATTAATGTATGATAAGAAAATGAATTCTGTTCAATATAAACCAGGAGACTTGGTACTTTTGAAAAATCAAGTAGGCAATAAATTAGATTCTATTTATAATGGACCTTATGAGGTTATAGAAGATATCTCACCTAATGTTAAGATTTCAAAAAATGATCAGATATATATAACTCATAAAAATAACACTAAGATGTATTTGAAATAAAAATAAGTTTGTTATTTTAAAATCAATAAGTTAAAAAAAATGTAAATTCATACACGTATGTCACATTTTTTTTTCTTCCTTTGTGGGGGTGAAGAGTAACTTTACGGGGAGATGTAGTATATCCCTAATTAACACTTTAACAGTAACTTAACGTTACTGTCTGCAACATACATGTGACACACGTATGTGAATAAAATAGCATGTAAGCAATAATTTACTATATAAAGTATGTTTAGTTTTACTTGTCTCTCTTCTGTATTGATTATTGACAATACAACACACATCATTCACAATGACCAGTTTTACTTAACCTCCATTCAACCCTCCAACTTCATCATATCTCAGATTATTTCTTAATGTGATTTTTAATAATCTATGTCGGACAATTTAGCTTTCTTGGCTAATTGTTCAATGATTTGGCGGATTTATTTTATTACTGCTTTAGCGCCTCTAGCGCTACGAAAAACAAAAATACCACTAAATTGTACCGTAGATATTGATGACAATGTGTTTCCAAAGACAAAATTTAATCATCTCATGTTCTAATTTCAAAAGTCAATGATGAAACTATAGAGTGTGTGTAATAGAGAAATGCTCTTAATGCTTGTTATTTAATAAAGTGATATTAAAGTTAAATCTACAGTACAATTACACCATTAACAGTTAACACTGACTATAAAATGTAACACAGCATGACAGCATGAATGAGATACAGCTTCCTAGCATCACAGCCATACTAAAGAAGAGGCGACTGAGGTGGATCGGGCATGTGTATCGAATGGAGCGGACTCATTTGCCTCATTAAATCCTGCTGGGAGAGGTTGCAGATGCAAAGAGACCGGTCGGACGGCCAATGCTGCGCTTTAAAGATTGCGTGAAGCATGGTCACATTTGATATTCCATGCAACCAGTGGCAGCGACTGGCCGAAGACCGACCTACGTGGCGCCGTGTTGTCCATGACGGTCAATTTAAGCACGCCAATGCCTGGTTCTCCTCCTTGAATGATAAACGCATGAGGCGTCACAAGCAGGCCTCTAACCCCCGCCCATCTGGGGGAGCATATACCTGCCGTGTGTGCGGACGAGGGATCCTCTCTCGAATTGGGCTGTACAGCCACGAACGTAAGTGTCGCAAGGATGCTGCTTGTATCGTCTGTTATAGATGCAAAGGCCTGTTATTATTAAAATGTAAAAGGTTCTATTCCACACGAGCTTAAAGAGATCGATTTGGCAGAAAACATGGTTTGCTATGGCCGCGCCTTCTTGCAAAATGTCCGATCTGGCGGCGATATCTAACTTACAGAATCACCTGAGTAGATCTGGCGCTCTTTCCCGCTTGCTTTTATACTGCGTCCTCAGTCCCACTCATAACAAACATAAAGAGCACAGGGCGTAGCCTTTTCAACTATGTATACTTAAAAACAATAAAAGTTAAACCGACTTGGCCACATAAGTTTGCGAACCGTTTTGGGTTGAAATCGAAACTTTTAAAGTTGGAAATTTAATCGATTTGACCCATTTGTAAGTCGGATTGGCAAGATTCCGCTGTAGTATAACACGCATGAAAAGTAACAAACGAAATTTTGAATAAAATTTGTTATTTTAAGCAAATTACTTGGTTTTTATATTTTTCCGATTTCAATACCGGGATCCCGGGATCCCGGTATTGAAATCGCCAATACCGGAATGAATACCGGTATTGGATAAGGTCCGGTATTTGGAAGCCCTAGTCGCACCATATAAGGGCCTTTTATTTGTACCTTTTTGGTAAGGAATCCTAAAAAGGCGCGAAATTTAAATTTTATATGAGAATTTAACCTTCGCCCCTATATTTTCAATATTTTTTTGAAGTTTTAGAATATGGTTCGTCGATGATTCCGCCAACGCCAAGGTTTAGGAAGGCACGCGTTTCAAGAAATTAACTAGCCGCTGAGCCGTCTATTTTTAAATTTGCCGTTTTTTTAGTACAAGATTTGGTTGACCGTCTTCTTTAGTAGGAACAAAAGACAAAAGCTATTGGTTTGGATTACCTCAAAAAGGAAAAACGGATCCCTATAGGATCACTCGTGCGTCTGTCTGTCCGTCTGTCACAGCCAATTTTCTCCAAAACTACTGAACCGATTAACTTGAAATTTGGCACACATATGTCCTGTGACCAAAGACGGACAAGCAATTTAAATTAAGAAAATTTAATTGTAGGGGTCACTTTATTAACCTATGACTCAATACTGAGAATAAACAATGAAAACTCGGAGCCTCGGGTGGCTATGTATACTAGTGGTGTTGTACTTGCGCGGCGGCGTGGGGGGTTACCTACGCCATTTCGAAAGATGTTTTGCCGATTATTGTTTCGCCGAAAACGTTTTGTCGAATCTTCTTTTAAACGAAAGCTTGATCAATCGAAGTTACAATTCATCGAAATAACGTTTTGTCGAAAGCTTATAACATCGAATATTCATTTTTTCGAAACATTTGACTGATCGTACAGTCGAGGTCAAAAATACCTTTACAGTTGAATGTTACAAAAATACCTTTACATTTATATAATTTTACACACTGCATGACAAAAATATGCTTCCAACACACATGACAGATTCATCTTTTCACTTATCGCACCAAAGTTCAGTTTACAATCTGTCTTCCATAGAAACATTGTCACAAATTGTGACATAATAGGTTTACATTGCATGTTACAGAATAAGATTTCCTGTGAATGTGCCGTAAATATGTTTACATTTGCAGTAACATTATACAGGGTGGGGCCTGTAACAAAAGCAAAAAATTAAACTGTAGGCTATACTCCTTAAACTGACCAACATTTGTTCAGTGACTTTTAAAAATTATGAAGTCTTTAAATTTTCAATTTTTCATACAAAATAAATATTAGCTTCAATGTACGCCATTATTGTTGTCATTGACGTTGTCTGTCACACTTTAGACTTAACAGAATTCGCAATACATTACCTCTTAGAAAAAACTTTCAAGGGTGATAAAAATCGAAATACAAGTTATTTTTAAAAGTCGCTGAACAAATGTTGATCAGTATAAGGAGAATAGCCTACAGTTTAATTTTTTGCTTTTGTTACAGGCCCCACTCTGTAAACTTTACGTTTTTGCTTACTTTTCGTTTACTTACACCTATTGCTACATAAATATCTTTATAGATTTCATTAGGATTTGATTCTTAATTTGAATAATGACAATCACCGAAAACAGTACCATACTGTCAAATAACCTATCTCTTTCATTCGTCGTGTTTGGCCTAGTTATTATCCTCTCGATGAGTTATTGATAATTGTGCAAAAAAGTACAGTTTGCAATAAAAGCCTGTACAGTCAGCGTCATAACCTTGGTACCATTGGAAGTAGCAGAGTTGGGCAAAAAGTAATCGACTAACGATGAACGATTAAAATAAGACGATTAATTAGTTTTAATCGATTGGAAAGGACGATTAATTAGTTGTAATCGAAGATCTTCGATTAACGTTAATCGCGTATAAATTAATCGTCGACTAATTTTGACCATCGATTTTTTTAATCGACTAACTAGTCGAATAAAAAGTAAATCGATTAATACCTATCTCTGATCCAGGCATGGCCTTTAATATTTCATATACTTACAGGATGTAAATCTAATACGGGCGATTAAACAAACCGCTTATGTTGACCGTTTCAAGTAGCTACGGACCTGAACGGTTATTAACACGAGGTGTCTTGCGTAGACGGCGGCGACCGCGCGGTAGCGATACATAGTGAGGTGTCTCCTCACTCTTACTACCACGAATTTCAATAACGATAGTGTTATCTCTGTCACTCTTTACTGTATGCGCGAAGTGCACATACCACGAGTATAGGTTTTCGGGGGTGCTGATTTCAAAATTAATGACCAATTTGGAACCTGATATTGCTGACTGTCACTTTGACACAAAAGTCGTCATGGGTGTCGTCAAACAGGTTTTTGAGTGTGCTGATTTCAAAATTAATGACCAAACTGCAATCTGACGTTGCTGACTGTCACTTTGACTCAAAAGTCGTCAGCGGTGTCGTCAAATAGGTTTTCGGGGGGCTGATTCCAAAATTAATGACCAATCAATAATCTGACATTGTTGCCTGTCACTTTGACGCAAAAGTCGTCATGGGTGTCGTCAAATAGGTTTTTGAGGTGCTGATTCCAAAATTAATGACCAATCTGGAATCTGACATTGCTGACTGTCACTTAAAAGCAAAAGTCGTCATGGGTGTCGTCAAATAGGTTTTTGAGTGAGCTGATTTCAAAATTAATGACCAAACTGCAATCTGACGTTGCTGACTGTCACTTTGACTCAAAAGTCGTCAGGGGTGTCGTCAAATAGGTTTTCAGGGGTGCTGATTCCAAAATTAATGACCAATCAATAATCTGACATTGTTGCCTGTCACTTTGACGCAAAAGTCGTCATGGGTGTCGTCAAATAGGTTTTTGAGGTGCTGATTCCAAAATTAATGACCAATCTGGAATCTGACATTGCTGACTGTCACTTTAAAGCAAAAGTCGTCATGGGTGTCGTCAAATAGGTTCTCGGGGGTGCTGATTCCAAAATTAACGACTAATCAGAAATGTGAGATTGCTGACTGTCACTTTAACACAAAAGTCGTCATGGGTCTCGTCAAATAGGTTCTCGGGGGTGCTGATTCCAAAATTAATTACCAATCTGGAATCTGACATTGCTGACTGTCACTTTGACGCAAAAGTCGTCATGGGTGTCGTCAGATAAGTTTTTTGGGTGCTGATTCCAAAATTAATGACCAATCTGGAATTTGACATTGCTGACTGTCACTGGTCTGTGATGGATTAATCTGTCTTTGGCATTAGCTTTTATGTAGTCATATTTTTGATATTGATTGACACGTAGAAATTGTAATTTACATAAATGAAAAAGAAACTACTAGTAAGTTACTACATATATTTTTTTGTAAATATGTGAATAACATAGGTAGGCAAATTTTAAATAAAATAAGTAATTATTAATATCTGAGTTTTTATTTTATAGCTACAGTAATGCAGAAGAAACAGTAAGTTGAACGTGTTGTAATACACTTTTGAATGTATTAACTATATCGTGGGTACGTTCGTCGTCAAAAACAGCGGTTGTAATAACATCACTCCATTCTTCGGTGTCCATGTGACGGAGGCACAATTTCGTGTGAGGGGGTAAATACAAATTAAATTTGCACAGCAACATCGCCTTATGGAAATCTGACGGCCGATAGAGATTCACTTCATAGCACCCGTTAAAGGGACATTTATTTTCTTCCACTATTGCTCTCTTCAATGGATTTACGTTTTCCATACCTATACGATTCGGATTGTACATCTATCTAGCTCGCACTTATGTTATCTCGATAAGAGCGTGCGAGAAAGGGGGAAAAGCCGGATAGTTAACTGATTTTAATCGCACTGTAAGGTCGGAGAAATTTCTAAGATCCAGGATTTAATAATGCCACGCACAGTTGTTAGCTATCTGACGTATGTGAGGTTCTTATTTCTTGTGACCTTGAATGTGAAAACTATAACAAATAGTTTTTAATTCATGTCTTTTATATCCATATGAATGAGTTAAAAAAAAAACACTTTTCTGCATTGGAAACCAGTTTACAAAACAGAATATTTTTCTCGATTAGAAAGCGGCCGAAGGGACAATTAATACCACAGACACGTCAAACCTATAAGAATAAGACCTTTTTTGGAGTCGATTATAAAGCCGATATTGATATTTATGACGATATGTCATTATTCAAATTATGAACAGACCAATCAAATCTGTAAAGATGTTTATGTAGCAATAGGTGTAAGTAAACGAAAAGTAAACTTGAACGTAAAGTTTATAATGTTACTGCAAATGTAAACATATTTACGGCACATGCACAGGAAATCTTATTCTGTAATATGCAATGTAAACCTATTATGGCACAATTTGTGACAATGTTTCTATGGAAGACAGATTGTAAACTGAACTTTGGTGCGATAAGTGAAAAGATGAATCTGTCATGTGTGTTAGAAGCATATTTATGTCATGTAGTGTGTAAAATTATTTAAATGTAAAGGTATTTTTGTAACACTCAACTGTAAAGGTATTTTTGACCTCGACTGTACATTATGACATATTAATAATACCAGACATCGAGTAGTAACCATAGCCGTATTTGTTTAATCGAATATGGTCAAGTCTAATAACAAAAGGCCGCACAGCACCGCAACCTTGGATTTTTTCACGAAAGTGAGAGAGAGAAAAAAAACTCTTCACCTCAGCAGCTGGAAAGAGCCTATTTGCTGCTTAAAATCAGTGAGCAAAGTAGCTATTTGCTCACTGCACATAATTATATAGAGGCGTCCGAGGCGCCAGACGGGATAATGCCACTATTTAGTTATGTACAGTGAAAAAATGCTACTTTGCTCACTGATTTGCAGTGTGCAAATAGCTACTTTGCTCACTGATTTTAAGCAGCAAAGTAGGCTCTTAGCAGCTGCTGAGGTGAAATAGTTATTTTTATGCGTGTCACATTTTGGACTTTTACTAAATGTTTTTGAATCCTGCTGAGGTGAAAAGTGCGTGCGTATGTGCGACATGAGACCAAAGTTATTTACATTTAGTGACTTTTGAATCCCTCACTAAATTAGAATCATGAGCGCTCCGCCGGGTGTATTTATGTGCAGTGAGCAAATAGCTACTTTGCTCACTTAATTTAAGCAGCAAAGTTGGCTCTCTCTAGCTGCTGAGGTAATAAGAGTTTTTTTTTTTGTTTCTCGCTCTCACTTTTGTGAAAAAAAACCATAGTTGCAGTGCGGGCGGGCGGATGTCACTATTTGGTTATGTACAGTGAGCAAAAAACTACTTTGCTCACTGATTTGGTCAAGTCTAATAATAAACTCGTATTACCTCAGCAGCTAGAGAGAGCCTACTTTGCTGTTTATAAGTAAATTAAGTGAGCAATGTAGCTATTTGCTCAGTGCACATAAATACACCTGGCGGGGCGCTCATAATTCTAATTTAGTGAGGGATTCAAAAGTCACAAAATGTAAATAACTTTGGTCTTATGTCGCACATACAACTTTTCACCTCAGCAGGATTCAAAACATTTAGTAAAAGTTCAAAATGTGACACGCGTGAAAAAACTATTTCACCTCAGCAGCTGCTAAGAGCCTACTTTGCTGCTTAAAATCAGTGAGCAAAGTAGCTATTTGCACACTGCAAATCAGTGTTTTTTGTTTCTCGCTCTCACTTTCGTGAAAAAATCCAAGGTCGCGGTGCTGTGCGGCCTTTTGTTATAAGACTTGACCATATTCGATTAAACAAATACGGCTATGGTTACTACTCGATGGCTGGTATTATTAACATGTCATCATATGTACGATCAGTCAAATGTTTCGAAAAAATGAATATTCGATGTTATAAGCTTTCGACAAAACGTTATTTCGATGAAATAATGTTTCGATGAATTGTAACTTCGATTGATCAAGCTTTCGTTTAAAAGTAGATTCGACAAAACGTTTTCGGCGAAACAATAATCGGCAAAACATCTTTCGAAATGGCGTAGGTAACCCAAATAGTGTGAGAGAGGTAGGGCACAGCGAATGATATCCCGCTCTGTGTGGTAGGGCACAGCACAGCGTATATCATCTCGCTCGAACCTAGAGCAGAGCCCAACTGGGGAAGTACCTCCGCCTTACAGAAGACCGCAGCCAAATAGCACTAGACCCTACTCATAGTGTTGTGTTCCTGCTGGTGAGTAAGGCTGCCAGAGCTCAACGAGGGTGTGGTGTGCTGACGACTGGAGGACCCACGGAACTAATAATACTGGCTTCGGTCTGTGTAGGCGCGGACTGCAGGCTCGGCTATCAGGGAGACCCGGTGAAACGGCTGACCGCTGGCCGCCCGCAGGTCAGTAGGGTTCCCGAACCCAGGGATTACCTTAATCTCCGCCTTGGGAGGCTGAACCACCAACCTGCGAAAAATCCCTGGGGTAGAGGTCGTGCCGGAGAAGGAGACCGGAGTGGACTCGGCTGCTGCCACAGGGGGGGACCGGGGGCCCTTCCGTACGCCGTGCCTGCAGACCGCACTACCTGCATAGTCCCCCGCCAGATTTGTTCCGTCTATTGTCCTTTGAGTCGTCGGCACCTCTAACCCTCCTTAGAAATAAGTACACAAAAAAAAAAAAAATGGCTCGTAGAAAAAGAAAGTTTGGTCCATCAGCGGAATCTCCATCCACGCAAGTGGATTTCTGCAACATCAGGGGTATACACTCCAACCTGAACGCAGTCCACTGCTATTTGGAGACTGCGCAGCCGACCTTACTGTTCCTCACGGAGACGCAGATATCCTGCCCGACGGACACATCATACCTATCGTACCCCGGCTATACACTTGAACATAAGTTCATGAGACGCGCCGGTGTATGTGTGTACGCCCGGCGGGATATATGCTGTCGCCGTCTTCAAGCCTTTGAAGACCGGGACCTGTCAGTTCTGTGGGTGCGTGTGGACTACGGCGGCCACACCCGTGTCTACGCGTGCCTATACAGGTCTCATAGCGGCAACACGGAGACAAACCGACTCTTCGAGCACCTACAATTGACGTCCGACAGAGTTCTTGAGCAGTACCCATCCGCAGAGCTGGTGATTTTGGGGGACTTTAACGCCCATCACATTGAGTGGCTTGGTTCTCGGTCCACCGACTTTGCGGGAAGGTCTGCTCATGAATTTTCTCTGGCCTATGGGCTCTCACAACTGGTACATTCTCCCACGAGAATACCAGACATCGAGGACCATACGAGCTCTTTACTGGACCTCCTGCTGACCACGCGCCCGGACGGATATTCCGTCACAGTGAATGCACCTCTCGGCTCGTCCGATCACTGTCTCGTCCGGACTAAAGCGCCTTGCGCGCGGCCTGATCCACCGCGGCCAACTAGCCTACGTCGCGTTTGGCAGTACGGGTCAGCAGATTGGGACGGATTGCGCGAGTTTTACGCTTCGTACCCATGGAGGCAGCTTTGTTTCGCATCAGATGATCCAGACTCCTGTGCGACAAATGTCGCTGAGACAATACAGCTGGGAATGGATTGTTTCATTCCCAACTCGTTAGTCGCTGCAGGAGCAAAGAAGCGACCTTGGTTTAACCGGCCCTGTAAGGAAGCTACAACACGTAAGCAAGCCGCTTACAGGGCTTGGACCAAGGCCGTAGCTGATAAGATTCCGAACGTTACTGATGTGAAACGTAAGCTGAACGTTGCCTCGAGGTCTAGTAAAAAAGCTATTGCCAGAGCAAAGTTCGATTTTGTCGGCAGATTTGGTGAGAAACTCGCAGGCTACCCATCCGGGAGTCGCGCTTTCTGGTCTCTTGCCAAAGCTGCCGAGGGGAGCTTTTGTCGGTCGTCTCTACCACCACTGCGAAATGCTGACGGTAATCTGGTCCATAGTGCAAAAGAGAAAGCCGATCTTCTAGGTACTCTTTTTGCCTCGAACTCGACTGTGAGCGATGACGGTAGCACCGTGCCACCTGCCATACCGCGGTGCGCACACTCCATGCCGGAAATCCGCATCTCTCAGAAGGATGTTCGGCGGGAGCTACTGTCCTTAAACGTTCACAAGTCGAGCGGGCCAGACGGCATACCTGCAGTTGTGCTCAAACGCTGTGCTCCAGAGTTGTGTCCCGTGCTAACGCATCTCTTCACGCTTTCTATTAGCAAACGGGAAGTTCCATCTTCGTGGAAAACGGCCCTTTGTGCACCCTGTCCCAAAAAAGGGCGACAGATCGGATCCATCAAACTATAGGCCTATCGCTATTACCTCCCTTCTCTCTAAGGTCATGGAGCGTGTAATTAACTCGAAGCTCCTTGGATACCTAGAAGAACACGATCTAATAAGCGACCGCCAGTATGGCTTTCGCCACGGTCGCTCTACTGGTGATCTTCTAGTGTATCTAACTCACCGCTGGGCTTCGGCCATTGAGAGTCAAGGTGAGGCATTGGCAGTTAGCCTAGATATAGCGAAGGCATTTGATCGGGTCTGGCATAGGGGCCTTTTGTCGAAGTTACCATCTTATGGACTGCCCGAGGGATTATGCATATAATGGTCGGCGGTACTAGTGATAAAATAATACTCTTGTTTCCAGTTAAGTAATGAACCAATCAATCGTTTATTTGAAGATGGTTAGGCTTATATAGTTGATGCCTACGTGCGTGACATTTAGGCTGACCTTTAAGTATTGTTTTAATATAATATTAATTATGGTTCATTTAGGTCAAGCCTTTACAATGATAAATAAGCTACGTCACGACTACACTACATGCAAATGGATTGCCAGCTTTTTGTCCGGCAGACGCATACGAGCCGTAGTAGACGGTAGCTGCTCCGATAGCATGGACATAAACGCTGGCGTCCCGCAAGGTTCTGTGCTATCCCCAACGCTGTTCTTGCTGCATATCAATGACATGTTGTCTATCGGCGACATCCATTGCTATGCGGATGACAGTACTGGGGATACATTTTACACGGGCCGTGCTAATATCCCTCGTTCAGTGGTGCTAGAAAGTCGTGAAAAGCTTGTGTCGGACATCGAGAGGATTCTGTCCGGAGTCTCGGTGTGGGGTCGGGACAACCTAGTCTGTTTCAATCCCACTAAGACACAGGTGTGTGCGTTCACCGCTAAGAAAACCCCATTTACTGTGGTTCCACAGTTTCAAGGCACAGCCCTTACCTTGTCAGGAAGTATTGGGATCCTCGGAGTCGACATTTCGAGTAGCGTCCAATTCCGTTGTCACTTGGAAGGAAAAGCTGCGTTGGCATCCAACAAATACCTGGATGTTATGTCACAATTATCTGTGTTTGGAAATTAAAAAAGAAGACTTTGCCGGCCTTGGCCTGCAACTTAAACAAAGGATACTATAGACTAGACAGCCAAATAATAATACCACTACCGAACGAGATGGTCACATACAAATTATAATAAGAGTGACAGAGAGCAAAATGTTTTTTTTTGTCTTTGTCATAGTTTCGCTTTTCCGCCGCTGCCACAAACGAGTTTGTGGCAAACAATAAGAACGTGACTTCTCAAGCTTATTATCCGCCCAAATTACGTAGGTTGTTTATGGTAAACTGACATGAAATTCCATTATCTATCAATCGTCCTAGCCAACTCTGCCTCCCTTGCGGATCATCCGTGGTCCAAAAAGGAGCCGGTCACAAGCCCGGATAAAAGAGGAGTGCACTTGGTCGGGTTGTCGTCTTGGGGGTAACCCCATCATTGCAACTTGCCCACCCAAACCTAATCCAAGGTGTACATCGTGCCGATGGATGCATGGCTGAGAGGGAGCTCAGTCGCGAACGATACCTTTGGGTACCGGGCGAAACCCATCGTATTTAGCCTTGTCTGCGCATGCGGGGCTCTGCGTAGAATGGACCTTTTATTTCCTCAGCTACTCGTGGGAACAAAATGGAAGAACTTAACAAAAATATTAAAAAATCAAACAAAAACACAACGACCTCCTTAGATGAGACGGCTCAGGCTGAAGCACTAAGAAGGGCGAAACCTATGAAGAGCGGAATGGCCAAAGAGGAACCTTCGAAGCCGGAGCAGCCACTGAAAGCTGGGGTACCCTCGGGAATCCCGGCCCAGGTGGCTGATCCGGAGACGAAGGAACCTCCGAAAGCTGGACCCTCTTCACACAAACCACCGACGGCGGAGAGCGGGACACTTGCTGAACCCTCGAAGCAGGTCATAGATCCCGGCTGGGAGATCAGGTGTAAACCAAGAGGGAAGCCTGCCCAGACCGAGCACGAACCACCGCGAAATAAACTTTCGCAGAAGCAGAGGCAGCGGCTCCGGAAGCGAAGAGAAGCAGCTAGCCGCACCTCTGAAACCAAGCAGCAGGACGAAGACTCGACCGCTGCTAAACAAAACCAGGCGAAGAAACCAGAGGGGAAAGCCAAGATGGCACGCCTGGATGAAACCATATCTCCCAGAGGCGACCACAAGAAGCAGCGTATGGATGCCTCTTCGGGAGCAGCGGACCGACCCTCCTCCTATGCAGCGGCAGCAGCGGCAGACCTGACGGTGGCGATCACCAACGATCGCACGGGCAGACTGTCGAAGCAAGACGCAGTAGAGGTGGAGAAGAAGATCGGAGATGCAATCTTCCAGGCTGCCATCGAGACCGATCTGGATACCGTAGCGGAGGCCCCAGCATTCTCAGGAAAGCCAAGTTTTGTGGATGGATACCTGAAGCTGTGGTGCCAGGACGCAAACACCAAGGCGTGGCTGATGAAGTGGCTAGAGTCGGCTACCCTCCAAAACGGAGACCGTCTCGCTGGAAAGAGAGAGGACGAGATGGTCAGGAACACAAGGTGCGGCATCCTGATACCGGCACTGGAGGAGAACCTCACGAAGATCGGGAGAGTCCTGAACTTCCAGAACCCATGGGCGCTAGTGAGGAAGTGGACCCTCCATCAGGCGATCCCATTGAAGAAGAGGACCTGCACACTGCTCCTGGTGGGAATACCTGAGGACGTTGTTCCAGTAGTGCTGGAAAAGGGAAGAAGACTGAACTACCTGTGTGGAACAGTCTACATCCGTTTCCAGCACAGCGGAGGACGCTTCAGAGATTCTCCACCGGACAAAACCACCGCACAAGAGGAAGACAAGGCCAGAGGGGAGGAAAATCAACCGGGAAGCTCGGCAACAACCAACACCCCCTCTGCCATGGAGACCGAAAGTGCCGAACACCAAACCGCCGTCGACATCGAAGAAAGCGTCCTGCTGGAATCGGAAGACGAGGACGGCCTACCAAAGGGGATTAGTCTCCTGGACCTAAAGGGAAGGGCAGCGGAGGAATTATCCAGTGCTGCCTTCCCCATGTAAGGTCCTCCAGGTTAACCTCCAGCACAGCGAATCTGCAACGGCTCAACTTCGAAGATGGCTGGAGGTTAACCCCACATCAATCGCACTGATCCAAGAGCCGTGGATCAGAAACACACGAATAAACGGCCTTGGCAACGCCGGAGGTAAATTAATATACAATACATATTTTAAACCAAGAACTTGCATATACATATCTCGAGACATAATGGCACAACCACTAACTCAATTCTGTTCCAGAGACGTGTGCGCCATAAAACTCCTCAGATCACAAAACTCAACCCTGCCAGAGATAGTACTGGCGTCCACCTACATGGCGGCGGAGGATGAACCACCTCCAGTGGAGATGAACAACCTCATACGCTATTGCGAACGTGAAGGGCTGGAGCTAGTCATCTCTGCAGACTGCAACGGTCATCACAACCTATGGGGAATGGAAACCAACAACAAAAGAGGTAACGATCTTGTTGAATACCTAATGTCAACTAACCTAGATATTTTAAACACAGGCTCCAAACCAACTTTTGTCACTCGTAGATGTAATACTATAATTGACATTACTCTAGGCACAGGTCTGGCTGCTCAACATGTGTCCAACTGGCATGTGTCGGACGAGGCATCATGCTCCGATCACAGATGGATTCGGTATGACCTGACAGCCGACAAGCACACAATCATACCCAAAAGAAACCCGAGGCGCACGGACATAACGGCGTACAAGAAACTCCTAGAAGGTAAACTAGACGATAATACACATATACTCAGACCAAACAACACAAAGGAACTGGAAGACCAGGTAAACCTACTAACAAAACACATAACTGACTCATACGAAAACACATGTCCACTGTCGACACCATCAGCTGCAGGGAAAAACAAAGACACAAACAGCTGGTGGGGACCGGAGTTGGAACAAATGAGAACAAAGATGAGAAGACTATTCAATAGAGCAATGAACACAAAAGCTGAAGAGGACTGGGATAGATACCAAACAGCTAAATCGGACTATAAGAAAAGACTAAGATACAAAAAATCAGCCTCATGGCGAAATTTTTGTGACAATATAGCTAACATAAGCCAGGCAAACAGAACGAGGAAAGTACTCGCAGACCAACCTAGACAACTACTGGGCACCCTAAAGAGACAGGACAACACCGACACCGGTAGTCCAGCCGAAACGGAAAGACTGCTGGTGGAGACACACTTCCCAGGATGCAAAGTAGTCAATGAAACAGACTCAGAACAAACAAATAACTACAATCCAACAGAAAGTGAATGGAAAACCGCTGAACTAATTACAGAACCCAACAAAACTCACTGGGCGGTAAACAGCTTTGAAAACTTCAAAGCACCAGGAACTGACGGTATATACCCAGCTCTGCTGAAGTGGGGAGGACATAAAGTAATAAAACATCTATCAAACATACTATGTAGCTGTATAGCACTCAGATACATACCGCAGAAATGGAGGGAAGTAAAAGTAATTTTTCTCCCCAAACCAGGCAAAACGGACTATACAGATCCTAAGTCATTCAGACCAATTAGCCTTACATCCTTCATGCTAAAAACACTGGAAAGATTATGTGACAAAGAGCTCAAGGAAACGGCATTGAAGAACATACAAATCCACCCAAACCAACATGCCTACAGTCAAGGTAAATCGACAGACTCAGCACTACACGCTGTAGTTAGCAACATAGAAAATGCGCTAACGATGAAGAATTCTTGCCTGGGAACCTTCATTGATATAGAGGGAGCCTTTGATAAGACCAATTTCAGCAGCATTCAACAAGCACTACAAAGACACGAAACAAATCCACTCTTAATTGAATGGATAATGAATATGTTAAGACAAAGAAGAATAAAACTATCCGAAAATCAAGACCACCAGGCACTAGTTATGAGGGGATGCCCCCAAGGAGGGGTGCTGTCGCCACTACTCTGGAACTTGGTGGTAAATGATTTGATAACAAAACTGAACGAAAAGCACTTCATTACCATAGGATATGCAGATGATTTAGTCATACTAATCAGCGGCCTGGTAATCAGTACACTGTGCAACCTCACACAAACAGCACTGAAAATAGTAGAGAAATGGTGCACGGAGAATGACCTATCGGTAAACCCTAAGAAGACCGACACAATTCTCTTTACACATAAACGGAAATTGGGTATATACGAAATGCCGACACTATTTGGCACACGACTGACACTTTCAAAAGAGGTGAAATATCTAGGCATAATCCTCGACGACAAACTCAACTGGAGCAAACACCTAGAACAAAAACTGAGCAAAGCAACAGTGGCTTTCTGGCAATGCCGGAGGATGGTGGGCAAGAAATGGGGGCTTGCTCCCCACATCATACTGTGGCTATACAAAATGGTAATAATGCCGATGATCAGCTATGGTGCTATTGTATGGTGGCCCCGCACCAAGCAAACCACGGCGATAGACAAGCTGAATAAAACACAACGACTAGCATGTGTAGCAACAACGGGATGTATGAGAACTACTCCGACAGCAGCGTTAGAAATAATGCTAGGACTCCTACCCCTACACATATATATACAAAAGGAAGCTGCAGCCACGGCCCTCCGACTGAAAGACCTAACCCTATGGACAAAACTTAACGCGACGCACAAAATAATATATAGCGACATGATCTCAAAAATGCCGATGCTAGAAGCGCCAGTGGACAAAATACCCAAAACCACGATCTTCTGCAAAAAATATACGACATTGCTAACAGAAGATCCAAAAGAAGGACTATACCAAACAAATCTAAGAATATTTACAGACGGATCAAAAACAAAAGAGGGAACAGGGTGTGGAGTCTTCTCAGAAGACTTAAACATACACATATCCAAACCCCTAGGTGAACACAGCACGGTATTCCAAGCTGAATGTGTAGGAATAATAGAAGCTTGCAATGCCATAAAGAGACGTCAGGTAAAACATGGAAACATAATGATACTATCAGACAGCAAATCAGTGCTTCAGGCACTAGATAGCCCAAAACTTACCTCGAAACTAATACTAGAATGTCATCAAAGACTCACTGAAGTGTGCGAAGAGGACAACAAAGTAACAATACAATGGATAAAGGGGCACAGTGGATCAAGAGGGAATGATGCAGCGGATGAACTGGCCCGAGAAGGATCAGCCATACCTGCATATGGACCCGAACCCATCATAACCCTACCAGTATCATATAGGAAAAACCAACTTAGTAAACACTACAAACAACTACACAACAAATACTGGGTTGAGTTAGACACATGTAGACAAACCAAAGAAATTCTTGCTGAACCAAATACAAAACTTACAAAAATCCTACTCAGAACTCCCAGACAGCAACTGCGCAAACTAGTAGGATTAATGACAGGGCACAACACACTGAACAAACACCTCAATAACATAGGTATAACCGATAGCCCCATGTGCAGAGCGTGCTTGGAAGCAGAAAAACCACCAAACACTTTCTTCTAGAGTGTAAACAGGTAGAAGTATATAGGAACAAGTATCTAGGTACGCCAAACACACTGAAGGAGGTATTTAGCAACCTGAAAACACTGCTAGGATTTGTAGAGGAGCTGGGGTGGTTAGAGTAGTGCTACCCCGTCTATTTCACGCAAAATAGGCACAATGGATGTCGACTTGCGGAAAATGCCCAATAAAACTAACTAACTAACTAACTAATCGTCCTAGCCGCACCTGCAACGTCATACTTCGCTGCCAATTATAAGGCACATAACATCAATATTTCATACCATGTTTGAGAAAATGAATTGACCGTGACGTCCGTGACGTCACTCCTCAGTATTTCATAGTAATTCCATTATATTTCTAAACTCCATAAATTCCATATTAGCAAATCGTTTTGACAGTTCTTAAAAAGAAGCTGATTTGACTAGTAGGAAACTAGCCTATTATGACAAAATACGTTTGGAACGAGTACAAGCTTTTATCGCTGACTTTTCCTAGATTTGTAAACAATGTTTTGCTACACCCTTTCCAGGGTCCATTATGTATATGCCCATGTAACATATTGGAATGCGAATAAAGATAAGTAGTTACATAACAGTGTTCATACTCGTATACCCACCGCCTGTCTGTATCAATCAGCTCCAGTCGTCATAATATTGCATTGTCTTCAAATTTTCACATGTATGCAAAATTATAGCTCCATCAGAAATCGGTAACCGGGTCATGCAATATTTTTGACCCGCACGAACATAGATGGTTAATTAGGTACCTAATATGTACAGACAGACATTGCAAATAACCGCTAAAAACTCAAAAAAAGCATTAGTAACGGCGACATCCAACGTAGTCCTGGGGATCCTAGGGTTCAACGCCCAGACAACTGGGGAGCTTTGTCCGTGTCCTGGGCCGTTACCCGGCTGGCAGTGACCTCTGTGAACTGCATCCCATTGGAGATGCAGGTGGGCAATTGATTGATATGCATACCTACCTACAGACGTTATTGAAGTTAAACGAGCGATATTGTTTTGTTTCCTTACAGGTATTGCAGTGTGAAAGACGATGAAGGTTGTCTCAGTAGGTATATACTTACAGTTTATAAGCCCATAGAATTAATTAATTAGTGTTATTAAGTTACTCTTAATTTTCAACCCATAATTAATTTAAAAAAGCTAGTGACGTTTAACGTGAGTGTTTGCATTACATTGCGGGCAAAATTATTATGTATGACTATTGGCTATGGATACAACTTTTCAATTCTAAGTAAAAGTTAACTATAAATTTGTAGATTTCTGATGTCCTATTATATTATCCTACTGACCATCGTTAAGATATTCGCTCGTATTACATTTATTTACACACCGTGGATCCGATCAATAATTATTTACTTCATGTAATATCGTCACTAAGTACTTTTTAAAAAACTTGTATCTTATGAAAAGAAAATTGTAGTAAGTATGTATGGAATGCATATAGACTTAATACGAAACTTTGAGGAACAGCGTGCGATACGAGATTTTTTTAAAGTAGTGACGATATTCCAATTCAGTACCTAAATTAAAGGTTTGACGTGATTAAAACACATTTTACTGATTGTTTCTTTTGTTTCTAAACACAGCTCTACATCATCCTAGGAAGTGTTGATTGTTGAAACTCGAAAGTATGAAGTTTACAAATATCACGGCATGTTTGCACGATGAATTAATAAGTCAATATTTATAAAGTAGAGTTGTGTATTTATAACATTATCGTATACTATATCCGTGAAACATAATGCATCTATGAAACTACAGCTAAGTAGACATCTATGTATCGTACCTAAGGGTCACTTGCACCAACGAAAATGGAGAGTTAACCCACCATTGTGTATGGAATTTGACAGATGACAGCCCACTAACCCTGAGTTAAGTGGTTGGTGCAAGTGGGCCTTAGATACTTTTCTCAATTTCAAATCCCATTGTCTAAGTAGACGTGGAGGTCAAGGTACTTGTTCCTAGAGGATAACTAGTGATTAGTTACCAAACTCGTAAGAAAAATTTGCCCAGATGGAGGAAATACAAAACCTAATAGTGATTATTAACGTTCTTAGACTGAATGCCGACTATAATAAAATAATTGTTTATCGAACCTTTCCTTCCCACTTAGGTTCCTAAAACTACTTGAAAGATAAGGTTTACAAGCGCTGTTAATAAAAACTTATTGTTATAAGTATTCAATTTAATAACAAGAAATGTTTGATATTCGTGGGTTGCTTCGGTCAGTTAAAGACACTAAGTTTTGGAATTTTGATATGTTTAGCTCCTAACTAGTCTAATAAATAAATGCAGCGGGTCGTATGCCAGTTTTCCACCGATATGGAAAGCTGTCGGCGTGCATTTCAAATTGCTGTCTACGTGTCTACTGTCGTGAGGCACCCCGTCTGTACGGGCACTAAATATCTATTTCATGATTGGTGGTTCAAATAAATACCTAACTAAGGTATAGAAGTATTTATTAGACGCCATTATATGTACTATTTACGTTGCATGCAATGGAGTCAATTATCTTACCACCTATCGGGCACAGATTAGTTTGCTAGAAACAGCGTCTCTCAACTTTCGGCCATCTGCCTCTAAGACAGTCTAGACAGGGACACATTTTCGCCAATCTGATTATTTAAGTCGTGTTGTGGCCGCAATCACAAATTTGTACATATTTAGACCGCCGCAGATTACCCGTATGACCGATGTTACCATAACACCCATTACGGAGGTGCGGACGTAAGAATACCCAATTCGCCTTTGATAAGTTTGATAATTAGTATGTAGACATATTTGTTCTGTACTTCCACCGCCTCTAATGAAGTATCTCTGGACTCTGGGATGAAGTCTATGATGAAATTGCATGCGCGTGAGTATAAAGGATCTGGCTATGAATATTGATGTAAAGGTAAAGGGCGTATTACGTACTCTGCTTTATTCTTACAAACACAATCTGAGAAAATATGCGGCCTGATTAAAACCAAGCCAATGGATCTTACTACCTACATAAACTCACGCCTGTAGTTCCAAACGTTGTGGGTAGATATTACCACAAGAAACTGCATTAGTGTTGGTGCTGCTCTTGGCAATTAAGGGGTCTTAGTGCGTTTTCACATTATCCGATCCGATATGGGATCTAGGACCGATATTCCATGCATTTAAGCCGCCATCTTTGATTTCTGCCTTTGAAATCCTTCCTACATCCGATATCGGATCAGATAATGTGAAAACGCACTTATATATGTAATAAAATCAAATTTTTCTTTATTGCACCACCTCAAACTTAAAAGGGAAGGATTGATTCGTCTAGGATTCAATGTACGCCCTAGCGGTTAATAATAGATACATGATTTTGCTTCTTTGTGAGACAATTTACCCGCTGGAAAAATGGCATTTAAATCAAAGAAAGGGTATACATATAATATAAACCCTTAAATGTATTGTTCACATATTCAGAGGGCCTTCAATATAAAACTAAAATCTTAATTTCTCTGTCACTCTTTCATATTATTTACTTAAAATGATAGAGAGGCACATACATAACGATATTTTGATTTTCGTGATGGTAAAGCCCTAAGACTGCGGGAACCGGAGTAAGCTTTTAATGACACAATGTTTATGTCTACAAACAATGTAATAACGTAACGCTTATCTTCTGAGTATTTTCATTACCTAACTAGCATGCTAAAGCCTGGCCTAACTAACTCTGCACCAACTTTGCAATGGCTGATTGCGGAGTGCAAGTGCGAAGAGGGAATTCGTAACTCGTGTCGATTTAAAACACTCCCTTTCGGGTTGTGTTTTAATTTATCGCTATACGATTCGCATTTCCTCTTTTCCGCACCAGTATCGTGATATAGTTACTATTTACTAGGATATGTGGGTTGAATTTTTACAGGCAGTTTTTTGTTAACCGGCTTGGCTTAGCTAAGGGATAATCGCATTGAAAAATACGCGAATGTATTTCTAGTCTTCTTCAAAAGTATTTGAATCCATTTAGATGGCTTATCCTGTTCATATGTTGAATTGAATTTATGATCTGCATTGTCAAAGAGAGTGGACTAGAATTAATCAGAATGAGATTGCAATGCAAGTCACAAATTCCTACTACGGAGACTGAAGTTCCTAAATTGCGAACATCTTTTTCTGTTATTGTAAGTACGGCTTAATTGGAGTAAAAGAGAAAGATGCCGGCAATTTGCGAACTTTGTTGTTCGCGGTAGGCCCTCAGGGATTGGAACGATTGTTACTCTTGTTAGATTCAGTCTGGCGCAGCAGCTCCGCGCGACGATACGTGCCCACGTTGGCTTCGTACTACAAATACAACTTACAAACTTTCACTTTCGTATAAATAAACAGGCTGCATTAAAAATATTCAACTGAACTGTTATAATAGTAACGATCAAATACACACAAAAGTGTAAAGAACTTGCGAGGAAGTGACATTTTGACACAAACTATTTCTCAACAATGTACGAAAGTTGAAAAAAAATTGTGGTTCAGCGTTCTCGGTTAAGTGACGACCTCTAATTAAACCACAATGGGAACGGACTATGGTAAGTCCACGACAAGTTTATTATCCTACATAATTTACTTTAATGCAGCATTATGCATTTGAGGAAGGCTATGTTCCAATATTTTACCTGTGGGTTTTCGCGCTCGCTTTTGCACAAATGAAGTCCTTCCTAGTCTTCCTACTCGTGTCGTGACCTACCCTCAATGTTACTTTATAAAATATTATAAAGTTTACGCACTTTGAACTGACCTCCAGACTTAAGTGTGAAAAAGACAGGATATGATCCAGACCCATAATGCGCTGCGATAATGCTAGCTCAAAATATTTATGAAATGATTAGCCACTCACGTGCTTGATTGTTCTCAGTTGACTTTATTACATATTAGGTAAAATAAGTGGTTAGGTTTATTACCATCATTCTATTCACTAAAGAGTGCTCCTAACAAGCCCGATCTTAATAGCATTCTATATTAGTAGGTGATAATTAGATATACATGCCACGAGAGGGTTTGGTAAAATTAATTAAATTTTACCTACTAGTTGCCTACTAATCAGTCTAATCACATATCGATGCTTGCATTGTCACGTCACTTCAATGGGTATAGGCGGTATACAATGAACCACTTTTACATTTTCATAAATGTATGAGTATGGTGACAGATATTGCTACTGCGAATTATACTATGTATAAGTTGGAACTACTATTATTATAAGTAGTTATTTTTTTTACATGGGGCAAAGTTGTACCGCAAGTGCCAATAAATACCCTAGCAACCGAAAGATTCCAATATTGAATCGCGAGACATTCAGTTTTTATAAAATTACTTTGCACTCTTGTTGATATAAGTAATGCAATTTTGTCATTTTTTCATTCATTTTTGAAGTAACAAAAGAGCTTTTACCAGTTGGTGTGGTGAAAAATAAATTAATCCTTAATGGGCATATAGACTATACAGAGTGGGGCCTGTAACAAAGGCGAAGAATTGAACTGTAGGCTATTCTCCTTATACTGATCAACATTTGTTCAGTGACTTTTAAAAATTATGAAATCTTTAAATTTTTAATTTTTCATACAAAATAAATATTAGCTTCAATGTACGCCTTTATTGTTGTCATTGACGTTGTCTGTCACACTTTAGACTTAACAGAATTCGCAATACATTACCTCTTAGAAAAAACTTTCAAGGGTGATAAAAATCAAAATACAAGTTATTTTTAAAAGTCGCCGAACAAATGTTGATCAGTATAGGAGAATAGCCTAGAGTTCAATTCTTCGCCTTTGTTACAGGCCCCACTCTGTATTTCCTAACCTAATATGAACTTTATCTATCTTTGAGAGGTACCTCACCAAAAGTGCATCATTTAAATGAATTCATTCATAATTTCTCCATGCACTTTTGCAGCTGATAGTACCTACCTATCAAAATGTACTAAATTTAGACATAAATACTAAATAATAAATATCCTCACGCCTACGGGTTAAATTACGCCCTACTATCTCCGTTCTGTTTTTTTGTCCTACTTTTTAAGCAGTTTTCCTAGTTCTTACTTACTATAGTATAATTATTATACACAGTTTGATTATATTATAAGTACTTCGGTTGGATATTCAAATTAATTCATAATATTTAATTTTATTTCATATATGTTTTATGAACATTTAAATTTTAAATCATTCCATAATCAAAAATATATTTTCAGATAATATGTAAATATTCAAATTAGCTCTCTTTTTGTGAGGATTCCTGAAGGTAGGTACGAATCGAATGTGTGGGATGGTCTCAACTCAACTACTCATATGTCCCTTCCCTGTCTGGCAGACAACAAAGGTTTAATATGATATTTAACAAAGAACTGAACGCGATAGCGTTATGCATGTATTTAAAATACATTTTATCGGGATTTTGTCACGAAATTGAAAAACAAAATTTGATACACTTCTGCATACTTCTTTCAGTATACTCTAGGACTAGGTAAGTAGGTACTAGTAATTCGGTCAAGTTGTGTTCGGTAATGTATAGGAAATTAAAAAAAAAAATCCAGTAAAATTTTAATGTAGTAAGTATGGTACCTTAGGGTAAGGTGCTTTGCGCATACTAGCGTCCCCTACCGTCCCCCTGACGCAACACCCCCTTTTAGCACGAAATAGGTCCCGGTTTACGGTTTTTCTTCATTTTTGAGAAAAGTATCAGAGTTACGAAAATAGTGTCTATAAAAGAATTAATTCTTATTAAATTTTAAACAAAAAAAGGGTATAATTATGCATTTTTTTTGTAGCACTTACCATATTCGTGCATTAGCTTGTTGAAGTTCGATATAACTCAGTACTTAATGAAATAGTAATATGTTTATTAGTGCTTTAATTTCAGAATTTTGTCAAAGTTTATCAAGCTACTAGTTTTTGCCCTTCTGAAGTACCTTTTTACCAAGTTTGAAGCCTGTAGCTTGAAATAAAACTTATTCCCCATACAAACTTCAGCCAGCCTCATTTTAACTCTCTTAAAGGATAAAAATCCAAAAACGGTGAAATTAGTATCTTTCCATTTTAATTTTACCTTTATAGTCTTTATACGAAGTTTCAAGCTCATATTCTCAAAATAAAGGTAGATCCTCATACGAATTTTGGACACCCATTTCACCCCCTTAGGGGATGAATTTTAAAAATTCCTTCCTTAGCGGGTTCGTAGACCCTATGAGTATAACCTACGTGCCCAATTTGGATTCTGTAGCACCAGCGGTTTGGGCTTTACCTTGATTTAAGTCAGTCAGTCACTCAGGTCATTTGTCATTTATATATATAGAAGATAACATGAAAATAGTGCATGATATCAAAAAATATTATATGACCTTTGTTATTGGGAATTTCATGAGCATTATTTCTTTCCTTGATAACTTCTTTCTAAAATGTATACTTTCCCCAAAAATTAAAAAATACTGAATTTTGGGACATATTTTAGGGTAAAAGGGGGGGTTGCGTCAGGTGAGGGGGAGGGGACGCTAGTGTGCGCAAAGCACCTTACACTAAGGCATCAAACCGCATTTATTTTTATTTGGATTTAATTTTTTTTTTCAAAAAACACAGTTTGACCGAATTATAGGTACCTAATCAATCAATTAATCATGCATAGTTAACATTTTTTTATTAACAAAATAAAAGTTTTTTATTAATTTCTCTACTTTACCTTAAGGTTCATTAATATGCATAAATACTTATTGGCATTAAGTTCGCCTTTTGTGTTTTATCTACGTTTTCCATATGGGTGCAGTAAAGATTAAATAAATCAATGAAACTGGAAGTATTTTCAAAATATTTAGGCACAAATTTTTAAACCGCATGAGACAAGCGCGATGTATTAGGTAAATTGCTTAATCGGATTATAATGACTTCAAACATAAAACTTTCATACTTACACAAAAATCGGTTCAAAAAGGGCCGTTAACCTTATCGAGATGCATTATAACCGGCTAATAAAGTGCAATAAAAAGTTAAAGTGTAATTGACTATTTTCTTTATGATTATTATATTTAGTTCAAGCGCGGAGTATTGATGCAATGAATTTGGCCATGAAGGTGATGCATTGGAAAACCCAAAGGAAAACCTCACGGTCAATGTTACTCGAGCAAGCGATATAGGTACAACAGTCCTCAGTGACGTCGTAGGCCTATAGAATAAAAATAATGGTTATTTAGGATTACGAAGTACGGGTTTTGTGTTTTAAATTATAAAATATTCGGCTGTTAATATTTAATAGATTGGTAATTAGTCACTATGGATCCAATTTTGCAGTACCGTTTTTAGGGTTCAGTATTGTTTGATAGCTAATATTTTTACATCAATTTTTTTGTACGTATGAAGTTTCCTTGGTCAGTGTGACTTAACATTTAAATTGAATAAGGATAATAATTCACATCAAGTGATATATTTTAATAATTCAGCATTAATAATGAGTAGGTTTTGCATTTTAGAAATTATCCTTTATAACCTGATTTGGGAAATATAAATGTACAAGTACATGTAGTAGGTATATGAACATCTATGTATGCTTAATGTGCTTGCAGTGCAGATAACCGCCTAACCTAGACAAGACAGTAAACTAGTGATAGTTGTAACGTGGTACGTAGGTACCACAATAAAACTATTAAAACTCCCGTACTCCATGAAAAAGGGAAAAAAACCGGCCGAGTCGGACTCGCCCACCGAGGGTTGAGGACTGAGGTACAAACTTCAACTTTTCTCATGTAACTTTAAATACTTGACTAGAAGTATAGGTATAGCGCCATCTATATTATATATATAATATGTTGGTTTTTCAGGGATAATTCTTTATGATGTTAACCGATTTCGACAGTTTTTACTTTATGCGAAAGAGATAAGAGTGATTAAATTGAAAGTTAAAATCTGAAAAGTTTTTTTTATCAAAAAAAAGTTGGGTAATTCCATGATAACTTTCGTTACATTTAGAACGCAAAGTTGTCAAACAAAGGTTATTTGTGGCTTAATTCATACTTAAATATCTTTTTTTGCTGGTGCACCATTTAATACAGTTAAATCTCATTAAACTAAAGTGGAAATTATTTGAAACATAACCATTTTCTGGCCTCAGTACACTAAAATGAGGTGGTAACTTTCGTTACAGAAATTGGACATGGGTTATTAAAGCATCATTTAAATACGATTTTTTTATTTCCATATTGGTTTACGAATTTTCTTGTAACTTAAATCGTGTCAGTCAAGTGCTCAAGAGTACAGGTATGTTTATGTAGCAAAAAGGAATCTTAATATTTTTCAATTATGAAAATAAACATGCAAAACATTGGTAACTTGCGTTTCAAGAAATCAGTAACTTTTGTTACGTCCGAATGAAACGTATTTTTTTATAGTTAGTAATCGAAATATGAAGTAAAAGTTACAGAAGTAAAAAAATACAGGATTACTTGATTTTTAGGGATATGAAGGAAGATTATATTATTTCCCCCAAAAAAGATATTCAGTTTTTAATAATTTTTTTGATTTTTTGAATATTATGTTATTTTAGTATTTTTCTAAAAATGTCAGCTACTTTTTATAATTAGAAATATCCCTTGAATATAATGTCAGTCTTAATTAGTTCAGTTTACGCATGTATCTTAAAAAACACGCATTATATATAGGAAGGACGCGCAAGGGACGTCGCTTGGCGCGCCTTAGGCGGCGCGGTGCGCGCCAAGCGACACGTCGCCTGGGGGCGCGTCTTATGTCCTTCCTGTACTGAGGCGTCTCAGGACATGCGTCGCCTGAGTGGGGATGGTCCCTTAGAGGTAACACGAGAACTCGCACAATGTGCTGACTAATATGCTACGAATGTACTTAGGGTGCCTAGACCGAATAGATACTTACTTATTTATATATGGGAATTCAGTCGTTACTTCAATGTTTATTATGTACAGGTACAGAATTTTACTCTCAATATGCAGCACCTCAAAAATAACTAATTAAATAGATATGTAAAATCTACGACGTGCAAATAAGTACACAAACATGATTTTATATATACAATAGTTATTTGTTTCATTTGTTTCCAATATCGAACCGCGAGCGTAGGCACGAAGGTTAAACAAACGTTGCCACCGAGTGAAACACAATTTTTTTTCACCACACCAATATGAACAAAATACTGTCTATAAAACATCAAACTAAATCAAATCCATCAATTTATTTTAATTTATAGGTAAATCTACCAGTCAGCTTAAGACATCAAGTTAAAATATATATGTTATTACTTTGCACTCTTGTGGATATAATGCAATTTTGCTATCTGTTTTCGAATAGCAAAGAGAGCCTTTAACAGTTGGAGTGGTGAAAAAAAATATAAACGAACCCCGAGAGACCGGAGACACCGGAGTGCCTTCGAGTGCTTTGGTTATATCAGCAGCTACGTCCGTCCTCTAATTGTTTCCGCACTGCCTGCTGCACCCTTAATTTATACTTACATATTTTGTAATTAAGGGTGCAGTGCTATTCATTTCACATGACAGACTTTTTAGTTGTGGGTTTTTACAATTACATATCTATCAGTACTAGTTACTTTTACATAATTGACCCAATTATACGTTATATTGATTAAAGTATTTTGGAATTTATAAACTTAGGTATTCCGAGAGTAGACCCAAAACAGACTGAGAAGAAGGACCTATGGCCTAGGTACTTGTTCTCAGAAATAGTTCTCAGAAACACCCTGTGTTAATCATCATCATCCATAATTATTAGTAACAGCAAGCGAAATGTAATGAGTAGAGCGTAAAAAAGGAAAAACGATTGCTAAATGTGCGATAAGAAAAGTGAACAAATTATAATCGTTGCAGGCCAACTGACAAGGACAACGCAGTAGGGTTTTTCAACGAGCCTGATATGCGTCATAATAATATGACTTGAATGTATATGTGTCCCTATCTGTTGCAATTACGTGAAAGAGACGGAACACAAAGTAATGATGGTGGATATATTACACATAGCCCAAATTAGTTGTTACTTATTACTTTTAATTGTTATGTCCTTTAATTTTTACTTTTAATAATATGTCTGTGTTTTACTACGTTTTTACTTTTTACTATGTTTTTACTTTTGATAATATGTCCGTCCGTCAGACATATACTTAGATACAAATTTGTGTTATTTATTATGAGCGTTATAACATTTCGGCGTCGGGCGAAATTAGGTATTTTACCCGCCGCGCGAGCCCAATATGCCGACCCTTTCTAGCACGTCTTATCACTCGCTCGCACTACAATAATGGACAAAACAATCTTGATCCTTTCTATGGAATTTTGATAACAACCACAATCTACTATCTCGATATAAACTTTTGGTTTCTAATAAACATTATTTTGTACGAAAATACGAGAATATAGCGCGAAATAATATCAATTATGTTAAAATTTATTTAAAAAATTAAAGTAATAATTATAAAAGTAGATCCCATCCCAAATATTTGCTTTTGTTATATGATAAGTATTAGAGTAAAGTATAATCTTATACTATTAAACGAGCAATTCTTGTATATTTATTTATTTATTTATTTATTTATTTATTTATTTATATATACCGACGATCTTGGAAACCGCTCTAACGATTTCGCTGAAATTTGTTTTGTGGGGGTTTTCGGGGTGAAAAATCGATCTAGCGTAGCCTTAGATCCCGGAAAACGCGAATTTTCGAGTTTTCATGAGTTTTTCTTTCGCATTTGTAAACTTAAAATATGGTCCTTAATTTCGCCGCGCGCGCATCGATTCCGCTTAGCTCAGTCGCACGAGGTCGGTCTAATGTACGCAGATAGATCGTAGGTGTAGGGTTTCGAATCCCGGTCAGAAATTAAGTTTTTGTTTTTTGTCTTTTTTTTTTTGTTTTTGTATTTATAAGAGTTTTTTTTTCTAAAGACGTGATATATTAAAATAGAACCGAGCGAAGCTCGGTCGCCCAGATATTTATATTAATATGATGATAAAATAAGACAAATACCACTGTGACAAATACAATTCTAATTACTTCAAGGTGGTGCTCAGGGTCTGATGATGGAGCCAGATGGTGGTCACCAATACCAATGAACAATATGACTATACAACTTCGTGGTTTACATGTCATTCTAGCATTTTCACTTTCACATTTCAAGTGCATATACCACGAGTATAGGTTTTCGGGTGTGCTGATTTAAAAATTAATGACCGATTTGGAATCTGACATTGCTGACTGTCACTTTGACACAAAAGTCGTCATGGGTGTCGTAAAATAGGTTTTAGGGGGTGCTGATTCCAAAATTAATGGCCAATGTGGAATCTGACATTGCTGACTGTCACTTTGACACAAAAGTCGTCATGGGTGTCGTCAAATAGGTTTGCGGGGGTGTTGATTCCAAAATTAATGAACAATGTGGAATCTGACATTGCTGACTGTCACTTTGACACAAAAGTCGTCATGGGTGTCGTAAAATAGGTTTTAGGGGGTGCTGATTCCAAAATTATTGACCAATGTGGAATCTGACATTGCTGACTGTCACTTTGACACAAAAGTCGTCATGGGTGTCGTCAAATAGGTTTGCGGGGGTGCTGATTCCAAAATTAATGAACAATGTGGAATCTGACATTGCTGACTGTCACTTTGACACAAAAGTCGTCATGGGTGTCGTAAAATTGGTTTTAGGGGTGCTGATTCCAAAATTAATGACCAATGTGGAATCTAACATTGCTGACTGCCACTTTGACACAAAAGTCATCATGGGTGTCGTAAAATAGGTTTTAGGGGGTGCTGATTCCAAAAATAATGACTAATGTGGAATCTAACATTGCTGACTGTCACTTTGACACAAAAGTCGTCATGGGTGTCGTCAAATAGGTTTCCGGAGGTGCTGATTTGAAAATTAATGACCGATTTGGAATCTTGACATTGCTGACTGTCACTTTGACACAAAAGTCGTCATGGGTGTCTTCAAAAAGGTTTCCGGGGGTGCTGATTCCAAAATTAACGACTATTTTGGAATCTCACAGTGCTAATTGTAATTTTGACACAAAAGGAATCATGGGTGTAGTCAAATAGTTTTTAGGGGCACTGATTCCAAAATTAATGAAATGATTTAAAAAGTAATAACCGATTTGGAACCTGACATTGCACAGTACCCCTGGAAAGGAAACCTATTTGACGACACCCATAACGACTTTTATGTCAAAGTGACAGTCAGCAATGTCAGATTCCAAATTGATCATTAATATTGAGATCAGTACCCATGAAAACCTATTTGAAGACACCCATGATCACTTTTGTGTCAAAGTGACAGTCAACAGTGTCAGATTCCAAATTGGTCATTAGTTTTCAAACACCTCCGGATACCTATTTGACGACACCCATGACGACTTTTGTGTCAAAGTGACAGTCAGCAATGTCAGATTCCAAATTGGTCACTAATTTTGGAATCTGCACCCCTAAAACCTATTTTACGACACCCATGACGACTTTTGTGTCAGAGTGACAGTCAGCAATGTCAGATTGAACATTGGTCATTAATTTTGGAATCAGCACCCCTAAAACCTATTTTACGACACCCATGACGACTTTTGTGTCAGAGTGACAGTCAGCAATGTCAGATTGAACATTGGTCATTAATTTTGGAATCAGCACCCCTAAAACCTATTTTACGACACCCATGACGACTTTTGTGTCAAAGTGACAGTCAGCAATGTCAGATTCCACATTGGTCATTAATTTTGGAATCAGCACCCCCTAAAACCTATTTTACGACACCCATGACGACTTTTGTGTCAAAGTGACAGTCAGCAATGTCAGATTCCAAATTGGTCATTAATTTTGGAATCAGCACCCCTAAAACCTATTTTACGACACCCATGACGACTTTTGTGTCAGAGTGACAGTCAGCAATGTCAGATTGAACATTGGTCATTAATTTTAGAATCAGCACCCCTAAAACCTATTTTACGACACCCATGACGACTTTTGTGTCAGAGTGACAGTCAGCAATGTCAGATTGAACATTGGTCATTAATTTTGGAATCAGCACCCCCTAAAACCTATTTTACGACACCCATGACGACTTTTGTGTCAAAGTGACAGTCAGCAATGTCAGATTCCACATTGGTCATTAATTTTGGAATCAGCACCCCCTAAAACCTATTTTACGACACCCATGACGACTTTTGTGTCAAAGTGACAGTCAGCAATGTCAGATTCCAAATTGGTCATTAATTTTGGAATCAGCACTAGGGTGTGCAAACCGGTTAACCGGTTAACCGAAAAACCGGTTAACCGAGACTTTTTGGCCGCTGTTAAAAACCGGTTTTTATAGTCTCTAACCGGTTAATAACCGAAACTGTATTTATTTCTCAAAATTTGGAAAATTAGGCATTAAAAGGTTCAAAAATACGTAATTATTTAATGTTTTGTAATAATAAAGATTTATTTGTTACTTTTCATTGACAACATTATTATCTGTAATGATTTTATTTTAAAAATTAGTCCCGAGTCTACTCAATTATATATTTTATACAATACAGTAGAGTCCAGTTAATATATTACGACTCCGCATAGACCTAACGTCCAACCTCTTACAACGACATAAGCACAGGTATTTATTTGATTTCGTTTGTGATAGTTTTTTTTTATGGGATAGGAGGCAAACGAGCAGACAGGTCACCTGATGGTAAGCGATCACCGCCGCCCATGGACACCCGAAACACCAGAGGTGTTGGAGGTGAGTCGCCGGCCTTTAAGATGGGTGTACGCTCTTTTATTGAAGATTTGAATTTCGTATCGGTCCGGAAATACCGCAGGCGACAATTCATTCCACAGTTTAGCTGTGCGGGGCAGGAAGTTTCTGGAGAAACGCACAGTTGAGGACTGCCAGCCATCTAAATGATGGCGATGGAAATGTTGTCGCCTAGGGCGATGGCGGAAAGAAGCGGTAGGGAATTAATCAGAACAATTCCTCGGAGCACTTCCCGTTATACATGCGATAGAAAATGCAGAGCGAGGCCACATCTCTACGCAGCGCCAAGGGGTCAAGCCGATCGGAGATATCCTGGCAGTTGACAATTCGAGTCGCTCGTCGTTGGATGCGGTCCAGAGGGAGAAGCTGGTACTGAGGTGCCCCTGCCCATAGATGAGAACAGTACTCCATGTGTGGGCGAACCTGCGCCTTATAGAGCTGAAGGCGGTGGGCTGGAGTGAAATACTGTCTCGATCTATTGAGCACACCCAGCTTTTTTGAGGCCAGTTTGGCCTTACCTTCTAAATGACCGCGAAACTGGACTGCACTCGAAATGTCAACGCCAAGAATTCCTATACTGGCTGTGGCAGTGAGGGGAGTGCTCTCAAAAAAGGGTGATGCGAAAAACTCTAACTTTTTTGCGGTAAACGCGCAAACCTGTGTCTTGGTGGGGTTAAATCGGACTAAGTTAAGTCGACCCCATTCAGAGACTTCTTTCAAGGAGGTCTCAATTTCAGACACAAGTTTGTTCCGGCTCTCGATGACGTTTTCCCGAGAGATATTGGTGCGGCCGGTGTAAGTAGCATCAACCATACTATCATCCGCATAACAATGAATGCCGCTGGTTTGCAGCATGTCATTGATATGCAAGAGGAATAGCGTAGGTGATAGCACACAGCCTTGGGGAACACCAGCATTCACAGGCATGGAGTCAGAGCATTTACCGTCAAGACCTTTATGCTTCTGTCTGTCAGGAAGCTACCCACCCAAACACATAATCTCTCGGGAAGCCCGTAGGATGGTAACTTCGAAAGAAGTGCTCTGTGCCAAACGCGATCAAACGCTTTCGCGATGTCCAAATTAACGGCCAATGCCTTCATCTCGATTGCCTGTGCCCAAAGATGTGTCAGGTTAACTAGAAGATCACCAGCCGAGCGGCCTCTACGGAAACCGTATTGTTGGTCACTAAGCAGCTGGTGGTCCTCTAGGTACCGTAGGGGCTGGCAGTTGATGATGGATAGTATGAAAGTACATCCGTTTATTACGACTCCCTGTCTTGTCTACAACAAGTAGCAAGATTACATTGTGGCCACGTAACTTTTTGGAGTATTGCTTTTAAAATTTTAACAATTTGTTTGCCTCGGGTCTAATCTTATAAGCTAAATAGAACCCAATTTGTATTTTTCGATTGCGTATAAACTAGCTTTACTTACAAATGATGAGCAAGTACGCATACTAAAAAGGACTTTTCTAACTAAACAAGTCACAATAAAATAAGGTATTAATACTATGATGATAATAATACCCTGTAAATAAACCTATTGATTGAAATGTTTTAGTAATAGAGATGTAGATATTACTTTTAATTAAAAGAAATGAAATTCGTTTTGTACGACATCTACATCTGGTTAGTACGACGTGATATCAGCGGTCCCTTGAACGTCGTTGTCTACCGACGGACCGGACGACCGGAGTCTACCGTATATTTCAAACTATATTTTTTAAAAGAAAGGTAAAATGGAGATCTTGGTTTTCTTACATCAATGGCTTGTATTACTAGGGGCTCTGGGAGCTGTAGACCTTCGCTACATGCCTAGAAAACGCAAAACTGACGAATCACATTCAAACCACACAAGCCTTTTTTAGCAATTTCCGCATTTACCAAATTTCCAAAAACTGGATAAAAATGATCTTCATCGTGCAAGTAATACCTGCTACGATATCATCAACATCAGAATTCTTAAAGGTGATGGTAATTATTGCGTAGTACGGCCATTTACTAAAAATCCTCAAAACCGGTTAATAACCGGTTAACCGGTTTTGAAGGAAAAGTCTCGGTTATTAACCGGTTTTTTAAGTTAACCGGTTTTTGCATACCCTAATCAGCACCCCCTAAAACCTATTTTACGACACCCATGACGACTTTTGTGTCAAAGTGACAGTCAGCAATGTCAGATTCCAAATTGGTCATTCATTTTGGAATCAGCACCCCCTAAAACCTATTTTACGACACCCATGACGACTTTTGTGTCAGAGTGACAGTCAGCAATGTCAGATTGAACATTAGTCATTAATTTTGGAATCAGCACCTCCTAAAACCTATTTTACGACACCCATGACGACTTTTGTGTCAAAGTGACAGTCAGCAATCTGAGGTACTACATATTCGTAATCTGAAAGTAATCAAGTCAATAATTTCAGTTATTTTGAATCGACTATGATTCCGAATTATTGTTAATAGTAATGATTGTATAGATGATTACCCCAGCCAGATCCGATCCCCGCCGAGAGCCGGCAGATTAGTTATGTGATGACACCCAGTAGTGTCAGATTACAAAGTAAAATCAAGTAATCGTGTAATCCGGAATCGATTACGATTTCCCCATCTCTGGGTTTAGTTATATGGTTCATTGGTACTGGTGACCACCATCTGGCTCCATCATCAGACCCTGAGTACCACCTCTTGTCAAAGGTCTTGTTGAGACGAACCCAACGAGCCTAAACACGAAGTCGTTTACTTACATGGTTCACTGGTACTGGTGACCACCTTCTGGCTCCATCATCAGATCCCGAGTACCATCTTGATGTGTCTTATCATCTTGACCGTATTGTAATTTTCACATTTTTATCATCACAACGTTGTAATACTTTAACATTTAAACATAACAAAGTATTACAAAAGCAAATATTTACGGATCTAGGATCAAATTCGTTGGTCGCTGTTTACACACACACAATGCGAGGATAGCCCGTGTAGAAACAAGGCGTCCGACCCACACAACAATAAATATTCTCGACGTTTGCGATGAAAACTCGGAGACCAAAGCGACATACGTCTTACCTCCTCGAGCTCCGGCGCGGCACTGAAATCGCAGGCGTCCGTCGCCGGTAAAATAGCGACAGGAAGGCTAGTTTTCAAAAAATTGGCAAAAAATCATGATAAAATATTATAACGACAAATGGATAACAGCAGTTTAAGCACATTGTGCAGATTATTTATATACTAAAATAACTTCGATAACATGTAGATTTTCGGAGAAATGATCACTTGTTTCGATGTATTTTCAAGACAAAATTGAGTTCGTTTTACTTTCAATTTCTCAATTTCAAAGGATTAAATGATAAATATTGTTTAATAGGCCTTAAGTACAAGATATTTGGAACTTAAATTTTCCTCATTTATGAGAGTGATCTTATCAAATTGTACATAATAAGAGCTCCGAATTCTGTGCTTCACGCGGTTTTTCCTAAACGAGCATCAGAAAAACAATCATTACTAATTGAAAAAGCTTTTTTTTTCATATGTTTTTTATTTAACCGACAGTTAATAAGATGTTCTAACTGAAACAAGTACTTTCACTTATGTGTACAATGGACTGTCTTAGTTTTTGATACCTACCTACTTCTTTCTTAAGATTGTACTTATCCGGTTGTATTCTAATTGATTTCAAGTAAACTTCTCGCAGAAATTGCAGCAGAAATCTATTTCTACAGGGTACCTAGCCAATAATTTCTCAATCGCATGATGATATCGTTGTCGTAGCTTGGCGCGGAAGAGCCGTATTGGCGCGACAGAGCCAGACTTCGATCGGCACGGCATCTACCGTCAACAATGATTGTGCATTTGGTTACGTAACTTACGTACCCTGTTCGGAAAGTCCTGGAATGTATTGGATTCCATACATTTCACCATAATTTCACGATCTTCTCTTTCCATACAGACTATCTAATATTTATCTAAAGGTCGTAGCAGGATAAGGGAACAAAAAGTGCCCTTTATGATTAGGAGCTGGTTTTTTTTTTCTACATATAGTTACTTACACTTAGTAGTACGATTGTGCAAAGTTTTGTTGAAAAATTCCCAGTGGTTCAGCCAGCGGAAGAAAAAAAAACAAATTCATGAAATATGACTTTTCTCTAAAATTATTTAACTTTATCATACAATCTTTTTTTCATATTGGTTATGAAAATGAAAATGAAATGAAATGAAAATGAAATGAAAATGAAATATTTATTTTTCAAGTAGGCATATTACAATGCGCATATGAACGTCAAATAAAGCTACTAAAGTAACTAAATAGTACTTATAACCTGGAAGAAATTTGAGTCTCCAACTATAATATTTCTGCAAAAAGTACGTAAGTCAACATTTCAAAAAAATTTTTTTTTAGTTTCTGAAGGAGGGACCACTCTAAGTGATACTTGTAAAAAAGCCTTATTTAATGATCTGTCCGTCATATAAGTTTGACATTTAAAATCGAAAAGCAACAGTGTCAAAATTAAAAAAATAATGTTGGTTGGATTTTGTTACATTTTATTGTTATACCGTTCTAACACCGCCAAATAACTTAAAAATATATTTTCTGTGTGATGTGTAAAAATAAAACAAATTTTTGACAATATTGGCTTTAAAAAGATATTTGTGGTATATTTTGATAGCGGGTCAGTGAGGGCAGCTACCAGATCCCGTGCTGCTATTACGCAAAAACGGTCTAAGGAGACATTCCATTTCAAATTGATGAAGATTGCATGGCGTTTACAGATTTTGGAATAAACATTTTTCACAAACTCTTTTTTGATGCTAAAAGATCCCATTCTTCTCAAGGATCAAAAGTTTGTATGGAACCAAAAAAAAACATTCCGGCTAGAAAATCCACAAATCGAGAAAAACATTTCTCATACAATTTGTATGAAAAAAATATTTTTTATTTTTACATACGACTCACGGTAATGTACTAAAAAGATACAAATTGAAGAAAACTTTCCCCATACATTTACTATGGAGAAAACGTGGAAATGTATTATGTAATGTAATTACGCCAATTAATCCTGTTACATTGAAGGACCGTAATAATGTATGAAAACATAACAGTAACATAAGATATAGTAAAATTAGAATACATTTTCACCTTTTTCCACATGGGGATTTTTTTTGTGGCTTTTTAGTACATTACCGTAAGTTGATCTCTAGGAAACTATTGATACTGAATAAGAATGGAATTGTTTGGCATTAAAATTTATGTGAAAATAAAAAAATATTTTTTTTAATACAAATTGTATTGCAAGTTTTTCTCAATTTGTGGATTTTCTAGCCGGATTTTTTTTGATTCCCAAACGTTTGATCCTTGAGAAGAATGGGATCTTTTAGCATCAAAAAAGAGTTTGTGAAAAATGTTTTTTCCAAAATCTGTAAACGCCAATCTTCATCAATTTGAAATAGATGGAATGTCTCCTTAGACCGTTTTTGCGTAGCAGTACGGGATCTGGTAGCTGCCCTCACTGACCGGGTATTAAAATATACCCTGTATATGTTTTTGAAGCCAATATTGTGGAAAATTTGTTTTATTTTTACACATTCGATCAGGAAATAAATTTTTAAGTTATTTGGCGGTGTTAGAACGGTATAACAATAAAATGTAACAAAATCCAACCAACATTATTTTTTAATTTTGACACTGTTGCTTTTCGATTTTAACTGTCAAACTTATATGACTGACAGATCATTAAATAAGGCTTTTTTAGAAGTATCACTTAGAGACCTTAGAGTGGTACCTCCTTCAGAAACTAAAAAAAAATTTTTTTAAATGTTTACTTACGTACTTTTTGCAGAAATATTATAGTTGGAGACTCAATTTTCTTCCAGGTTATAAGTACTATTTAGTTAACCAAAATGAAAAAAAGATTGTATGATAGAGTTAAATATTTTTAGAGAAAAATCATATTTCATGAATAGGGTTTTTTTTTCTGCCGGCTGGGAATTTTTCAACAAAACTTTGCACAATCGTACTACTAAGTGTAAGTAACTATAGAAAAAAAAACCAGCTAATCATTAAAGGGCATTTTTTCTTCCCTTATCCTGCTACGGCCTTGATGCCGACTGTATGATCACGTGTTGTGATTAGACAGAGTGCACTCGGCGCGATAAGCGATACGATGACGTTATAATTAACACTTAACGTGTTGTGTTTCCCACTTTAGATAGCTTTGAATCGCTTTGTTCTTTACCTAATCTCTAACACTTGTCGGTGGTCAACAAAACATGCATTAATGTAGCTCCTATCTGTATTGTTTTCCATACGTGTATTATATTTTGTGTTGAGTAAGATTTGTAATCATGGACATGGTAAGCAAAGCAATAAACAGCTCAATAATGATTTCTTATCCTTTTAATGTATGTATAGTATTGTAAGTAGGAGGTATATATCTAGGCATTTTGCATCAGTCAGAACAGAATCTAACATCGAGCTCAAACGGTAACAATCATTACATTCCTCGGATGTTAACGACTGCAAATCTGCAACAGATGATGGAGACATGCGACTGGCGAGTCCTGCGTATCCGTGACACTAGCTCACACTAGCTGACACACCTACACACTCACAGGATCATAAATATCTGAACATCACTTTCGTATTTTTAATAAACAACAACACATATGTAACGACTAACGAATCTGAACGCGACTGTACAAATTTTCATCCTGATCTAATTCTTAACTCAAAAGATGCTCTTGGGCATTTTCAGAAATTGACACTCGATGTCAGTTTTGTGACGACAATTAAGAATGAAATTTGTCTAAAAACCAACTTTTCATGTTCTAAATGTAGATTATTGCTTATAGTTCATGTAATTAACACAAAAACCATATTTTCATTGAAATTTCATGTATAAATTGTCGTCATAAAATTGACATCGAGTTAATTTTTGGTTAACAACTGTCACTAATTTTGGGTCCCAATTTCTGACAATGCCCGCTAAGTTCTATTTTACTTTGCAATAAGGAGAAGAATTTCATATGAAATTGCGAAGATTTTCAAAATCACCTCATGAAACAACAGCACGTAATATTTATTGACGCGTATTTACGCATAGGTCAGCTATATCTTCGCTTCGGTAATATGGATGAATTTTATGACACGTAAAGTTAGTTACACAGTAGGTACGTGTAGGTATTGGGCGTATGCCCACGGTAGCGTGGTTCCATAAAACCGCGACCATTCACCGTAAATTGTAAACCGTGCGATGCTGGGCGGGGACTTTAATGCGAGATTCTAAAGGCTAGATTCCAATGATTGATGCACCGATGTTGTTTCTAACTAGCCTTGTGTTACGCTTACATACTAGCTAGTGTAACTTTGACCTCAACATGTGTAATAATTGCTTGTAGTTGGAGTGACACTTATATTAGTTTTCTCGATGGTGTGCCACACCACACTGGAATAGTCCTAAATGCCGGCGGACGGCGGTGATCGCACCGCGAGACGTAAATAAAGATACCGTCAGCCATTCACACATTGATCATACTATTAGTACACATTAGCCGGAGACCACAATGCACAACTGTATTCTATTCAATAGGTATGCTTTTTTACTGCTAAACAAAAGGCAATCCGATTCATACGTACGTAGACGTACATACATGTAGGCAGAATGCGCCTAGACAATATAAAACAAGAATGTTAACATAAAAAATATTTAGATACAGTCAAGTATAAAACTGTAGATGTAAGTATATTTTTTTACACCCATGTCTTGACACTTGACTGTACCTATACACATGTAGTACAGAAATCTAGATTAAGGTATTATAACCTAACCACAAAATTAAAATTTTGAAAAAACCCGCGACCGCGACCTAGTGGACCGATTTTCATGAAACATGGCTAAGAACACTCCCGACTAACTCAGCTTTCAGATAAAAAAAAACTAAATCAAAATCGGTTCATCCGTTCGAGCGCTACGATGCCACAGACAGACACACACACAAACAGACAGACAAACAGACAGACATACACACAGACAGACACGTCAAACTTATAACACCCCTTCGTTTTTGCGTCGGGGGTTAATAAAATAAAGTTAATTAGTAGAAATTATGACTACTATTCTATATTCTATACATATACATAACATTATAACTAATTTAAATAACGTTTGTGTAACATTATTCATTTAATCAAACGCAGAGACAGGTGACCCCCTCCATAGACAATTTGTTTTGCATCTTACTCAATTCTAATCTAAATTCGCTTACCATCAGGCGACCTGTCTGCTCGTTTGTCCCCTATCCCATAAAAAAAAAAAAAAAAAAAAAATGTTTATCCTCCAGAGTATGTCACATTCATATTAATTGAGTCTGGAGACCAACTCAATTAATGTCAATTAATTTTAATATAGATAATCAGTTAAACCACAGTCTCAAGCTAGGCGAGGTGACTCATGTGAAATGTTCTTTATTCCGCCGCTCACGTAGGTACCTCTTACACAAGCGAATCAGTGTCCGACGTGACTTTATTGGGTACACATGTCCCATAACAATATTATAATAAACATAAACAGTGATTCAGTGAATCGGAAAACTTGTGAATTCGATGTGACCGGGAAGTTAACGAATTCATAATAGTCGGGATAACTTGTTATTTAGCAAATGGTATTTTTTGAATGAAGTATGATAAGTAATTGGCATTAATTATGTATAATGAAGTCATTTATTTATTAGTCGTTGTTATTATCATTATCATCATTACGTCTTTATGCCGGTGTAACTCCTCTCATATGTTCTTATCATAACGAATGTTTATCCCGCTTTCGTCTATAAGCAATCGTAACTAATAAATACTGTGTGCGCGTGAAATGTCCCGTTTCTAAATATACGATACCCACATTATTTTGTAGAGGATATTATTAAAACTAGATAGTAGGCCATCACATATTCAATTTTGATGTTTCTTAACTATATACCAAGTTTCATATTCAACAATGTATACAAATTAAACAATGTTACTTTTCTAAAGTCTCTGTACAATAGTATTATGTAGGTATGTATGTATGGGATATCCACGAGAACTGTAGGTTATGTTCGACTAAAAAATTACCTTAAAAGTTTCTGAAATCTACCTGCCTATTTACTTAGGAACGTTAAGATAAAAATCATTGTTTACATTGCCTATGCGTGACCTCGTCGTAAGCCTCTTTTGACGTAGGTAAAACATCATGTTAGCAGTTTTACCGCGACCATCTATCTACTAAAGTATTCTTGTATCTATTTATTCAATGACGTAACTTATGATGGAGACTCAAGTTTAAAACAGCGATTGTAAATCATATGTTAATGTTATGTTACCAACTGATGATTACAAATGTAACCGCATTTATCATGTATTCGTGTAAACAGTATAGTAACTAGTCCAGACAATTTTTCCTAAAAACTTTTCTTAAGAATACGTAGGGATTTGTAAAGGTTAAGTTCTAAACTACATAAATTTCATAGTTACCTACTAAGTACCTAATACATACATAACTCATTGTGACAAAAGCTGACAACGCGTTCACTGTAGATACGAATAGAATATAATTGGGTTAAAAAGATGGGATACGAAACTATTTTAGTAGCATGCGTTGTCACTATAATTAGTATCATTGATTCCAATTGCTAATGTTGCTATGTGGGCTCTTGCCCCAAGTAACACCACACTGTATGGATCGTGATCGTGACAGGTCCACCACTGATCCTGGTCTAGATTCTGGGACTTCATTGAGTCATCCGACTCTACATGACGCAGAAAGATAACCGTCCCATCCCTTCTCTCTGTGTAAAATCCTCACTCCGTGCTTTGCTTGCACACTTTATACAAAAGGCCTTGACTTGCAATAACCTGAAAGTCACAATTAAATGTCTGGTTCTGACTTCTGAGGTTAACATCATAACTCGTAATGATAATAAGGGACTTCCTAATCCGGGCGAAGTGAAGACCCACTTGAAGCAATTAGCAAGAGCAATCTCGTAATTAACGGTTGGATTCAGAGTAAGAACCTTTGTTAAAACCTGGTCGTTGCCCCTGGTTTATATAAATGAACTAGCAAATAAAGTACTTAAGTAACTAGAGAAAATCGTTGAAATATTTAAACGCTTTGACGGGTTCAATGCGACGGATACGAGGTACGAATCATATTTTTACTATGATTATTGTTTAATAGGGTTTCGTTCCGTACCCTGAAAGGAAAAAACGGAACCTTATACGATAGGATAACTTTGTTGCCCGTCAGTCTGTCTGTCAAGACCCTTCTTCTCAGGAACGCATAAAGTTATCAACCTGGAATTTTTATCAAATACTCAAGTCTACTCTAGTATAGTGTCCCTTGCAGCTGTGAAAGAATCTAACTTCTAAGCCAATGCAATCAATAGATACAGCAGTTTATACCGCAAATTTTCCGCACTCGCAAGGGAATCAAAACCTACAGAGTATTTCCCGTGAACTCAGAATCTTGAAATTTGGTACCCAGAAAACTGGTTACATAATTAAGATACCGTGGTATGATTGGGATGGCGGTATGTATACATACATAACCATAACTAAATTTAATGCAATGTAAAAAAAAACATAGATTTGTTAACGGGTCATGGTCAATTTGATAACAATGATAACAAACTCGGTAGCAGTACAATCACTACCCAGTACTTAACCATAACCATTAACATCGTGCCGTGTTAACAGCTGTTAGAATTTATAAACAGTCTCAGAACAACATGTACTGACATTGATTGAACTAGTATGACAAAATACGAACGTTTCCGGAGAATTACGAAGAAAACCCTCTTTTTCAGATTCAGATTCAGGTTGTTTATTTGCATAAAGTACATGTACATGCAAATACAGGTATATAAGGTATTTACAATTATTTACATCATTTACAAATATAATTACACTAGAAAAAAAAAACATTATACAAAAGCAATGTCAGGTGATTATGTCTTTTTGCACTACATCTGTACAATATTGCATGATTTATCTAAAAAGGTATTTTCTCTATGCTCTGTTGTTTTTACTTGTCCTATGTACCTAGTGTTGTTTGTTTAATTTCCCTCTTTTGTGACGATTGTTATTGTTGAGCAACTTGTGCCTGAGTATGGAACTCTTTTTATTGTTACCTTTATATAAGTTTTGCATTCGTCGCTCAAACTAAGTATGAACCTTCGATTCTCCGTATTCTTCTCTTTACGAAACTGGACAAAGAAAATTCACAAATAAATCGACATTCGGGCTATCATTTGAAAGGCCTGACGAAATACACTACTTACAGCTATTTTTCACGAAAGCCAACACTATGTAGTTCCTCGAGTCACAATCATAGATTACACTCGTAGGTTATCAAATCATAATCATAACTCTTACTTTTCTGACGACTAATCAAAATATAAGTACCTAGCTTCAATCAATATTGTCACGTTGACTAACGAATGAACTCTCGTGAGCTATGCACGCAGGTAAATTGACAAAACCATCTGTATCAAAATTATCCAGATAAATATACCGGCGTTATCAGCAGCGATAAGGCATGAGCGACACACTAGTATGCAATTATTCCTAATACCGAACACATAGAATTCATCATAATACTTAGAAATACAATTCATGAATGTGAACAAAAATGAAGTGATTGTAGTAATATAGTTGAAGAATGGGCTGGTGCGGAGACTGCTGTGCTGTCCCGTCGAAAGAGAGCAGTAAGTAAGACATGTATTAAGGTTATATTAATCAGTACTATCTAAATACAGTAGGTCAGTGCTGAATCAAAACCCACGCACGTGCGCGAAAGAAAGATATGTAGCGTTTTTATCATTAGTCATTTTCATTTGGATAAAACACGATGAAGATGTCAGTATATATTTAATGTTTTTTAGTTCAAGTACCTATATGTTAACAATCTTGAATATTAATTTTGAAGGTTACCTACATATTTGAACTTATTGCTCCACTTGTTTTGTTCATCATCAGAAATTAAAGAGCTGGGCTCTTGTCGGTGAAGCAATCTCCAGCTATATCTTTCCTGGGCTTTTTCTTTGACAGCCTGATACGACACGACATTCACTTTCTCTTTCACTTGGTCCATGTATGCCCTCCTTGGCTTTCCTCTCTTTCTTCTTCCTTCTACTTTCCCTTCTATGATGATCTTGATGAATTCGTCGTGTCGTAACAGGTGTCCCAACATATTTCCTCTTCTGCATTCAACAGTTCTTAAAATACACCTCTTTTCTTTCACTCTGTTTAAGACTTCTTCGTTTGTTACTTTCTCTGTCCAACTTATTTTCTCCATCCGCCGCCAGCACCACATTTCAAAAGCTTAAAGGCGTTTTCTGTCTTGTTGCAGCATCGTCCACGTTTCGCTGCCGTATAACGCTATGCTCCAGATGTACAATTTTATTAACTTTTTCTTGATTGTTGTGTTTATACTGGCTTTAAACAGGTACTTTTTTTCATTAAATGCTTTCTTTGCCATGGCTATTCGTGCAGTGATGTCTTGAGTACATCTGGAGTTATTGGTGATTACGCTACCCAGATATTTAAACTTACGAACTTGTTCTACGGTGTTATTGTTAATTACTATTGATATATGATTTAAACTTGTTTTGTTATTTGGTTAAAAATGCGCAAGGTTTTTTCTAAGGTACTAAATAATTGTTATCTGAGAGCTATTTTTTCCACAGTTTAAATAATATCTTTTGATATCATCATAACAACAAAGTACAAATAAGTGAAGTAATCTACCTTTATTTATTTAGTAAATAGTTAGGTTTACTGTAAGATCGGCTCACGATTAGAGAGTCGTATCTCAAGGGCCACAGATCGGACCGGAACCAATATCCGCTCCATACTCAACGCGAACGATTATCGTACAGAGCGGAATTACCGTGAAAGCAGCATAGCAAACCAAGGCTAAAATAAAATTTGAATTAGGTTTACAACTGATTGTTTTCAATGTCACCCATCGAGTTTTATCATATTTGCACTGTCAAATTGATAACAGCATCAGCTACAGCATGTTTTTGAGATATTTATCTCCTTATTCATAAACGTTTACTAAAGTTATCAAGCCGATAAAGTTCGTTTGTCCCTTTCCTACGTAAAGATGTGATAGAAAGGGACAAACGAACTTTATCGGCTTGATAACTTTAGTGAACGTTTATGAATAAGGGGGTATGAACTATGAATTTAATGCAAAGCGAAATAAAACGGGCATGGCGAAAGTTAAGATCGAAAATTGAAGCAATATCGACAATAGTTGACTATCCTACCGAGGATTAAGTTTGCCATTGTGTTCCACGACTTCCACTTAAATAGAATAAACTGAGATCGCAATGTTAGAAGAGTAAAACAGACGGACAGAGTCGCATCATTAGGGTTCCTTTTTTGATACGGAACCCTAAAACAACAAAGGCGTAGGTATGTTTGCGTAAAATTGCGAATTGCTTAAAATGTCACGTGGTCACGTGCACATCCGATTTTTAATACGAAAAATTCGGATATCAAAAACGTAACGAAAAAAGTACTAAAAAAACTCACCATGTGTAATGCGTATGGTTTTGTCTTCCAGGGGACCCGCTGCGGCACGACCCGGAGTTCAGCGGGCCCGTCCGCAGCCGCTCCTGCACCGACGTCGTGTGGCTAATCGTGTTCCTGCTGTTCCTGGGCGCGTGGGGCTACGTGGGCTACTACGGTACGTTCCACTCACAGTGCTCACGTGACACGTGTGTCTGCATTTTGTTATTTAGACTATAAATAAGTCTAAATCACAAAGTTTCTGAAACATTTGTAATTGTAACAAAAAACGTTAGTTACAGACTTTATCTTAGAGCAACCAACCGGAACGGAGGGACGGCACGGTTCCCTTCGTATTTCATTATAAAAAAAACCGGCCAAGAGCGTGTCGGGTCACGCTCAGTGTAGGGTTCCGTAGTTTGCCGTATTTTTTTTCAAAAACTGTTCAATCTATCAAGTTCAAAATAATGTTCCTAGAAAGTCTTTATAAAGTTCTACTTTTGTGATTTTTCATATTTTTTTACACTTATGGTTCAAAAGTTAGAGGGGGGGAGACAAAATATTAACAATATCAAAAAATGATTGCGGCGGTAAACCCATATTCATTTTTAAATACCTATCCGACAATATATCACACGTTAGGGTTGAAACTGTGGCTACTTTACGTGTAAGGGGGGTACCCTAATAAAACATTTTTTCCACTTTGTTGGCCGGCGTGATTGATATACAATATACATATTGGTACCAAATTTCAGATTTATAGTGATATAGTATAACGGTCACTGAGGTTAATCGCGGACGGCCGGACGGACGGACGGACAGACATGGCGAAACTATAAGAGTTCCTAGTTGACTACGGAACCCTAAAAATCTGCTAAATTCAATAATTTTCCAGGTATTAAACATGGAAATGTAGAACAGCTCCTGGCGCCCATGGACATGAAAGGAAGACGGTGCGGGCTGGACTCGACGCTTCAAGACAAGAAGTATCTAGTCTTCTTCGACATCAGCGAGTGCCTCTCGCCCACGACCGCTATCTCTGGTTGTAAAACTCCACAAGTAAGAAACAAAACTACAAATTTTATAAATATTCTTCAGATTGCAAGTAGCGGACGGTCTACATTGAAATCTCTCTTTCAGGTATGCGTTAATGAATGTCCCAAAGAAACAATAGTGTTCAATAAAGGTAATTACATGGCTCCAACTTTCAACGATTGGAGATCGAAAATGATTTGCGTCGACGGGATAAACACGGCCACCATGACGTATGATGAGGCCGTGCAGTACATGAATGACAACAAATGTGCCAGCTATGTGTTGAAAAGCCAGTCAGGTAACTTTTATTCCATTCGTATGCATTTTTTTTTTGTTTCGCGTGACACCCGGTGTTATTTGACTTACGAGTATTTGCCACTAACTCGAGTGAGAGAATTAGTTCCTTAAATTGCATTATTGCATATAAAAAATATCAGCCTGTTTTCTCTAACCGGACCCATTTAGATATGTATAATACGCTCCAGTGCTGTCTCGATGCATCGGTTACCTGACTGAGATGGAGTGCAAGGATCAGGGGAATGGGACCTCTGCGCTCACGGACACGAAATGTGTGAGAAACCCTAAAGAGGTCCAGAAACAGTTGCGCGAGAAGGCAACGGTCCTGGACTCGTACGTGGGGTGGCTGGCTGCGAAGTGGGTGACGTTCTTCACCAGCGGAAACGAGCGAGACGCCCACATTGTAGGTAGCCGGGCCCAGGCGGCCGCACGCCCATAGCACGCTCCCTGCTCGTGTACAGTAACTCCGCATGAACTTACTGTCTAACATGTTGCCTGACCGCACTCTGATTAATCCAACACCCTTAACCTCTCGTCCGCAAGTGTATTGTCTCGAATGAGCTCGTTTCCGCGAGCGCAACTTCTGTACGCTCGCGGTTGTACCATGTGCACATTCTCTAACTATGGGGTCGGCAAATATCTGGAAGAGAAACTTAATTAATTTGATATGTCCAAATAGATTAGGATTGTACCGTGAAGAGCATGTGAGGCTCTTGAGCCACAGTTTGCCGCCCCCAGCCTTAAAATAAAACATACCTGCTATTCTTGTAAATGTATATTCTACTTACTCCACTAACTCCACGGTGGTGGCATATGGTCGCAGTGCTGGGCAGATGCTTCATCAACGTCACGGAGGCCATTGAGAAAATAGAAGCGTTCACCAATTACTCGGCAGACGATATCGTCAGCAACTTCAGCAACTTGTTGCGATATAAACAAGTAAGTAGAAGGCACACCTAACTATCTTTACCTATATTGTAGTATTTCCGTGGCATAACGTGGATCCGTGGTCACTGATCTCTTGTAATTACCTACATGCTTGAATTGGTTCAATGTTAACGCTATATTAATTTGCTACTAATATCTTCTGATTCTGATCCTTAGTTTATTAGTTTTAGTCTAATACTAGTCTATTTAAAAAGTATCTAATAATAACAGATGGAAACCTAAAAACAAATTCCATAAAACCGGGAGAGAAGTCCGCAACTTCAACTGCGTGAAATCTGTAGCAGTTCACTTCCATTGTCTCCGAGGATTACGGAGATATATGTAAAGTAGCTACTACCAATAGTACCAATCTAGTCTAATCCTGTTCCCTTACCAAAAATCAAAGTTTGAGCGTGAGATAGCTTAACCCTTAAATGCATGGTGATGTATATATGCATCATATAGGTATTTGATGGCCCGTGGCTGGATATGTAGCTATCCACAATCACATTTATTGCTTAATTATTATTCATTATTTATTACTATTCATTATTTATTACTATTTAATAAACAATTAAATAAATTGAACAATTAAATAAATTTATTATTTAAGGATTAGGATGAAATGGCAGAAAAGGGTAAAAAAACAGGATGATGGCAATTTTTAGTATATGATTTAGGCTGATTTTTTCGAAGTTAGTAATTAGTTTATGTTTAAACATTTTATCATAGGGGTTTAACAAATAGTGTGCCTTTTTAATAGTAGTATTTTTTTTAATAAAACTTATCAATAACGATATATTTATATAAATAAGATTTGGCCTATTTAACTTCTAACAGTGATTTAGTATAAAAATCGATTTTAAATATTTTTTTATTTTTTTTCCCAGAGTCAGAAAACCATTGTCTATCACATATATTCATATTTCGTTAAAAGAAAAGTTCATGCATTTAACGGTTAACCCTTAAATGCATAGTGATGTATATATGCATCATCTATTTTTGACTCTATTGACAGCACGTCAAAATTCAAATTTGCATAAATCTTTGTCAAGGTCATGCATTTAAGGGTTAAGTCAGACCTAAACGCAGAAGTGTGACGACACATGCACGGCCTGGGCAGCCAAAATCGCTGCCAACTTATCATAGTCTTACTCTCTCTAAACCTAATGAACAAGGACAATTAGATAACCACTTTTCATTACTATGAATAATATCAGTACTACGAGTATATCGAGATCAGTGATCTAGGAAGAGATGCCCCCTGACCCTATCAACAAGCATACAAAATATTACCCTAATATATATCTACGTAGAATACCTTTATTTATCACTGTTTATGAATTATATAACAGAAACAAGCGAAAATTTGCCAAACAAACGCATTATAACCGACGAGATTCTCGAAATACGTAATTCTTGGTAACTATAAAATTACTTACATTAATTAACTACTTAATTTTCCATAGTTTCTTAGTCTAGACTGGACGCTAGAAGTCCTGCATTGTAGATACGATTATCAATTTTCATAAATGAATACTATTTTAGCTAAATTTTTCTGTATGTCTTTTGTATAAAAGAATTTATCTGTTATGTATAAGTAAATGCTTATTAGAGTAGATTAGATGTAGCAATGTACTGTACAAGGAGGTAATCCAATATACAACCGTAGGAATGCAAAATGGCTTATACAGTCTTAAGGAACAATTCACAATAAATACATAAACCGGTTCCTCAAGCGGACAGAGTGGACTAGTTCTTGGAATAATTATACAAGTGGAATATTTTAGGTATTTGCCCATAGTACAATCTTAAAATTATATGTACCTCAATTCATAGTAGGTAGTAAGTAAACGCCTTTTTTGCAATAAATACTAACAATTAAATCTACATTCATGTGCCTACTTGTAATTAATAATTCGATTTTGATGTTTTTATATATTATTTACATTCATTAGACTTTCAAGTGCCCTATATAATAAAAGACGACTTAGTAAAGTTCTGTACCCACAAATCGAATGCAGTGTGCCAACAAAATATCATTGTATCAAAATCTTCTCCTAGCATGATTATGGAATAAATCATTTACATGAACAAATTTACAAACTAAGGCTAAGCATAAAACGAAATAGCTAGCTTATATCTAAAATAGGCCCTTGTTCAGACATGATGATTAGTTCAATATTATGTACTGTTGCGACCTACGAGCGTGTTTTGTTTCGCCTCGGCGGTCGGTGACGTGTGGTGTGCTTGCAGTTGTCTTCCCAGATAGCGCAGGACCTGGTGCAGTCGCGCTGGTACATGCTGGGCGCGCTGGTGGCCGTGGTGGTGCTGTGTTTCCTCTACATCCTCATCCTGCGGTGGGTGGTCACGCCCGTCGTGTGGGTCTCTATCGTTGGACTGCTCGCGTTACTGGCTTTCTGTGAGTACCTATATTATCTGAAGTTACTTTTCCTTCTAAGGTACCTATACCGGGTAATTTATGTCGTATTTGCGAGTATTCAAAAAATATTCTACTGAATAGGGATTGCAATCCGGTCCGGCGGATCCGGTAATCCGGCCGGATCCGGTGTTTTTTTCATGGTACCGGATCCGGTAAAATTCGCCGGATCCGGTACCGGATCCGGTAATGTAACTAAATGTGTTAGTTTAGTGCAAAAAATTAAAGTTTATGCCAAAATTTTATCGTCTCTCAACAGGGGATTGCAATCCGCTCTGATTTCCAATCAAAAAATAATGTACTACGTATGCTATTTTCATTTCAAGGCAGCTTAGAACTTCTAAGAACTTCTAGAAGTCA